>NC_139328.1:932500-1475000 GCF_056507025.1 Lutjanus erythropterus
TGGACTCGTGTCTGTTGACTTTTACCCAGCAGGCCGAGCGTTTCCCATCCACAGACTGTGATGTCACAGAGCCGCCAGTCTGTCTGATAGTTTGATGTGACGATACAGAAACAAGAGACAATAAACTGATCAGCATTCAGAAAATCACTTCTACTGATGAGCTCTTACTTTGAAAACCTCTTTGAAAATGGATCAGAAAAGAAAAGTGAAGTGATAGATTATCAAGAAATCTTATTATTTAAAGTTCACAACAAATATTGATATTTATCATATTTATTTGATACTATTTATTTATATTATTTGTTTATGGCAAATTTTGTTACTTCAACCCCTGAAGCCACTTTCTTTAACCAATAAATATCAGATTTGTGTCATAGTGATGAAAGTAAGATGAGGAAAATGATCAAACATGTCTCTGTTTTCATCAAATCGGTTTTAAATCAATTAAATCACCTGACAATTAATCACTACACTTTTTAATTTAATCACATCCATTTTTACTGCAGCTCTGATTTTTTTAGTTCACATCCAGTGTCATCAGTTGTCAGTTATTGTTACAAGACCAACAGTTGTCCAGCAGATGTCGCCTTTTGACCGCATCATATCAATGAACTGTTTCATCTGGACAGCAGGAAGTTGGAGAACCAAACATGATAACAGAACACGACATAACACGACATAACACGACATAACATAACAGATCATTTTCACTGCTCATGTCTTGTTTCTGTGTCTGCTGTTGGCTGTGACCCTTGAGAATGTAACGGTGTTGTGTTTTGTCTGAAGTCAGTAAAGTTTGTCAGAAGATCGAGTGAACAACAAAAGTCAGATTTAGTCTGAGATGAACTCATCAACCAGCTGCTGACAGTCTGACGTCTGAACCTTCGTTTGCTCTGAAACGACTGAACGTGTAAAATGATCAAATATCTGACTGGAGTTTGGTGGGAAGAACTGCTGCTCTGACTGTCTCTACCTGGACCTGTGAACCTGTCTGTCTCCCTGTCTGTCTGTCTGTCTGTCTCCGTATCTGTGTGTGTGTGTGTGTGTGTGTGTGCACGGTGCAGTCACGTGCTGTGTCTCACCTGGTGTCCAGGTGACTCAGTCTGAGACAAACTGACCGTCCAGCTGAGATCCTGAACCTGCTCAGAGTCTGACTGAGGACGGCGCGGCTCGCACAGGACGCCGCCATCTTTACTGTTTACATAACAGACGGAAGTCACGTGGTGTGACTCCGCTCGTTCACAATAAAAGCAGCGGAAGTAAAAACGTTAATTTCAAGTTTTTAAAGAAATTATTATTATTATTTTTTTTAACTAACAATTAATAAAACTATCGAAACACTGGACACAAAAGACAAATGACACATTTTCTGTTTTATTACGACTTTTTCATGTTTTATTTTTTATTATCTATATTTCTTATTTTTCTAATCTCGTCTTTAAAAACAAAGACTGTCATATAGTAAGTGGTTTTTTTTTTATTTAATTAATTGTTACTGTAGTGATATATATGTATATATATATGTACATATATATATATATATATATATATATATATATATATATATATATATATATATATATATATATATATACATATATATATATATACATATATATATATATATATATATATAAGATATGTATATTTGTATAATTATGGTCTGACTGTGGCTGTAATGACTATATGTCCTTTGAGTGATGTAATATTGGCCTTAACAAATATCCATGCCAACAAAGTGAATTAAACTGAAAAAAATAAAATATATTATTTATATATATTTTTTACACATGAATTATCTTTAAATCCTCCACAGCTGCTTGTTTCTATTTCCTCTTTACAAGAATTCAGAGAAAACTGTCAACAATAATCAAAAAAGTATTAGGGGCTTCAGTTTTTATGTTGTTCTGTATTTATTGGGATTTTACTGAACTAATTTTGTTCAAACTGTGACTTGTTTAGTAAATAAGAAATTAAATGTTTTAAGTGGAATGAATGTCTATGTGAGGTGAATTTATCTATAATCAACATTTAGTTTTAGTAGATGATTCTTTTGGACAGATAACACCTTATAAATATTACAAACCCTTGTAAAGTGTATTTATGAAATATTTCTGTAGTTCACCAAATAAAGAAGTTTTTTAAAAAAAGAAAGAAAAAGTAGACACCTGTGAGTCGATCTCTGTGGTGGAATAAAAAATAACTAAAAAAAATAGTTAAATACAATAATGGTTTAAAAGAAATCTAAAATAAAAAATAAATAAAACCACGCTGAAGTTTAATACAAACATCATGAAGCAGAGACATTTATCAATCAGAGACAAACAGAAAAGTTCTGATCAGTGTTTGATTTTTATTGATCAGCAGAGGAACATGAAGGTGAGTCATACAGAGACCTGAGTATGAGACCAGAACGAGTCACAAGTCACAGGTCAGTGTCAAGTCCTACTGGGTACAAGTCAAGACCAACAAGTCCCAAGTCAATACCAGCAAGTCTCAAGTCCAGACTAACAAGTCCCAAGGAAAAGACAAACAAGTCATGAGTCCAGACTAACAAGTTCCAAGTCAAGACCAGCAAGTCTCAAGTCCAGACTAACAAGTCCCAAGGAAAAGACGAACAAGTCACAAGTCCAGACTAACAAGTTCCAAGTCAAGACCAGCAAGTCTCAAGTCCAGACTAACAAGTCCCAAGTCAATACCAACAAGTCCTTAGTCATGACCAGGAAGTCCCAAGTTAAGTCCAATAAGTCCCACTTCAAGTCCAACAAGTCCAAAGTCAAGACTAGTAAGACTGCAACTAACGATTATTTTCATGATTAATCAATTAATGGTTCAGTCTATAAAATGTAAAAACAAATAAATATGAAAACTGCTCCTCACAGTTTCTCAGAGCCCAAAGTGACGTCTTCAAATGTCTTCTTTTGTCCAACTAACAGTCAAAAACTTAAAGACTCTTCATTTACTGTCAGAAATAACAAAAAGCAGAAAATTCTCACGTTTAAGACGCCGCCACCAGACAACGATCGACTAAAAACATTCAACATGCGGCTTTAGACCAACAAGTCTTAATTATTTGTCTGCTGGTGTGACGTTTATCTGTTGTCAGGACAGTTTATTGACTTTTTAATTAAATTATTTTAATCTTTTGGCTCGAGGACGATCACTGCTCCTCCACAGTCAAACATCACGAGTCACTGGAGTTTGAGACCTGCTGCTTTTACATTTTGTCCAGATGAGTCTGAAGTCATTGGTCCTCAGTTTCTGTCCAGGTCATGTGACTTGAGTCCATGACTCTGTTCTGGTCACAAGAGAAGTGAAGAAGAGCTGAACATGTGAATCCTCACAGAGCTGCATCAGTAAACTCTGATCACAGAGACTGAGGCAGGTCATCAGAGACAAATCTAACTAAAGCTGCGTTTCCACCGCAGGAACTTTCAGGGACCAGGAACCTAAAAACTGATTAACAGGATTAAAAGTTCCAGCTGCTTTAAATGGAAATATGACTTTAGTTTGAAATACCTGCTTCAAGACGACACAAGACACTCTGAGGTCATCAGCTGGACTGTGATGTCATGAAAACACAAAAATGGATCAAAGGAGAAAACATGTTCGGTTTCACAACAACCACCTGCAGCATGTTTGTGTTTCTGTACTTGTGACATCATGCCCCTAAACTGAACCCTTCACACTAACCTAAACCCTTAAAACTGGTTCTAACCTGAACCTTAAACCCAAGACTGGACCTCAGTCCTCTGAAGTACTGAAAAACAGCCAAAATGTCCCCACAAGGCAGAAATGTCCTCAGAACTAGAGTGTAGTATCAGTTCTCACAAAGATAGCAAACACAAACTGATGTCAGTGGTTTTTTTTTATCTGAAACTGAAAACAGACAACATGATTTAAAAAAAAAAAACATTGGACTGTTCCTTTACAACAAACTGAAAAAACAATTTAACATCTGGATTCAGTTCAGTTCATTCATATCGAGTTCAATAAGACAGAAACACACGTGTGTGTGTTTGTGTGTGTGTGTGTGTGTGTGTGTGTGTGTGTGTGTGTGTGTGTGTGTGTGTGTGTGTGTGTGTGTGTGTGTGTGTGTGTGTGTGTGTGTGTGTGTAGTGTCTCTGACAACAAACAGCAGACTGGTGGTTTCTTAGTGTTTCAGCTCAGTGTTTGTTTTTCTCTTTCACATGAGATCAGCTGACGGAGCAGCTGGGAGGAGAAGACATTTAAAATCATGTAAAAAAGAAAAGTTTAGTGACAAAAAATAAAGTGGACTGTTCTGATTGTGATCATAAACAATAAAAAAAGATCAGCTGACTGTAAAACACTCATGATTTTTCATTTTGTTTAAAAAGACAACTTGATCCTGTGTTTTCAGTCTATATTAGCTTCCATGTAGTTAGTGTGTGTGTGTGTGTGTGTGTGTGTGCTGAATGAGCAGCTCCTGTTTTTAGTGTAACCATGGAAACAGATGACTATGACTGGATCTCTGTGATACTGAAGAAAACATGACTCTGTTTGCTCTGATTTCTAAGTGGATTTAAGGACGTTTGCTGTGGATGAACTTCAGTGTAATCAGTAATGATATGATCACATGATAATTATATGATAATGAGATCCTCACTGATGTGTGAGAAACAGTTCACTCTGTCCTCACTCTGAAGGAGGAGGGACAGTTTTGACTCATCAGTCTGTCTCTGAATGTCTTCGTCTCCTCCATGAGTGGCTGCAGCTCCTCCTGCTGACAAACTACAGTAACTAACCTTCCTGTTGGTTTTAATCACCTTAACGTCACCCGCATGCACCTGTCCTGTGACTCATGGTCCCGCCCTCCCCCAGCTGCAGAGGTCCCTCTCAGTCTGGACACCTCCTCCGGACGTGTCTCCGGGCAGCTGCTCACTTGGCTGGCCGGTGTTCGGTGAACCTCTTCAGGTGGTAGCGCAGCACTCCTTTGGTCTTGAACGTCTTGCCGCAGCTGCAGGCGTGCGGCCGCTCGCCAGTGTGGTCAAGCTGGTGGACGCGCAGCAGCGAGCTGGTGAAGAAGAACTCCCCGCAGGTGATGCAGTAGTGGCTCTTCTCTCCGGTGTGTTTGGACCTCTGGTGACTGAGCAGCGAGCCGGACGTGATGAAGCTCTGGCCGCAGTCCCGGCAGCTGAACGGCCGCTCGCCGGTGTGGATCCTCTCGTGGGCTCTCCAGGAGTTGTGGTAGGAGAAGGACTTCTCGCAGTACGAGCACTGGTACAGCTTCTCCTTGGTGTGGCTCAGCCGGTGCATCTTCAGGTAGTGAGCGATGGTGAAGCTCTTCCCGCAGTCATCGCAGCTGAATGGTTTCTCGCCCACATGGAACAGCGTGATGTGAGACTTCAGGTGGGACGACTGGGTGAACCGCTTCCCGCACGTGGTGCAGAGGAACGGCCGCTCCCCGGTGTGGGTGACCATGTGAGACTTGAGGTGTGGCGACTGGGTGAACCTCTTGCCGCATTCGGTGCACTTGTAGGGCTTCAGTCCGGTGTGGGTGCGGTTGTGCAGCTTCAGGCCCTGCAGGCTGGAGAAGCACTTGCCGCACTCGGTGCAGTGGTAGTCCTTCAGGTCCTCGTGGGTCCTCTGGTGGCAGCGCATGCCACTCAGCAGCTTGAAGCCTTTGCCGCAGGTGGGGCACTTGTGCGGCTTCCTGTTGGAGTGGGTCACCTGGTGCAGCTTCAGACTCTGCGGGTTGCTGAAGGTTTTGTTGCACTTGAGGCAGGGCAGCAGCTTCTGGTTCTTGTGGGACTTGCGGTGGAAGTTGAAGCCCTGGTAGGACACGAACATCTTATCGCAGACTTTGCAGTGGTAGCACTTCTCACCCTTGTGCACCTCCAGGTGCTCAGCGAGCTCGTCCTGCCCACTGAAGCCGTCCCCACAGAACCAGCACTTGAAGGGTTTGGTCCCCGAGTGTGTCCGATGGTGGGTCTTCCAGTCCCTCTTCAGAGCAAAGGTCTTGTCGCAGTAGGAGCAGCGATAGGGCTCCTGGCGGTCGTGGATCTGCTGGTGGACGACGAGGCTCATCAGGGTCGGGTAGGTCTTCCCACACTGCCAGCACTCGTTGGGTTTCTGTCCCTGGTGGGTCCTCTGGTGGGCCTCCAGGTGAGACTTCTTGTAGAACCCTTTCTTACACTCGGAGCAGTAGACCATCTTCCTGCCCGTGTTGGTCACACAGCGCTGCCTCGGCCTCTGCTGATGGAGCTCGGGGTGATCGCCTGCAGGGACGGACAGGTCAGAGGTCACGTTAAAGTTCTGTGGAGGTAAAACTGTGACTTCATGATCCCGACACCTGACTGACCAGAGGATTTGGCTCCTAATTTACTATTTCTAAACTACTTGAGGTGTTAAAGAAGTCAGAATTTATAAAGACTGTCAAATTATCAAACGCATCTAAAACAACAATTGTAGCTACAAATTAATATAAATTATTAAAGTTCAGATTTCTCACCAAGAGACAGGAAGTCCCGCCCCTCCAACCACACGCTGCAGTCGGTCAGCTTGACAGACAGCTTCTTAAGGACTGGATACGACTGGATCTCCACGTCACCGTCTGGCTCCATTTTGATCCGAATGTCTTCCTAAAAATACAAACTGTACCTTTAATAACTCCAGTCAGCAGTCAGTGAGACCAACGTAAAAACTTTAAGACAAACAAAGAAATCAAAGTGTCTTCAGTATGAATGTATGGCTGAACAATCAGCTGTCTGCTTACTTTTAATTATTAACACGTTTGGATCTATTTTTCAAGTCTTTCCTGTAACAATTATTTTCTTTATCTTTTATTCTCACAATCATTTTCTCCATTAATCAATTAGCTTTTCTGGTCAGAAAATGGTGAAAAATGTTGATCAGAGTCCACGATGACGTCCTCAAATGTCTCGTTTTGTCCACAACTCAAAGATGTTCAGTTTACAGTCAGAGAGGAAAGAAACCAGAAACCAGGCTCACCAGAGGACGAATACAGAGTGAAACTGAGTTTAACACTAAAACAGCCAAGGAGTTCATTTTGACCATTTTCACATTTACATGTGTGATAAATGTGTCGAATTAAAACACTACTATGCTGCTGTTACCTGCCTTTTCCTGCAAGTGTCTGTATTTTCATTTGATGTTTTTTTTAAGCAGAAGTTACACAAAAGACAAAGAAAATCATTTTTACCTGTTTCAGCCACAGGCGGTCATACTGACCCCACAGAAGTCACTGCTGTTTTATTGTTACTTTTTGCACAGTTGGAGACGCATCTTGGTTGTTTAGCAGCTATCATTGTCTTTGTCAATCTAACTTCATAAGTGGTCTCGATTTTCTATTTCGACATTAAAATACAAATAATTAATTAATTGGATTTAATCAAAATAAAGTAGGGGAGACCAGGGATGACTGCAACGCTCTGTCTCAGCACCTGTAACCTGTAACTCACAGAATCTTTGTGTTAAAAATCTCAGATGTTGACATGCAGTGGCTAATGGGGACTTTTATTTTGAAGAAAAAAAAAAAAGTTATCATTGGTTCCTTGTTGAGGTACAATGGGGCTTTTATCTTGAAAAATAGCCCTATGGACAGTTCCCTGCTGTGACACATTTATTATCTGGGGGCTTTTATTTTGAAGAGCCAGGCTCATTAAAAACGTTGAAAACGTCATTATATGTCAAAGTCCATGTTCTCGTGATACGTTAAAACATTGAACCGTTTTTCTACGTTGAAGTATGACGAGGCCTCGTGGCATCAAACATGGGAGATTAAAGTCGGTGTTGCCTTTGTGCACATCAGGACAGTAAGACAAACAGTAAGAGTGGGGTCAGTTGCAACTTCGGACTTCTTCCTTTCAATGAATATTGTTAAAAGTTAGTCAGATTTAATTATCTTTAAATGATCTGAGTAATAATCAGACTAATCTCGGTTTAATCTGTAAGGATTTGATTGTTCGAGTCCAAATACTCTCTGAGTGACTGACAGAAATGCAACAAGAGTTGCAACAGTCCCCAGGCTCCCCTACTTTCACTGCACTAAATGAATTGTAGTATCTGTAGTATTATCTGCAGATTCTGTAGTACTCCCTGTAATGTCTGCAGTAGTATCTGTAATATATGTAGTAGTATCATTAATAGTATTTGTAGTATTATCAGCATTATCAGTACTATTTGTAGTATCTGTAAAGTATCAGTAGTAGTATCTGTAGTATTTTTAAGTGGTGTTGGAGCTTCAGGGGAGCCACAGGCCTCCAACACCAGCTAACATTAAACCAGCAGGGACAGAAGCTCCACCAAACTCCATTCAGAATTCAGTCATTTTTACCGTTTCTGTTCGGTGACAGAGAGACGCAGGCGCGTCAGGTGAACTCTGTTTGACTGATTCAGGTGAGTGGACCGGCTTCTGTCAGTCGGCTGACATCACGTGAGTCCAGACTGAAACCTGCAGCAGAACTCCACCTGTTTGAGTCCGTGTTGAGGGTCACCAGAACCTCTTACGGCTCTGAGCTGTTTTATTGCAGCAGATCTGTGTTGTATTGAGGACGAATTAACCGCAGGGCGGTGTTCAGGTGTCCCCTCGTGTCTCTGTCACTCAGTGTGGGACATTAGATAAGTCCCCGCTGGCTCTCTTATTATTGCTCAGTTTTTGAATGGAGTTTGGCGGCAGGTTGCCTCCCCTCTGCTCCACAGGCTAACTCAGTTAGCTTAGCTGAGCTAGCAGCTCCGGCATGCAGCTGTGCGGTGTGAGGCAGAGCGGCGGCTCTGTCGGTGTGTTTACCTGTGCAGGTGAGTCGGTCTCCATCCTGCGGGTTCAGCTGCTCACTGAAGGTCTGACGGGTCCGGGTCTACAGCCGACAGCACAGTCCACAAGAGCTAACAGCACCAACTTCTTCTTCTTCTGCTGCTGCTGCAGCAGGTCAGCAGCTGGAGACTTCCGGGGAAAAGTTCAACCTCCCAAAAAAAGGGACAGTCCGAGAATTAAAAGCTGAGTGAAGTCTGAAGAAACAGAAACAAATGTTTCATAAAAGAGGAGGAAGAAAAATATCTGACAGGAATCTGAAGTGACAATTCTGTTTATGTTTTTATTCATTAATGATTTTATTGAATGAGAATATTTAATCATCAGGCAGACTAAATCTCACCTGTTCATACCTGTGCAAACACCTGTTTCACTCTGTCAATGGTTGTTTAACATTTACATGTGAAATATTATTAAGTGAATAATTCCAGCATTCATGTGAAACTTTTGATCAAAGCTGAGTGACGTTTTCAATCTTTCCCAGCACATTACAGTTGTAGCAAAACACAAAATGATTATTTCTGCTCTTCATCACATTAAATTAGATGTTATTGTGCTGTTCACAACCAAAATTACATTTTGTGAAAGAATTCTACAGAAAATGAGAAGAAGAGAAAGAGAGAGAAGAAGAGGTCAAAGAATAAGCAGATCCATACAGAACAGAATGAAGAACAAAAAACTTTGTGTAGAATCTAAAGATGAGTGAATATTGACATTAACATAAATAAGAGGTGTAGAAAATACTAAAACATAACTCTGAGCTTTGGGTCAGATTCCTAGTAATGAGTCAGATAATTGATTTTAAATTAAATATTTAATTGATCAGATTTACATTAAGTACTGTTCTTATTTTGTACTTTACTCGAGTTCCATTTGATCCAAATTTATGTTTCTACCCGACAACCCAGAGACAAAAACTGCACTTATTCATCCACAAGGATGAAAAAATGCTGTTTCCTGATGTATTCAGAGATTCATGGTTCTCACAGGACAGCCACACTACAAACATGATGATCTTATAGAGCATGATGCATTGCTGTAGATTACATTAGCCAGCAGCTCAGCCTTAAACAGCAGTAAAGAGCAGGAACATTAAAGTAATAATATTTATCTGTAAACATCAGATATAATAACACTGACAGGAAGATTTTACTGCAACATTAATACTTTTACTTTAAGTACATTTATCTGATAATATTTACAGACTTTTACTTCAGTGAGGTTTTGTGAATGCAGGACTTTTACTTGTAGTGAAGTATTTTTACAGGGTGATATTAGTACTTTTGCTTCAGTAAAGGATCTGAATACTTTTTACACCTCAGAGGAGAAACATCACGTCCACAGACGGACTGGTCTCCACAGAGGCTGTGAATGATTTGTAGTTTGTTTGTTTGTCGTTTAAACACTGTCATCATTATCTCATCTATTTATTGTGTTTTATCAACTCTTTATTATCATTATCATTATTTATAGATTGTATTCCACATGACCTCCCTGCATCATGACTCATTATTTGTATGTTTGTTTTATGTTAATCAAGCTGCTCCAACAAATTTCTCCTCATGGGATTAATAAAGTTGTATTGAACTGAATTGAACTGAGTCCTGATGAAGTCAAAGAAACAGAGAGAGAGAGAGAGAGAGAGAGAGAGAGAGAGAGAGAGAGAGAGAGAGAGAGAGAGAGAGAGAGAGAGAGAGGATCAGACTGAAGGAGGAACCTGCACAAGATTCACCTCCATCAATCCTGACAGAGAAAACTTTGCTTGGATGGACTTTCAGGCTTTTTAGGCTCCAATCAGTGAAGCTGCTGGAAACTTATTGTATCTCTGAGGATTATTCCTCTTGGACTTTAGGATATTTTTTGATGGTTTATAGACCAAACTATTAATATAGAAACTGATCAAGAGATGAAGTGAAAGTAATAATTTGAATCTTTTCTTTGTCATATATGAAGGTGGACTGAACATCATTTTGTTTTGGACTGTTGGTCGGATAAAACAAACAGTTTGAAGACATCACATGCAGTTCTGGGAAATCTTAATCAACAATTTTCACGACTACTACAGTAGTTGTAGCAGTATTAGTACTAATAGCAGTAGTAGTAGTAGTATCAGGTGTTGTTGCAGTGTGTTGTTGCAGACACTAGAGGGCAGCAGTGTGACAGTTATAATCCTGACAGCAGCAGCAACATGTCCACCTGTTTATGGCGGACATTTGGACATGTGAGAGCAGGAAAATGAATGTGCTGTCATTGTAGATCAATTGATTTGATCATTAATATTTAGATTCATCACTTCTCTATAACTACACGTGAAAAGAAAACGTTTTAGATGATTTTTTTTTTGGACGTCCACAATCTGTTTGGAGGATATCAATGTGTCTTTGGGTCAATCACAGCAGTGAGACGTCACTGGTCAGGGTTGTTAGCGAGCGCAGGTCAAATATGGACGTGAGAAAACTCTCTATATTAGTACGACTTGACTTCAGATCAGCCTTTGATACAGTCGAACACTCAGTTCTTTCAGACAGACTTCACTGTCTGATTGGCCTCTGCTCCTGTTTTTAACTGCTTTAAATCTGATCTGACCAACAGAACATTTCATGTCAGCATGGATGAATGTTCATCAAGAAGAGATCAGATCGTGGCTCAATTTTAGCTGCGACTCTTTTTAATCTCTTCACGCTGCCACTTGGAAACGTCATCAGGAGTCACAGCAGAGACGTCCATAGTTCTGCTGATGATACACAGCTGGACATCGCTGTGTCTCCTGAGGACTCAGAGACACTCGATGTCCTTTTTAACTGTATTTTAGATCTCAAGTCTTGGATGGCAGAAAACTTTCTCCAGATCAACCAGGACAAAACCCAGCTCTTAATTATTGGTCCTGAAGCTCAGAGAGAGAAAGTCAATGCAAAAGAAGTGACCTTAAAACCCTGTGAACAAGTGAAAAAGCTCAGAGTTATCTTTGATTCACATCTTAGTTTTGAGCCACATATTAGAAACATAATTCAAACATCATTTTATCAAGTGAAGAACATCAGCAGAGTGAGACTGTTTCTCTCTCAACACAACACAGAGTCACTAATGCTTTTATTACCTGCAGAACTGACCACTGGAATGATCCACTTTCTGCTCTTTCTAAGAAAAAACATCTTCATTACAATTATTACAAAACTCAGCTGCACGTGTTCTGATGAGGAACAGAGAGAGAACACACATTACACCAATTTTAAAGGCTCTGCAGTGGCTTCCTGTTTGCTTCAGAACTCATTTTATTGATTTATAAAACTCTGAACGGTGATTTGACTTTATTCTATGAACCCTGTAGAACCCTGTAGAACCCTTTAGAACCCTGTAGAACCCCCAGAGTCAGAACAAAAACCCACAGTGAGGCGTCCTTTCATGACTCTGGTCCACGTCTGTGGAACAGCCTGAAGACCTGAGGGCCTCAGAGAGAGTCGATATTTTTAAAAGACCAACGTCTTTAGTTTGGATTTTAATTGAACTTTAACTATTTATTTGTTCATATATTTACTTTTTATTTATACATTTTATTCTGTTTTCCTGTTTTAGTTGTCATAAGATTTTATTCTGATGAGAAAATGTATTTATTTTTATCTTCTGTGTTGCTTTTTTCTTGTTTAATTGTATGAAGAACTTTTTCTTGTTTGTATAAAAAGTGCTGAATTCTGATTGATTGATTACTAACAATATAACATAATCACATAACAGACTATAGTTTAATAAAATATTGAGTAATATAGTCATGAAGTTGGTGTAAATAATGACATGACATCACAGCTGACATTTTCTTCTTCTTTTTTGTCCCGGCAGTAAAGATTTTGTCTCGGCGTCGCTCAAATGTTTTCAAATATCAAAGTTGTGTGATGAAAAAGTGCAGATGCAAAAGCACACGTTTGCTCCCCCAAATATAATAGTGGGGGTGCAGCTGCATCCGTTCACTGTTCACACATTTATGGTTGTGGCTTCAAAAAACAAGGTGTGAACGTAAAGTAAAGCGGAGGGGCCGATGGCGCCTTGGTCCCCCTACTTCCGGCACCATTGGGGAGAGGAGTTGATGAGTGTGTACAGCAGCAGATATGAATCTGTTCTCAGTGGTTATTAGGACTCATAAAAAACTGTTGACAGCCAATCAACACTTCCTTTCCTGCAGCAGACGGGCTGTGTGGGTTTCTGCTCTGCAGCCTCCTCACCGTTAGCTGCTCTTTTTCACATTAATAACACAATGACAGTTACAAGCGTCGACTCTGCTTCAAGAATCATTGCAGGAACTTCAGTTTGATTTCAGCGCTCAGTACTCACTGTCTCAGCTTTCATCTGTGTTATTCATGTGATTTCATGTCATTATTAATGTCATGAAGTGACACAATTATAAAAGGGGCTCAGCACTGAACCTGCTGGCACAGACACACCTACTGACTTGTATATAACAGCTATATGTTTGTGTTTGCTTCTCTTTCTTTAGCTTTGTTGTCCTTGTTTAGCTGTATGCTTATATTCAGATCTTCCTGTACATTTCTTCTTGCTGCTGTGTCAAAGTATATTGAGAGCTACTTACAAGCAGAGTCACATGACTTGTAGGCGTCAACATACACGGCCAATGAAGTGGATTGTGTTTGTGATGATTTGCTCTGAAGCCAAAGTGAAATCCATCAAAACAAGGATGTTTGTAAAACACACACACTGTGATTTTTCACTTTATTGAGAATGTTCCACTGAAAGAATTTGACAAAGCTGCCACACTCTGCATAATGTATTAAAAAGAAAGACAAGAAGAGAAAAATACTAGAAACAATCAAATATCTAGCAGACAGCTAATGATTCTGCTTCATTTTCTATGATTATACCAGTCACAATTCAAAGTGCAAATAAAGTGGAGGATGAAAATAAGACTAGAGCACAGAATTTACACTCAGTAACTGCAAATATATATGTGTATATATGTATTTATATTGTTAGGATGACTGTATCTAAGCTGTGCATAAAAAGAGACGTTTTACAAGCAAGAAGAAAACATGAAAATGGACATTTGTGACTGCTGATCAAAGTGATCAATGAGATGAATTGATGAGATCTGATGGTGAGAAAAGGCCATCAGAAAACAGTCAGTCAGCATGTGTGCAGTTGGTGGACGGTCCCTTGTTTCTGAGGATCTTCAGCAGAGAGAGTCCACAGCAGAACACCAGACTCTTCACTATCAGCACTGTGTACAGAACACAGAGCAGCTTCACCCTGCACTCAGACTGGAAGGACACTGACAGACAGACACACAGACACACAGACAGACACACAGACAGACAGACACAGACACACAGACACACAGACAGACAGACAGACACACAGACAGACAGACAGACAGGTCAGTCTTCTCTCCACACTGTTTCTGTGTAAATTTCATCAGAATATCATCAGATTTTCATCAGTATAACTTGGACTTTTCCAGACGGGACAACCAGCTTTACATGAAGACGGGGGTCGGCTACAGTTTGAATCAAAGCTCAAAGGCCCTTATTAAATACAACAAGTCGGGGCCCCGCCCGGCTTTTTAGGGGCCCTAAACAGGATTTGATTTTCTGTTTGATCAAAAAGCAAAACTGGATTGTAAAAGAGGCTAAAAAGCTCCGTAGAGCTGCAGAGTTGGTGACGATTCTCTGTGGCTTCACAACCAGCAGAGACACCTTTCACTTTACACACAGTCATTAGATTCATTCTTCAGATAGAAATATTTATAGTGGAGCTTTAAGATAAAGTCCCCAAAGTTTTTCTAGCAGCCTCAAAGGCCAAAATGTGGCCTAGTGGCCCTAAAACTTGTCGAGTTTGTCAGATTGTGAAGTGAAAGCTCTCTCATTGGGATTAGTTGTGCTGTTGGACACTCTAACAGAATCAGGGAGTTTATGTTTCAATCCTTCAATGATGAGCAGAAAGTGAACAGACTGATATGCAGCTCTAACTGCAGCAGAACATTGGATCTGTCCATGCAGAGAGGCAGCAGGTGATCTTACAGTCAGCTTGCTGCAGAGCTGGCAGGTCTGCTGGCTCTCTCTCTGGAGGACAGGAGGCTGCTGGAGCTGGAACCACTGAAACACAAAAGGAGACAAATGTTTGGAGTCGCAGTGAGAAATGTCAGTCCTCTGCTCCTCTGCTCTCTTTGACAGCGTCTCCACATGAAGCTGAATCACTGCTGAACACAGTCACCAAGCCTTCATTACCTTGTTCTGTTTGGGCCTCCACTGTGTCCCCCTCGTGCTGGACGGAGCAGACGTATGTGTACAGAGGGTCTCTATCTATCAGCAAGATGGCGGCGCTGCGTCCCGACTCTCTGAGCTCCAGCTGCTCTCCCTCAGCAGGGGGCAGCTCCTCCAGAGGACCGTCCTCCTTTCGTCTTTTCCAGGAGAAGCGGACCAGAGGAGGAAACATGTGTGAGGCCAGACACAGCAGGGAGCTCTTCCCCTCCAGGTGGGCTCTGGATGCTGCTGGGTACACGCTCACCACGGGCTTCATTACCTGCTCATCTGAAGTTTGACAGCAGCAACAAGCAGCACAGACACACATTCACACAGTCAACAGCAGCTTACAGCACTGCACTGCATTCAGTCTGATCCTGGAAACTACATGGACTCTGATCACTAAACTACTCATCAATACAGCACAAAGTTCACTACATATACTGGATTCACCTTCACATCAAACACACTCAGCACCTCATGGCACCACATGATAGATGGAAAATAAAGACAAGTAGACATTTGACTGTTCTTTCTTTCAATGTACAACGTCCATTAAGTATAATTCACTTTGATTTAATCTTCTGTGAATCTGCAGGATGAGTCCAGAACAAGTTTTACTACAGCCAGCTTATCTTATCTTATTAAACAATATAATATAATATAATATAATATAATATAATATAATATAATATAATATAATATAATAATGAAATTTGCTGTAATAAAATAGAAAATGTTTTTTCTGTGTTAGTGTTAAAGTATTTTGTATAATATTAAAATAAAACACAAATATTTCAGCGGCTGCAATACATCAACATATATTTACTGTCAGATACAAAAATCAAGTCCCTTAAAATCCAAAATAATCCATCAATAATTTCATAACTTTTTTCATAAGAAGTCCAACTTTTTTACACAATTAAAATAACGAATTAAAATGTTTTAGTATGTTGAACGTGTGAAGAGACAGAAGAAAGAAACTAAAAAATACATACATGACTAATAATCTTTGAGTGAAAATTTCCTTTTAAATAATAGAATAGAATAGAACCTCAAAATCTATCCTGCCAGTTTAAAAACATAACTTTATTATTATCACTATAAATAAAATTTCTCATAACAATTTGAGATCATTTATCTGTATTATATTAATATACAGATTTACAATAGAGGACATATTTACCTTCACATTAAATACCACTGTCATTTTAATTATTGTAATATCCAGAACATATTATTTATTTACCACAATATATTTTACTGTCATCATTAAAGAATAAATAAATACATCAATAATTTTCATAATGTCATAATCATTTTAACTTCATACACAAGTAACACAGTTACAGTGATATGTTCAGATACTTTAAAAATACAATATTATAAAATATAATTATTGCTGTTAATCACAGTATCAGGCTGTGATTAATGTCAATGAATTGCAAATTTAAAATAGTTGTATATTAACTTCTATGCCATTAATTATTATATTCATTATTGATTAATCAAACATCCTAAAATGTTTCTCCAACAACCCGAAGATATTTAGTTTACTGTCATAAAGGAGTCAAGAAACAAGAAAATATTCACATTAAGAAGCTGAAATCACAGAGATTTAAGTTAAAAAAAAAAAAAAAAACTATGTGAAACAATAAATTGATTTTCAGAATAGTTTTTGATTAATTTAATAACTGTGCAACTCTAAATATAATATAATATAATATAATATAATATAATATAATATAATATAATATAATATAATCCTGATGTTTGGTATTAAAGGATATATTATAAAATATTATAATAAAGGATGTTTACCTTTACATTAAATCTCGCTGCCATTTTATTGATAACAAAATATATAAAATATGATTAATTTACCAATATATAATCAATAAATAAACAAATCAGTTCATCAGTAATTTCAAAACTGTTTTTTTATACTATAATTTAAATATTGACCCATTATTAAGATGATTGATGATGTTCCGGTATTTAAAATGTGAATAAAGACAAAACATTATTGATCTGTGACAGAAATTCACTGTTGACACAAGACGACTATTTATTAATATAATATAAGATATTTTAAAATGTAAAGATGCAAACAGTATAAACAATATATTTACTGTCATATATTAGAATTTATGTTGCATCATATCCCGTTTATATTTAGTGCATCTGTGAAAATAATATATTTGGATGTCGGATAAATATAATATAATATAATATAATATAATATAATATAATATAATATAATATAATAAATATAATCTCAAAATCTGTCCTGTCAGTTTAATAACATAATTTTATTATTATCAATATAAATAAAATTCATCATAACAATTTTAAACTTATACACAATTAACACAGTTACTGTGATATGATTAAAATGTGAATATTATGATATAATGATAGAAAATCATTTTTCTGTATTATGGTAATATTCATTTTATGATAAAGGATGTTTACTGTCACATTAAATATCGCTGCCATTTTAATGATTCCAATATCTATAACATAATTATTGATTTATCAGCTGAAACATTCCTGTGATCAGTAAAGAAACAAATCAATACATAAATGGTTTCAGAACTTTTTTCACAATAATTTAATTTTTTATACACAATTCAGATGTTATGTTTAGGTATTTAAAAAATGAATAAAGACTGATACATAATGCAGTACAGGAAATTAACTATTGACACTCGACTACTGTTCAATAATTTATATTATATTAAATTATATTATATTATATTATATTATATTATATTATATCATATTATATTATATTATATTATATTATATTATATTATATTATTCAGGGTGTCCACAAAGTCTCTTTACAATTTAAAAAATTATGACAAAATCAATTGATGAGATATGTTAATCAGATTTGTTCTATGTACTCAGAGGTTATCAAAGTTTTTAATCACATTGCATTTATGTATTTCAGGTACCTGTTGATGAAATAGTTTCTGTTAAATAAACTGTAAAATTGTCTGCTCCTCAAGAAAAGGCACAATGTGTATCGTGGTTTATTGAAACAAAATCGGATACGCAGACTCAGTGAAACTACAGGATTAAGTGTGGAAGACGTCCACCGTCACGTCCGTCAATTTGTGCATGAAACAAGACATTTATGGAGACAGGGACAGTGTTGGATAAAGGGAGGAGTGGACGACCAAGAACACGGCAAGAAATCGAGTATCGTCTTGATGAGCTTCATGCAACTAATGGTGTCCATATAGAGGAGGATTAAATGAGACAAAAAACTTCAGCATCTACCTTTAATTTTGTAATAATTTCCACACATTTGTCTGTTCATTTGCTTTTGTAATTAATTTGTTAAATTGTAAAGAGACTTTATGGACACCCTGTATTATATTATATTATATTATATTATATTATATTATATTATATTATATTATTGTATTGACATACTTTCAGCAACATGTTTACTGTCATATATTTGCAGTTATGTTCAGTGTAATATATCTTTTATATTCAGTGTATGAAGTTAAATCAATAAATATATGTGTGTATGTGTTATATATCATCCTGTATCATGTACAGACATTTACATTTATTATATACATTTATTTTACTATCATATTCAATATATTTTTGTCTTCATGTATAAATATATATTCCACTAAAAGACACACGTACCATCATATATAATACTATTGTCATGAAGTAAATTTGACCTTTTCAAAAATGATGAATTATCCTATACAACATATTCATTTATTAAAGTTATAGACATTTCAGCTCCATTCACTGACAGATATTAACTGATGTTTAATATCATATATTATTTTGTTTGATAAAAACCAGAGATGGTGCTGAATTACTGACATGATCAAATACTGTATATTTGTAACTTTGACAATATCAGACTTTTTCTATATAAATCAGTTTGATGTGATGCAGAAATAAAGAATAACTTCAGTTGTTCAGTGAGATTTAAACATCTTTTCAGGAATTATGAAGCTTTTTGATGTAACAAGCTGCACGGCTGCAAGAATTCTCTACTAATGATGAAAAAACTAACATGTAAAGACTGAAGCAGCAGAAACTCATTAAAAACACATTTTCAACTTGTTCAAGAAAACAACTGAAGGAAAATGAAGCTTTATTCTTACCTGTTACAAACAGTTTAGTTCCTGAACCAAAGATGTAGAACCAGTTTCCTCCCACAGTGAAAAGTGGTGATACAAAAACCTGTGTGCTGCTGAATGTGTCAGCTGAGGTGAACGAGTCCAAATAATGAAGCAGGATCATATTTCAGCTCCATGATGTGTTTCTCTAATGTTCATATCAACATGACTGTCTCTTCTTTTATTGTCTTTTTAGACACACTAGCAGTGTTGCTCTATGGATGCTAATGTCTGTCGCTGCACTTTTTGTGACTCCTGTCCCTGCTGAGGCTTTTCTGCTTCAAAAGCTCACAACATGTCATCATTACCAAGAGGAAATGAATTCAAATGAACAAATAGTGTATCTTTCCACTGAATGAAGCCTTAGCTTGATGCTCTAATGATTCCCCTCGTCCTAATCCACATGGAAAACATCCACAGGACCACTCTGTAAACTTCAACTCTTTACTTCAGCACAAAAAAAGATGCTTGACAAAAAGTCTCCAAAAGTGTCCAAAGTGTCCAAAAGAATCAAATGATGCCATTAAATCCAAGAGAGAAACGTTGATGAGAGGAAAAGAGGGAGAAGTCAACAAAGCGTGTGGCTCCACTCTCTGCTCGCCTGACTAACTGATCTGAGGTTAACCCCAAAACTCCCTCCTCACAGGAGCATCACTTCATGACATTAGAGGGCTGCACTTACTAGGAAGCAACAAACACTTACCTGATCCCAACCATTACCAATGAACACTAATGACATTTTTACACATTTCAAATCATTCACTTACTGCATTACTGCAAATATCAACTGAAATACCTGGAAATACTGCAAATATTACTTCCATACAATTAGATTTCACATCTACAATCCATAATATCATGAAAAGATTCAGAGAATCCAGAGAAATCTCTGCATGTAAGGAGCAAGACTGAAAACCAACACTGAATGTCTGTGACCTTTGACCCCTCAGGCAGCACTGCATTACAAACTGCATTAAAAACCCTCATCATTGTATAAAGGACACTACATGGACTCAGGAACACTTTGGAAAACCGTTGTCAGTAAACACAGTTTGTCTCTGCATCTACAAATGTAAGTTCAGACTCTACCATGCAAAGAAAAAGACATATATCAACAACATCCAGAAACACTGCAGACGTCTCTGGACCAGAGCTCATCTGAGATGGACGGACGCAAAGAGGAAAAGTGTCCTGTGGTCTGACGAGTCCACATTTCAGACTGTTTTCACTAATCATGGACGTCGTGTCCTCCGGGCTAAAGAGGAAAAGGACCATCCAGATTGTTCCCAGCACTGACTTCAACAGACAGCAGCTGTGATGGTATGGAGGTGTGTTAGTGCCCATGGCATCATGGGTAACTGTCACATCTGTGAAGGCCACATTAATGCTGAAAGGTACATACAGGTTTTGGAGAGACATATGCTGCCATCCAGATGACGTCTTTTCAGAGACGTCCCTGATTATTTCAGAGAGACGATGCTGAGACACATTGTGGACGTGTTCCAACACAGTGTCTTCGTAGTAAAAGAGTTCAGGTACTAGACTGACCTGGACCTGCAGTCCAGACGTGTCTCCCATTGAAAATGTGTGGTGCATTATGAAGCACAAAATACAACAACAGAGACTGTGGACTGTTGAGCAGCTGAAGAATATCAAGAAAGAATGAGACAGAATTGACCTTTAAAACTTCAACAGTTAGTGTCTCAGTTCACAAACACTGACTGAGTGTCAGAAGAAAAGCTGATGGATCACAGAGAGAAACAGGATCCTGAAACAACACAATGACTGGATACTCATTGGTTTGTTAGGCTCCACACCTGCTCCGTCTTTTCTTGTCATTTCTGTCCACTTGTTTTCCTTCAGATCAGGATGAAGTGTTTGGAAAACAACCAATGTGGGGGTCTGCATTCCAAACACTTCATCCCGATCTGAAGGAAAACCTAAACCACATAATCAATAATCTATGAAAGAGTTACAGACACAGAAAAGGAGACTGTCTGCTTATGGCTGTTTTGTGTTTGTCTGTTGATTTTTCCAGTTGGACAATGTTATGTTTTAATTATTACTGTTACTTATAGAACATAAATGACTTGGATTACAAAGTCAGATAAACTCTTTATTCTCCAACAGCAGTGTCAGCAGATTACACATAATACCTTTGTGTTCCTCCTGCAGGAACATGCAGGAACATGAAGGCCCAAATTTACTCTGAACCTCAGGCCTAACATCCTGTATGAAATAACATCCAGACATTAATCAGACATCAACATGGAATAATTATTCTTATGATCTCAAACTTTGTTCTTCTCTTTTACAAATTTTCTTCCTCTTTAAGAGTCAATTTTATTTCATTTCTCTCTTTCTGTCTTTCTTTTTTCAAAGGCAGGTGAGCTGGCAGCTGTGCTGATGGTTACTGCTGTGGTGAGCCAGTTCAAGTTCCCTGTGACGCTGTCGTCTCTTGGTGGTACAAAGGGTCCAATCCTGGCTTCGATGAGCGGCAAACCCAGCCGTTGAAGGTGGCGTTCAGGTGATGTCTGTGGTGGACAGAGGTGCATTTGAATGTCCGTTGTTTGAGGTCAGCTGGAGTCCAACGGCTGCGGTTTCATCAAGGACAGCATCAGTACAATGTAAAGAGAAAACACTGTTCCTTCCTCGGAGTGTGTGTTCTGTAGTCTTTAAAAAAACACTCAGGGTCCTGACCGGCTGCGTTCAATTATTAAACCAACCACACTGCCAAACAAATGGCAGGATGTGACATCTCACCTGGACACCTGAGGCACTGGCATTCTGGGATTTGTAGGTTTTCCCCTTTTATCTCCCAGGCATGACAACATACAGCAGTAATAATCATAACTGCAGAAACTCATGTTTACAATCAGCTCTGTATAAAGAAAGAACAGAAGGAAAAAAGACCCTGAAACATCCTGAACAATATTATGAGTAATTCTCTGACGTGGGTCAGTGCAGTTCAGTCTATAAGTTCAGGTGGGCTGGAGGCAGCTGCTCTCTCCCAGGATATCTGTGATCTGAGGTAACGTTAGTGACCTTAAAATGGTGAACTTGTTACAGGTGCTGATGTGCAGGGACGTGTCTCTGTCCCTTTTGTAGGCAGATCTGCAGCTGGAACGTTAACCTTGGATGTGGAGTTCTGCACTCCAACAGGTTGGTGTTTTGGTGTGTGTGCATCTAAAGACTCTTCCAGAGACAGCTCTGCAGACACAGCAGGAGAGTCGAGGAGTTGGTCTGCATGTCTTCTCCAGCCACTGTCCACAATTTGACTGAATAGGACGCAGATCCAGTTTGGACAACAACAGTGGCAGAGACGCCATGTTAGTTCCTTCCTAACACAGATTCTCCTGAGGTGAAAACTCTGTCTTGGCCTGTTCTCTGTGCATAATCCATTTCCCCTGTTGACATTGAACAATGTCCTTCACCGCTGAGGTCTTTAAGAGGTCAATGCTGTTGCACAGGTCTCTATTCAGCATTAGGCTGGAAGAGATGGTGTGGTGGCACGAGGACTGCTGCAGAAGTTTGGGATGTTGTGCAGTCTCTGATGTAGTGTTCCTTGTCCTTGTGATGTTGTAAAGGCTCGTGTCAGGGTCTGAACAAACTGATCAGCAAGGCTGTTTGCAGGGTTGCAGAGTTGACTTCATGTGTTGCTCTCTGTTAGCCTGTAGAAATGCAGTCATCTTCTGTGAGACAAGTTGGGGTCCTCTGTCAAACACTAGGTGTGCTGGAGATCCAAAGTGACTAAACATTTCTCCTTGCTTTTCAATTGTGTTTCCACTGGTGGTTGATCTCATGATCACCACCTTCATTTACGGTGTGAATCTACAGCTACAAGGAACATCCTGTCCTCAAATGGTCCTGCAAAATCATTGTGTGCACTGTGTCATGGCTGCTGTGGGTATTCCCAGGGTGAAGAGGAGCCAGTGGCAGGTTGTTTCTGACTTGATGGCAAGATGAACAACTTTTAGCCATGTCCTCAATCTGTTTGTCCATGCCTGGCCACCAAGAGCATTACACTATTTCTTTCATCTGGACTATTCCACTGTGTCCTCTGTGAAGTTGCTGCAACACTTTTGTGCAAAGTGACAGTGGAATGACCACTCTCCTCCCCCAAAGCAAACACCCAGACCAGACTGGACTCCAACCTCCTCCTGAGGTAGGGCTTCAGATTTGAGTTATTACCAGCAGGGTATAATGACGATGTCCATGGCTGCATGGACATGGACAATGCGGGTCAACTTGGGGTTATCATTGGGGTTAGAGTGACAACTTAGTTGCACAGATGCTTTTTGTCATTTGCTCCAGTGCACCGGATATCATCCAGATAGTACTGTGATGGCCCCTGTGATGGGTGTGTTTAGGACCCAAATGCAGATCTCTGGAAATCTGTGACAGTTGGTAATGACCTTTATTAATAAACAGACAAAAGAGGAACTTGACCAGACAAAAAAAACAGGTAACAGTTTGTTGTTCAGGCTCAGAGCCCACACAGTCTCTGGGTGTCAGGCTCGGGGAATGGGTTGAGACAAACCTGGAGGCGGGACCGAGGGTGAGGACGTGAGCCCTCGGACCCGAACAGTTCTGTTCACTTCCTGGCAGAAGTGACAGAGAGGGGCTTACAGGAGGCGAGGTTGGCGAGGCGAGGAGTCCAGAACCAGAAGAGCAGGCTGAAGAAGCAGCAGGGACGTCGGGACCAGGTGGAGAAGTCGGGACCAGGGGGACTCATGTACAAAGGGTGCGTACGCACAAACACGTGGCATACGCTCTTTTTCACAGCAAAGTTCAGATGTATCAAGACTTCATGGCTGATGTACGCACGTTTCTACAGCTCTATGTGGCGACACTTAGAGGTGATGCTGGGAAACTGCTATAATAAATAAATGTGAAACAATTTGTCCTCAGACTGAGTGATGTGCAAATCAGAGACACGTGAACAATTACCACTGATGAACAATTAACACACCCGCGTGTCTGTAATTACATGAGTGTTTACTTTAGCAGAATTAGAAGACATTGTAAATGGTGCAATTTGAAGAGAGCGTGTGTTCAGAGACAGAGAGGATTTACTGGCACATGATGACAACTGGCTCATCGGCTGCTTTAGATTCCCGAGGGCAATCCTCCTGGAACTGTGCGCAGAGCGAGGAGCCATGTGCTGCCTGTGCTCATACAGGTGCTGACCACACTGGGATTCCTAGCAACCGGGGCATTCCAGAGAGAGCTGGCCGACCGATCGGGACTGTGCCAGTCGACCCTGAGCCGAGCCATGCCAGCCGTGTGAGCTGGAATTATCCGCATGTCAGCCAGGTATATCAAATTCCCATACAATGCAGCTGAACAGGTCGACATTAAAGCGCAATTTGTAGCGAGAGTAATGTAATCATCGTCATCGACTGCACACACATTGCTATAAAAGCACCATCACATGATGAATTTGTATATGTCAACAGGAAACATTTTCATTCGATCAATGTACAGATCATATGTGATGCGCAAAAAGCAATTAACCAACATTGTGGCGAGGTGGCCTGGTTCAACGCACGATTCATACATTCTGAGTAACAGCATGGTTGGGAACAGACTACAAGTTGGCACTGTGCGCGATGGGTGGCTTCTTGGTGAGTACATTTATTCGTGTAATTGTCCTAGTATCAATCCCCGTGATGCGCATTGAGCATGTGCGCCCCCAAATTCTATCCGGTCTTCACAGCATCATTACTAGTCAGTGGTTAAAGTGAGTGACTTCCTGTGTTTTGCTGGTTAAACTACAGCTTAAGGTCTTTCTAACAAGCCCCTGATTGTCTCTGTGTGCAAAGTACTCATGTTAATAACCCCGTGCGTAAAGTGTGAAATGTCTTTATGTTGATCCTTTCATCTGGATTCTCTTTCTATTTAGTTGTTGTTGTTTCCTCATTGTGCTTCTGTGTTGTTAGTTTGTCCTCACTGTGTGGAACAACAATAAAGCTGCTGGAATATCTGATCAAAATATCAATCAATATCATATGAAATCAATCCTGACAGCAGGAAAGAAAATCAATCCCTCAGTTCAGTGTGTTTGTGACTCTGGCTGAGATGGAGGTGAAATATGTGAACCTGGGCTGTGGTTTACTGCTCTCTTCCTGTCACAAACACTGTTTGACATCTGTTCATCTGGAGGTTTTTGTACAGGCTGCAGGCATCATTTCTCACTGTGGGAAGCTGATTTATAACAGTTACAGTAGTAGGTGGCTGAATGATCGAGTTTAACTGTCTGGATCTGCAACTCACAGACGTTCTCTTTATTCACAACTGAGAAATCATCTTTCTGAGGATGATTGTTATGACGAACTTCATCATCTCTCTTATCAATATACAGAATCAGTCTGAATGTTTCTGTGTCTTTCTTCTGGTACCAGTATACCCAGCTGTCACACTGGTCAGTTCCACAGCTGAAGGAGACTTCTTCACCAACTCTCCTGGTCAATGTTAAATCCTCCTGAATCAGCTGTTCTGCCATGGCAACCAGTGCTGTAGAGAAACAGACAGGTAGATGAAGGTTAGTGTGACAGTGTTTGTTAAAGGTTGACTTTGTTGGCTCCTGATTGGCTGGAAACACTCACCTGAACACAGACAGCACAGAGCAGCAGCTGGGAGGAAAAGCATTTTGTGCAGTGGTGTTTCCTCTGGTGAACCTGGGGAGAAGTGGCGCTCTGATGCAGCTGAGGCCAAACAAGGACGAGCTGTGAGATCAGACGAGGGACACGTGCTTTCTAACAGGTCCTCAGACCTCCCATCAGCCCCTGCGGCCCACAGATAAGGCTGCTGCTGCTGCTGCTGCTGAAGTTTGTTGGTGTTGATTTGAATCTGACAGCAGATGAAAAATCTGGGTCACCATGATGCAGAAATAGAAAAAAACATTCATGTTAGCACAAACACATTGAGGTTGGTGGTGAATTTAGTAACACAGACTGTTATCTGTTGTTTAACAGCTGTGATGAAAATACAAAACTACAAATCCACAAAACTCCTCAACTGTGATTTGAAGCTCATGTTTAAGAAAAGAACAAATGCTGTAAACATTGTGGTAAATAATGGACTCGACCCCATGAGAAGAGAAGAGCTAACACTGCCCTCTGGTGGGGAGGCTTTACTCTCACCAGCTCTCAACACAACTTGATCATTTAGGTCTCTACACTAACGTTACATGTTGGGAACACAAACTTGTTCACCAAATACACACAGTGGTCTCTGATGTAGAGCATTTTGTTGGTTTGTAGCTCAGCTGTCATAACAAACAGATCCAGTGGAGGCGGAGTCTGAGTCTACATTAATGACAGGTGCTGTAAACCTGTGGAGCTTCCTTCAATAAAACTCTGCTTCTTTTCTACAAGAGCAAACAGTCAAACCAGTGAGATGCTGGACTGAAAACTGTTTCCACAGGTTTACTTTGATTGTTCAGGTTGGGATGGCTTCTACTGTTTATGACCTGTTCTCTGTTAACATTATGAATAAAACACGTGATGGAGTTCTTTGTTTATGTTTCAAACACCAGGGTTCATAATGTTCCTTCATTATAATCTCTTGTTTTTTATTCCCAGAAACCTCAACATGAGATCAGAACACACATTCTTTTCTTTAACCACATATATTATAACTGATATACTCCACTGATGTCTGTCTGTGGTCATGTGAACAGTCATGTTGCAGATTTGAGAGATTTTTCTGACGTAGATGACTTTTACTGAACTCCTGAAAGACTCTAAATGCTGTGTGTTTAACAGGAGGCTAAACCCACAAAACGATCCTTTCACTTGTATATCAGTAAAGACTAAAGCTGTTGTAGATCAGACTGACTGAACCTAAAAACCCGGAACCTTAAATTTGATGTTTACACACCGTCTGATCTGTTTGAAAGAGTCCAACATGAATGAAGTCAGCTGAAGGTGAAGTCAAAGAAGCTGAGTGAGCTGACAGACTGAACTGAGCATGTTGTTCATTAACTGGACTCTTTTTCAGAGTCTCTGTCTGATAATTCAGTTTTATAGCAACTTTTCCTGCAGGAGTTTCAGCCATTGATTCATATCATCCATATCATACTGATATTTCTCTGTATGAAAATATAAATGTCTCTGTGCTTCACATGTCTGATGAATATTTGTGTTGATGTGTTTGTATGTTGTTGTTTCTCTTCCACTGCAGCATCAGACCTTCATTTATTCAATATATTTTGTTCTCACTTGGCACATTTGTAAAGAAATCTGTCATTACATTTACATTTATGTGTTTAGCAGAACAAATGTTGTTGCTCAGATCGAGTTCAGATTTAGTGCCAATATTTAGTGAGAAAAAAGGTTTGAACCTCACAGAAACTAGAGCAGAACATCTGACATCTGTCTCCTCCAGAACGTCCAAGTGGTGCAAAGTATTTTTCAAAGCTGTTTCTTAACCAGAACCTGCTGACACTTTTTTGCTTCCTAAAATAATCATTAAAATCAACATCAGTATATTAGTATACTTGTATAAAAGGCAACATAAACTGACAGTAATCCAAATAAATGTTGATGTTGATTAACAAAACTAAATATTTGAAATATCACTTAAAACAACACTTTTATATCACTTTCAAAATATTAGTTCCTGCCATATTTGCACTAATCAACATAAATGTTGCTCTGATGAACATCAAGTTAAACTCGTGAACTTTCAGGCTGAAGTCAAACTTCAACATGGCGGCTCATCGTCACTGTAAGTTGTCTGGTTCGTCTTCATAAAGTCAAAATGTAAACATCTGATATCAAAAAGCAGTTTTTGGAGGAACGGTCATTTTGACCAAGTTATGGATCTGAGGCTTCACAGTTTCCTTTTGCACCTTCACTGTCCTTCATGTCTCCTGTAAAACACAGTCTGTGGCTGACTGTGGACATGAGACAAGAAGACATTCATCAGTCAGTTTCTGAACACGGGCAGCGATGGGAAATTGTTGCATCAGCATTTTGAGTATTTTTCATCCTTTCCCTCACTCGTATTTCTTCAGACTTCTGATCTTCTGACACATTCATGAGACGAGAACAGATGGAAGAGTTTCTGATGCACTTTGTGTCACTTCATGGACTCACACAGGTTGTGTAGTTGTGTAGTTGAGCTGGTTTCATTTCTTGTTGTGTTGATTTTGATGAAGATGAAACTTGAGAATGAGGCTGTCATGTTGGTTCAGTGTTCAACGCCATCAGCTCACAGCCAGAACATCCTGGACTGGAAACTTTGAATCCACACTGTCAGAAAATTCATTCATTCATTCATTCATTTTCTGTAACTGCTTGTTCCGTAAGGGTCGCGGGCTGCTGGAGTCTATCCCAGCTGACATTGGGCGAGAGGCGGGGACAAGGCGGACAAGTCGCCAGTTTATCGCAGGACTGACACATAGACAGACGACCACTGACACTCACATTCACACCTACGGGCAATTTAGAACCACCAATTAACCTGCATGCATGTCTTTGGACTGTGGGAGGAAGCTGGAGAACCCAGAGAGAACCCACGCAGACACGGGGAGAACATGCAAACTCCACACAGAAAGGCCCCGCCCCTTTAGGGAGCTGGGGGATCGAACTCAGGACCTTCTTGCTGTGAGGCAGCAGTGCTAACCACTGCACCACCGTGTCGTCCACTGTCAGAAAATCGATCAACTCAACCTGAATATACAAGTTTTATTTATTCAACTTCACATTTCTACCATTTATTTTCAGAACGCTTCAGAACTTATTACATCTGAGACAAATCATCACAAATTATTACTACTAACACTCTGATTCTGTTTTTATGGTGAGAATTTATTCTTTAAGGATTTATTTAAATGACAGACACCAGCTCCATCACAGAGACGTTTTCTATCATATTTATTAAATATCTGTTTATGAGTTTTTATGATTTTTTTTTATGACCTCATCGTCACTCCGTCACTGTCAGTATTTGTCATTTGTTATGTCTTTGAAAAACCAATAAAACCAAAAAATCAAAGAGGAACGAAACTAAATCAACAAAATCTGAGCAGCTCAACAGAATCAGGTGGGAAAACTGTTCCGCTTTAACACTGCTGGTGTTCCGAGTTCTGTTGTTCTATTGAGAACATGAGGGACTGGTGAACTTTGAAAAGTGATCCTGACAAAACTTTTCATTTTTATTTCCATATTTTCATTTGAAAGATTATAGAACAGAATATAGAAGAGAATAGTTACTTTATTGTCAACATTTGTGTGCAAATGAGAGAAATGTGTTTTTTCACCTGTTCTCATAAAAAACAACATTTAGATCAAACTTGTATCACCTGAAGGTTTTTCTCACTTTGCTCTCAAAGCTGAAAACGACTGTGACGCATAAAATCAAGTTTTTACTGTTTTAGACAAAATGACTGCAGTAAAAATCATCTGAATGAAAGATGTTCATATGATTCAGATGTTTTACGGCACATTCTCACGTTTCTTCACTTCTGCTGCGTCATTTCTGTTTGTTGAGTCTGATGGAGAAAATAAAGTCAAACACCAGCAGCAGATGAGCAGCAGGGGGCGTCGCCTGTCTTCACAACCACAGCATGTTCTGTTCCAACACCTGTGGAGCTCATTAACCTGTCATAACCTCTGATTATAACACTGATGGAAATGTAAACAAGTAATAAGTCATGAGACATTGATCAACACTTTGAAGTAAGAATTATAAGATTTGTCAATATAAGTAATAAGTTAATATAAAATATTAACTTCAACTGGCAGAAGATTAAAGTACAGGAGCATGAAAAGGAATCAAATCAGAGGAAGAAGAATTAATTTTATTTTGCATTTTGAGCAGAAAATGTCAAGAATTAAGTGGCTCACAATGAAATGTATTTATATATTTATATATTTATGTATTTATTGGTATTTCAACTTCTTTCTCAAAATCCAAGTTATAAAACACAGCTGCACACAATAAGGTAAGAGAAAAATAAATCAGACAGGTTTTTGTTTTCTTTTTAGATAAATAAAAGTAAAAAACTCGACTGTAATAATCGTCATGTTGAGGTCTGGACTGTTGGACAAAACAAACGATATCGGGTTCATCGTGATCAATCGATCAAAAATAATCAGCAGATTAATAATGAAAATGATCTTTAGTTGCAGTCAGATATAAAATCATATAAAAGTGATCAAAACCTTAACAACTGTAAGTAAAATCCAAAGTGTAGCGTCACAGAGTACACAGTACTTTTACTTTGAGTACTCTAACAACTTTCCTGCATTAAGACGATGGACGAAAACAAACAGAGAGAAACTGATCAGCTCCTCTTCATCACTTTCACACTGACAGGATTCATGTTGGACCTTTGACCTGCGTTACACAACAGCTCATCATCATCATCATCATCATCATCATCATCACTGGGTTAATGTGTGTGAAAGTGCTCTGATGGCTCTCAGTGTTGATGAAGATCTAATCAGAGCTGAACTGTGTGTTAATGAACAAACTCTTCATCATCTGTTTATCTTCTCTGATGTTGTTTCACTTCAGGTCCAAAGATTCAGAGGAAAATCACAGAAAACACCTTCATCTAAAGCAGATTGTTTGCTGCCAGAGGTCCTTTAAACTGACCAAACAAAACCTTTTTCAAAACCTTCATTAAAAGTTTATAAAGCAAAGTGTCGTAGCTGTGAGCCGAATCCAAGACAACGCTGTTATAACTGAAAGAAGAAGAGCGGCTGTGATTTATGATGTAAACTCAGCTGGATACTGAAGGGAAAACTTTAAATTAGTGAAGTTTGGTCTGACGTTCTGTTGTTGCCTTCGCCTGATGGAAACAGTGTTCTGCTTAACTATTTTTCTCCCATGAGAGAAAACTGAAATAATGTACAAAAACAAACAAAAAAAAAAAAACAAGCTGGAAGATGAACGACTCTACGCTGCATTAATGTTTGGTTTGTTTCACTTCACAAAGATCCAGGAGAAAATTCTCTTCATTTATCCTGGAAAATATAGAAAACAACTAACCTGCTTAAAAAAAAAACAACTTAATTTGATGAGATTTTAACAGTTCATGACTTTCCTTATAATTCACATTAGGTGTTAAGGTTTAAATTCAAAGCCTCAGTGAGTTCTGATAGATGTCCGCTCCTCCATTTGTAAAACAAACAAAAAAAAAAAGAAAAGAAAAGAAAAGAAAGGAAAAGAAAAGAAAAGAAAAAAAAAGAAAAAAGAAAAGAAAAGAAAAGAAAAGAAAAGAAAAGAAAAAGAAGAAGCACAAATCAGGCAACAAAATAATCAGCTTTGTGGAAGAATTTAGATTTTCATCTTTACCACAGCTGTCAGTATGAAAACACACTTCTGCCAAGAAAATGTATAAAAAGTTGTGAATGATGAAAATGAAAAAATAATAAATTATGAGATGAAAGTAAGAAAGAATAACACTGAAATCTTAAGAATAAAGTTAAGTCAAAATCTTACTAAATACAGTTGAAATAACATTTTATTGTCATTTCAACTTTATTTTCAAAAAGCAAAATTTTAGAAAATCTTCCTTCTCTTTTGGGAATAAAGTTAAAAATCTCAATAAAAAAATGTTGAGAATAAAATTTCAGCTTTATCTTTGACATTTAGACTTTTCTCATTTAGACGTTTTTATACTGGTTGTTTATATTCTGATGAATTAATGAATAATTCATGTGTGACATTAACTTTGGAATGACTCCTGAAGTTTTACTCAGTTATGAAGGTTCTAAATGAATTTTTATTAGAGTTCCTGAATGGTTCCTTTTAGATTTTGATGAGCTCCTGTTTGAAGTCAGAAGTCAGAGACTAAAGTTTTTTATCCTTCAGTCTCAGGTGTTTCAGGGTTTGTGGAGTTTTTCCTCACTGTGAAGAGGATAACTGTGATTTTGGGTTTGTATTTGGCTTCACTCAGGGATCGTTTGATTGGTTGATTGATCTTTGATTTATCCACTATCGGAATATGCTGGTGTTAATGGTTACCATGGTGATTTGTAGTTTTTACAGCTTTATCTGACTCGTGCAGGAGGTTTGATTCCATCTAAATGACCGTGATGTGACTTGAGAGACTTTTTTCTGGAGTTTTTGTCGGAGTTGACACGGAAGTGGCCGCAGTGTCCTCTGCGCCTCACAGCTGCGCAGTAGCGGACTGGGTGTAGTCTGGAGTCTCGTCTTTTCCTGCTGGAGTTTGTGCATGGCGGCGGACACAAAGAGCTGAGGCCCGAGCTCAGACACACCACGACCACGACCAGGACCAAGACCAGGACCAGGACAGCCAGCGGGGACACGAGCTGTGGACGCGGCCTGAGCGAAGACAATCTGCCGCTGCGGAGACTTCCCGCATGTTTCCACTGGATGGTCGAAGCCGTTTCCTCAGGAATCTGTCGGTAACCGGAGAGTTACCGTAAACTTTGGACAAGTTCAGGAGAGTTGGTGTCGGAGCGGCGCTCGGTTGTTCTGCTCGGACGGGAGGACGGAGAGGACCGAGAAGATGCAGAGTTTGATCCGGGCTCTGGTGGCCTGGAGCTGCCTGCTGGCGGTGTGTGTCCGCGCTGCCATGGATGAGTGCGCGGACGAGCGCGGCGCACCGCAGCGCTGCATGCCCGAGTTCGTTAACGCCGCTTTTAACGTGACCGTGGTGGCGACCAACACCTGCGGCTCTCCGCCCGAGGAGTACTGCGTGCAGACCGGAGCCACCGGGGTCACCAAGTCCTGCCACATCTGCGACGCTCGGGACCCCCGGAACCACCACAGCGCCGTGTACCTGACCGACTACAACAACCAGCAGGACACCACCTGGTGGCAGAGCCAGACCATGCTGGCGGGCATCCAGTACCCGAACTCCATCAACCTCACCCTGCACCTCGGTAAGACCCTCAAAACATCCCCTTACCTCCGCCGCGCCGAATCTCCCCTGAGAAAACCTACGATTCAAAGTTTTCTTACCCGCTCTTAAAAGCACGTACACACATTAACAGAACCTCATATATTTCATACATCTTATTGAACCGCTCTTTAATTCGGCATACATGTAAAACTACGAAACCATTCTTTTAGTAGTAAATTCCAACTTTACAGAGCAGATTTGCCCGTCAGGCGCTCTGCGCCGCCACACATCTAAGTACACTTTGGTGGGCAGCAATAACCAGCTGTGTTATTTGAAAAGTTTATAAAACAGACTAGTATTTGGTGTAGTAGGTGTGTGCCGAATCGAAGTCGGTAAGGTTCTAGTTCAAAGAAGATCTGCTGTTTTGACTCATGGTATAAGCGCCGTTACAGACTTGAAGGAAAACTTAAAATTGGTCCAGTTTTCTAAGGAGTTTGGTTTGACGTTCTGTTGTATCCAGAAAAACTTTAACTTCGAGGAACAGGGTGCTGTCCAGAAGCTGGAAGATGAATGTGACAGTGTCTTTACTCTGCATGTTCACATCATCAGTTTGTTAAAGTCTGAAATCAGTGATGTAACCTGGAAACTTTGGGAATGAGGAATTCTTGCTGCCAGCATTGTAGCATGGAGGACATAGTTTTCATTGTTGGGGGTGGAGTGTGTGTGTGTGTGTGTGTGTGTGTGTGTGAGATGGGGGGTTGCAGCTATTTTCTGACCTGACTGTAGGGTCAGTCAGCTTGTCCCAGCAGCAGTCGTAGTTGCTGCTGCTCCTCCATCACACATTTAACTTTGTGATCTCCAGAGTTTGTTTGACAAACTGCTGACAGAGTGATGTTTGAGCAGCTCTGATTTTCTCTTGACAAACAGCCGGAGGTGTGAAGTTAGCAGCCTGGTGTCCTGTTGGCCCCTAAACGCATCGCCACCACTGTGGATTCAGTTGCTGGGGGGGGACTGAAGCGTTTTGTGAGGACAGCTGGTGTCCTCAGTGTCTCCTCAGGGACTGGAGGAAGTCGAGTTGTGTTCAGGAATCAGTTGCAACACATCAGTCAGCTCTTTGAGAGTAAATAACAGAGGAAGTTTGCAGGCAGACGTCTGGTTTACAGAGAATAAGTACAGCGTGAGAGTTCATTCCTGACGTGGGAAACCGTAGTTTGACCAGACATGAAGAGGCATCTGTATTCTACTGTTACACATGTGAAATGAGCTCCAGTCGACAGCAAATGAGTCAGCATCTGTTTTAATAATCAGTTAATGATTTCACGTCATTTTCTAACTAAACATGTTTTGGTTGTGGACAGTTGATCGGACATAATACGGCATTTTAAGACTTTTTATTTATCAAACAAACACTGTAAATGTGAATTTAGTTAAATTCTCAGAAAATTGTGCAGACTTTGGTTGGTGGAGAGTAAACACTGTCTTCAGCTTGTGGCGTCCTGCTGGAGGACCTTCATCCTCATAATCAACAAGCTGATCAACAGAGAATGAAGCAACACTTCTGATCAGGAAACTTAGAAATGGCCAAACATTTGCTGCTTTTGTCTCTTTTATTTCTTTATAACCTGAACATCTTTGAGTTTTGGACTTTCTGGTTGGACACTGAAAATGAAAACATGGACGCTGGGAAACTGAAGGACCAATCAGATCAGTTTCTCTCTCTGCTGACTTCCAGCTCTGCTCAGTTATCCGTCGTCTTATTTTTCCCGGAGCTCCGAGTCGGCCTTTTAAAAATACCTGTCTATTTCTGCAGCCGCGAGCCTCGGGCCTCCCTGCAGCACTACTGTTTTTAACAGTGCTTGACATTCCTGAGTGGTTCAGTCATGCTGCTGGTTGGAGCTGAGCTGAGTCTCTGTAGCCTCAGGTACTGAACTCTCTGATTAGAGCTGCTGTGGGCTCGACGACGCCTCATTTTCAAATGGAAATGTGTTTAATTACACGCTGAGTTTTGTCTTTCTTTCCTCCAGGCGCCGTTTTCATTGTTGGGCTGCTGTTTTCTTCATGATTAGAGCTCAGGCTTTGTTCTGCTGCTGATAACCTCAGAGTGTTGATGTGCGATGGCAGGAATGTGTAGAGTCAGAACACCTCAGCACACGTCCAGCAGCAAAGATCTGACCTGATTCACAGGCGCTCTTATTCTGAAAAGCCGGCTGTGTGTCATCTGAGGCTGGAACAGGAAGTGACTGTCCGATCGCCACCAGCTGAGTTTCCTGTTTGTTCGTGTGAAGTCACTTCAGTGGGTGTTGTGGTCCGTTTGGTCACCGGTGGGAAAAGCTGTTCCACTCAGGAAGTCGAACTCCCAAACTCTCCTCTTAAAGCACCACAGACTTCTGGGTAATGAAGTCCTCGTATGTAAACATCCAGCAGAGTTTGAGGGTTTTGTGAGCGTGTAATCACTTCTTTCTCTAAACTGTAAAATGTTTGTCATGTCGGCAGGAAGTGACCCTGCGACTGTTTGTTGAAAGTTTAAGAGCTCATTGAGTTTGAGTTTGCAGCAGGACTTCCTGTTTACACCGTTCTAAATATTTTGTCCTTTTCTGCCAAACTGATGTTTAACAGTGAGGATCCTCTGCAGAACTTTAGAAACAACAGAAATAAGTGGCGTTATCAGAACCCTGACCGTGATCCGGTGTGTCCTCTGCTGTGTGGTCTGTCGTCTGCAGATTAATGACGTATTTCATGAGGGATTTTTCTGACGTTAGCAGAAGCCGAGTTCACGCGATTCAGTCTAAAGGATTTTTTAACCTTTATTTAACCAGAGAAACCCACTGAGACTGATGTCTCATTTTAATGGTGCTCTGGTTACATACAGTACATTTAAAATCATAAAACAATACAGAAGAATAAAACCAAAAACAATAAAACATCAATACATAAACACCCACCATCAATAGCAGCATATTGATCAATGATTCCAGTTAAAGACACGTTAAAACCTAAATTAATCATTATAGAGACACTGACTGTCTCTGTGTCCAGCGTCTGTCTGTGGACGTGTTGCTTCAGGGTCTGAATGCACAAAATAACACGTAGAAACTAAATATCAAACAGGACAAACTTTTCCTGGAGGCGTCCATCTTGGTTCTGATCAATAACACTTTAACTGATGATTTTAATCAGGAACTTTCTGATCAAATGAGTCAATAAGATCATAAATCTGACTCCAGTTTTTGATTCTCAGTCGTGTTCAGTGGCTTCATGAGTTTTATGAACCCCGCGCCTCTGTGGGAGATAAAGTTCAGATCGAGGCTGCGATGCCGGCGCTCTTAATCTCAGGAAATATGAGGTGTTTGCGGGGCTCAGGTCTGCTCGTCTTTCTCTCTGTTTTGGCCTCTTTGATGCGGCAGGAAGGCGACGTGTCCCGACTCGACTCGGAGCGCAGAGCCGAGGCCGACATGAAAGACCCACAAAGAAGAAAGCTGCAGATGGACGGAGAGGGACGTCCTGCATTCATCTGGAAACACTGTGACTGCAGAATCAGTCAGATACCTGAGTCCCTGAACTTCATGTGACACCCAAACTTTTCTTACTTTAATAAAGAACCTTTTTTAATTTGATAATAGAAGCCAAAGTTTATTTCATCTGAGTGAAATACAGACGATCAGATCGAAGGTAAAAGTGTGTTGAGTTGTGACGTTCAGTCCAGACGTGAATCTGCTCCGTCTGATTTTCCATTAACACACCCTTCATAACTCTTTACCTTTATTAAAGGTTCATAAATAAAGTCTGTACAGGTGTGTTCAGTTCAAAGAGAAGCTTCTGAGGTTAGCAGGACTTGATTCTACTAATTAAGCTTTTTTAACTTCACTTTCAGGCCGTTTGTATAAATTACAGAGAGACTCTGAGGTTACTTTAAGACGAGCAGCCGGAGCGTCACGTGAAAACAGCTGGACTGAGGCTGTCTGACGGGGGTGGAGGGTGGAGGCGGGGGTTGTTACTCGCTTCAGTACCTGACAGGCTCTTCTTTGAAGTCTCAACATGGAGGCAAAACATCCCTGAAGTCTTCAGAAGATAAAAAATCTTCTTTGTGCTTCCAGGAAAAGCAGAGCGGGCACGTTTTACACCGACAGGCCGAATGTGACTCAAACACATCATCGCACTTTTACTCGCCGTTACAAAAACACCGAAAACTCTTCACCTTCCGACCGGCAGCAACTTCAGTTCATGTTCCGGTGAGGACGCCAAACATGCCGGCGCGAGACGTTCAGAATCAAAAGGAATTTTGAGGGAATTTTAAGGGGAAATTTCAGGGTGTTTGGGGGGTTAAAGGGATTTTGTCTCTTTCATCAGCTGCAATAAGCCAGCAGTGGTTTCCAGAGCCCGTCGTCCAGCTGTGCTGCTCTCATAATCTCTCCACATCCCAGTTTCCCACGCTGAGCTCATTCCTCAGACACAAAACAATGAGTCCGGACCAGATGACTCCCCTCCCCTCCCTCCCCCACCTCACCCCTCTCCCCCAACACACACACACACACACACACACACACACACACACACACACACACACACACACACACACACATTCTCAGATTGGTATAATTTGCAACAGCTGGCCACTCCAGAGGAAAAAAAATTGCGTACTTGTTCTTTTATGGCTTGTTGAGAAGCCTGAGAGGCTCGAGGCCAGAAAAGCTCTCAGCTGGGTTTTCCCACACTGCACTGCTGCTGAGTGAGGCACAGAACACGATGCATTCAGCTGCATGTTTCTGTCAGACACATCCTCTGCTCTCATTGGCCACTTTTTCTCTGACGCTGACTCTTATCTCTGCAGTACATTTACCTGCTAACCTGCAGCCGTCTGGTGTCTCGTTGGTATTTTGTGCTTCATGATGCACCACACATGTTCAATGGGAGACAGGTCTGGACTGCAGACAGCTCAGTCTAGGACCTGAACTCTGTTACACAACGTGTCTCAGCATCGTCTCTCTGAAATAATCATGGACGTCTCTGAAGAAGACATCAGTGATGGCAGCATATGTGGCTCCAAATCCCTCCATACCATCACAGCTGCTGTCTGCTGATCAATCAAACAACTAACTGATTAATGGAAGAAATGATCAACAGATTGATCGATAATGACAATAATTCTTACAGAAATTACTTGAAAAATAGATCCAAACAGGTGCAAACACGTGGACGTCCACGTGACACGATTGTGATTGTCTTTGTCCAGATTGTCAATAACTTCAGAATAATTTCTGTCAAATGATTTGTAAATTATTGCATTCTGTTTTTATTAAACAGAATTATTTTGGAAGTGTTCAGACTGCAGACTCTCTGTCTCAGTCGGGTTGAACTCGAAGCTTCCAGAGGCCGTTTTTTTTTTTTTTTCTTGTTTCTTTCACAGAGTGACACTTGAGGGGCCCCGAGCTGAACGCCCCCCAAATCAGAGTGACACATGAATATTCAGCCCCGCTTCAGACGAGTGCTGAAGAATTTTAAGAGTTCACTTTCACAGAAAGCTCTCTGAAATAATTCATCAGGACGGACGGCTGAGCGCGGCTCAACACTTCCTCCAGAAATGATCAAAATCACATCATGATCTGCTGCAGTTTTCAGATTATTTGTAAAATGGCTGTGGTGCTGCAGAGACGCACTGACCTACACATCAGACCGAAGGATTATCAATTAAACTGTCAGTAATTTTTAAGATTAATTGATTGGTTGTTTGGTTCATAAAATATCAGAAAATTTAAAAAAATTAATCTTGTCTCAATCTTGACCTATTTTTCAACTCGTGATCAATCTGGCATTCATTTTTCCACTAATCGATCAGTGGTTTGGTCCATAAAGTGAAAGAAAATATTGATCAGTGAGCTTCTTGCTGGTTTTCTTTGTCTATAGAATCAGAAACCACACAGTAAAACACTGGTTCAGGTGATGTAACATAAAAGCTGCTTGGCACAATATTCTGTTTCTATAAACAAAGATGGAGGAGTGGAAGAGAAAGGCGGCAGATATCTCAGTGAGCTCGGAGCTTATGGTCGCTCTCACGTGAATCCTGCCGCCGCCGCCGTCTCCGGCTGCAGGTCAACGTGACATGTGGGGTTTTTTTTTTTGGTCAGATAAGAAGGAAAAACAGTCTGTCTGCTGCGAGCGACAGGGAGGAAACACTGAAGAATCATGTTTCAAATACTCCTTTTATCAAACCTCTATCATGCTCATCAACCCAACCTACAAAACTCCATTCAAATTTCTGAGCGTTTTAACTGTCCTCCTCCTCCTCCTCCTCCTCCTCCTCCTCCTCCTCCTCCTCCTCCTCCTCCTCCTCCTCCTCTTCCTCCTCCTCCTCCTCCTCCTCCTCCTCCTCCTCCTCCTCTCTGTCTGCAGATCAGAGGCAGGAGGCTCTTTGTCTTTTCCTTCTTTAACATGGAGGAGGAGGAGGAGGAGGAGGAGGAGGAGGAGGAGCAGCAGCTCCCTCTGTGTGGTCACTCTCTGTCTGGACCCCCTCTCTCTCTTTAAATCCTCTTTCACACAGAAATCTGTTGCATCATTTCTGCTCTTCCTGTTTCGTGTGTTTGGTGTCTTTTATCTGTAACCCTTCACAGAAGAATTCTCTGTTGATGCTGGAAAACTGACAGACTTTTTCTCATTCTTGGATCAGATGTTTCCTGACTGAAATCGTCTTCATTTTGTCTTTGTTTGCAAAAAAACAAACTCTGATTTGGTTTCCAGTCACATGAGAATATTACAAATGACAGGCGGCTGATTTCCCAAAAGATGCGACTGTAAATCAAACTTTGCTCAAACTTTGACCTTTGAACCTTTTCCTCGCTGTCGGTGACGACACTGGCGCCTTTCTCAGATTTTCAATTCGAAACACTCGGAGGTTGGAAACTTTCCCGACACACAGCCTCAGAAGAACATCTCCAGTTGCTGAAGCCCCCCCACCCCCGAGAACAAACAGCCTGCTCTCCTCTGTGAGGACGCCCCCCCCCCCCCCGATGTTTAACCTGCCGCTCTGTTTGTTTGGTTCCTCATCTCGCTTCACTTTGAAGAACCAGCTCCACATTCTTGTCACTGTCTGCTAATTAAAAGGCCTGTGTTGCGTTCAGGGTCACTGCTGCACCGTCACATGTTGTCATTGAGGCTCCATGACAACACAGGTCCCGTCCCGTCCCGTCCCGTCCCGTCCCGTCCCGTCCCGTCCCGTCCCGTCCCCCGACACTGTGGCAGCCATTTTGGCTTTTGAGGAAGTTCTGGTTATCTAAAAGTATAATAGATCAGCTTCATCAAACAGTCGAGGACGTTTTTTGATATTACATGTTTATTTTATTTTACATGATGAGTTTGATGAAAGTCAGCTGATGTGAAACTTTAGAGATGATCACAGACGTGTCAGTAGTTTAAAAACAGTGTTATTATGGAAAACGAGCACTTTGATTAACTGATTATTGATTGATTGTCTTGTTATCTGCTGAAAGATCCAGATCAGACGGGTTTTGTTGCTGTCAGTAAAATAAATGAATTCACCTGAACTGTTGGAGTGTGTCGATGAGAGCTGAGAGGAAACACTCTGCTCATCCGTGTGTTTGGTCGTGTTCCAGCTCGTCACCTTCCGTTCCGTCTCTGCGTTCTCTTCTTTACGTTAAACGGCGTGGATCATGTGACAGGTTGTTATTAAAGCCGCCCGTATTCCTGCTGCCGACATCTGGATCAAACCTTCGTGGTGAGGTGATGATGTCACAGGAGGCCTGTGAGTGTGTAATTACAGCCGGATACACACACAGATCTGATGAGGGTTTATTGTCGCTGCAGGCTGATCCTGACTGGAGGCAGTGAACGCAGCGTCACGGGAAACACAAAGTCACGGGCTGAATGTTTCCTCGTCTGCACGCTGCTGCAGGGCCACGGTTCACTACAGCAGGGCTGCACGAGAAAAATCATATTGTGATCATTTTGACAGAGAGATGATTTACCATCAGTGGGAATAAGTCCCGCCCCTTTTTTGCTGTGTGCAAAAAGGGGCGGGACTGAGCGAACTTGGTGTCGGGCTGTGCAGACGTACTTCAGTGCGCTCCACCTGTTTTCACATGTTTGGACTTGTTGTTTAATTGACATGATTGTGACAGGATCAATTAATCAATGAATTACATTCATATTTATCTCAGTCTGCAACATCCAACATTATTACAGTGCTGCTGTTTGACTTTCATCACTGATTAATCTGATTGTTTTCTCAATTAATCGATTAGTTGTTTGGTCAGAAGATGGTGAAAAATGTTGATCAGAGTCCAAGATGACGTCCTCAAATGTCTCGTTTTGTCCACAACTCAAAGATCATCAGTTTCCTGTCAGAGAGGAAAGAAACCAGAAAATATTCACATGAAGAATCTGAAATCAGAGAATTTGCAGAGCCGGTGTGGAACAGCTCTTTTTTTTTTGACTCTGAGAAACAGTAAGACGTCCTCGGTCCCTCCTGTCAGATTCCTGTCCTCCCTCTGAAGCGGACAGCGATAAGACGGCAGAAGCGTCTGTCTGCTCACAGCTCGCCTCCATGTTGACTTTCAGCTGCAGATTCTATCAAAGTGTTTAGTCTGAGCCAACATGAGTCGACTCATTGTCACGTTTAATCTGAAGGACGGACAAAAAAAAACAAAAAAAAAACCCATCAGAGTTCACAGATGTGAAATAATAGGAGTTAAAGGAACATTCTGCTGTGTTTTTTTTTACTTTAATCCAGCTCCACATTTAGAGACAACTTTATTCTTTAAGTCCTGTTACTGACAAACACATGATGCGTTTAAGGACACTCTGACACTGAAGGTTAAAAATCAGGCTGTTGAACGCAACATTCTGTTGTTTTAAAATGTGGAGACGCTTAAATTTGTCTCCTAGATCAGACTGGATGATCTGGATCAGAAATAATATCTCTGTTTTTTAGATTATATCACAACATATGATTCATGTCTCCATAAACACTTTTTCTTTAAAATAACTTACCATTAATTCTCAAATAGATATATATAAATAAACAGTTGATTAATCATTTGATTATTTTCATGATATATCGATTAATAGTTGCTTGCCTAAATTTTCAGAGAAAAATTTTCGTAAATTTACAATTAAAAAAGTTTCTTGAGGATTTTTTTTCTGATTTTTTTTCTTTCAGCTTTGTGACTTTAATCTCAGAGAGTTTCTGATGTTTTTTCCACAGATTTATTTATTTATATTTATTATTTATAATCTTAAATAATATTCAAGGTTTTAAAAAAATAATAATAATTTATCCCTTTAACATTCCCAAGTTTTTGTCCTCATAAATTGACAAATGTAATCTTGGAATGTGTCTGAATTTATGACTTTAATCTCAGATAATTTGTGAATTTTAGGGTTTTTTCCCTGCAGATTTATGACATTGTAATCTTAGAGAATATTCAATTTTTCTCATAAATTTGAGAGTATTTTCAAGTTAATTTAACTCTTTAATCCCAAGTTTTTTAACTTTGCAGTGTCTGAGTTTTTTCTCACAAATGTATGACTTTAAAATCTTTACAAAAAACTTATGTCTCAATAATCACAGAGAATATCTGAGTTTCTGAAAATTTGTTCCTTCTCAATTGTTTTTCTTACAAATGTGACATTATAATTTCAGAGCATGTGGACAGTTTCCTTCTGAAAAATTTGATTTTGTCTCATAAATTTAACACTTTAATTTCAGATAATATCCGAGGTTTTTAAATAACTATAATCTCTGAATATGAGGCTTCTTTTGTTTGTTTGTTTCAGAGAAGTTTCTGTCTTGTCAATTCAAACATCTGTGGGTTTTTTTCTCTTAATTTTAAGACTTTAATCTTAGAATTTCAGTTTTTTTTCTTGCAGATTCCTGTCTTGTAAATTTCTTACTTTAATCGTAGAATTTTAAGTTTCGCCGGTGTAGAGGCGGGTCTTTGGCGTGGCGATATCGCACCGTCACCAATCCACGTCCAGGAGGAGACGGACATGAGAGGAGGGAGAGATGAGGAATGAAGACTTAAATTAGTTGTGGTTCTTCATCATCAGAGCTGTAAACTTTTAAATCAGCTGCAGATGAATTTCCTGTGAAGCGGTGAGTTGATTAATGGGGTCAGTTGTAACCGCAGCACTGACTCTTTACGTTCTGTAGCTGTTTTTCCAGCGCGGACTCTGTCACAGCTGAGTGGCTGTGGAGACCTTTGACCTTTGACCCGACTGTAAACTGACAGAACGAAGCGTTTCCTGTCCTGTGGGAAGAAAAACTCACTGTGGGAATTCAGCTGCACGGCCTCGACCTCAGAGGAAACTGAACCGGAGTGTGTTAGAGCGGCGTGGGGGGGCCGGTCCTGCAGAGACGCTGTGATTTTCTTTGCTCAGGAAGTGATTCGAGGCCCCAGGGAGAGCAGAGAAGGGGCTTTTCTATTATTACAGACGGCGTGGAGTCTGTGAACGGGCAGAGATGCATTACAGGGACAAGCAGATGCATGCAGGGTAATTTTAGCCCTGCTCCCCGGGAGGAGGAGGAGGAGCGACGGTGGAGGAAGAGACGAGTAAAAAGTGACTGGTTTTCAAAGCAGAGTGAGGGTAAACAGATAATTATGGAGCGCTGCAGACGTGACGACTGATTTATCTGCTGCTTGAAACGTGATCGTCAGGCCTTTGTTCAACTTTTCCACCGCAGTTTGATGATCGTCCGGTCGAAGGAGCTGCTGGACGTTCACGTTTATCCTTAACTTAAAAAATACTTCTGCAGCTCCACTTGGACTTCAACAGGGACATGGACTTGGACCTGAACCTTAAAAACACTTGATACCGTCTGTTCAAACCCCAAAGGTTAAAAAGTTTGTCATTTAAAAAGCGTGAATCCACAAATCAATTCATTTCAGTAACGTTTGCACAAAAACTACGAGGTGATCAACAAAAAATGAAAATGAAATGAACCGAAAATTACAGACGCAACAATTTTCAGGCGTTTAAAGAATCACAACGAGCCGAAGAGCAGCGAGTCGAGGCTAATTTTAACAGAGCGAGCTAATGCTCAGCTAACGTTAGCCTAACTGCTAAAACCCACTGTTACACTGTGACCTGCTAGGACTCAAAACTCAAAGATTAAGACTCGGGACTCGTCAGTCTTGACTTCGACTTGAGTGCAAAGACTTAAGACTTGTGACTTGCAAACTTGTGACCTCTTAGTTAAAAAGTGAAACTGAAGCGATGAAGACAGTAACAGTAAAGAAAAAATCTCTCCATAATCTTAACATAAAACTTTTCATGTTTTGACTCAATAATCACAATAAAGGTTTAATATCTGTAATTCTTCGATGATCAGGGTCTGGATTAAAACAGTGACGCTGACATTCAGAGAAAAATTTCACAGATTATAGCTGTAAATTTACAACAATAAAAGACCTGTTCTCTCTCACAACTTTGAGACTTTAATCTCAGAATATTTCTTAGGGTTTTTTTTTCTGCAGATGTTTGATTTCATAATCGGAGAATATCCAAGTTTGTCATATAAATTTACACCTTCTCTGAATTTCAGACTGTTTTCTTGTGAATGTATGACTTTCTAATCTCAGCATCCGTGTTTTTATTTTCCTAATAAATTGACCATGTTAATCTCAGAGAACAGACATTTATGACTTTAATCTTTGAATTTCTCAGAGAATATATACATTTTTTTGCTCATGAATGTACTTTTTTTTTTTTTTTTGTACGTTTTTTTCTTGGAGAATATCAAAGTTTTAAAAAATAATTTCAGAGAATAATAATTTGTCTCTTGTTTGATCTCAGTGAATCTCTCTCTTTTTTCTCTCATAAATTTACAGCTTTAATCTGAAAATGTTGATCTTTTTTTCTTTGAAATGTGTGACTTGATAATCTGAAGATATCAAAGTTTCTTTCTTGTAAATTTGTGAGTTTTTTTCTTCTTTTTTCACGTACAATGGCCGAATTATATCGCTGTAAAATTGTGGTAAAAAAACAAACAAAATGTGAAGAAGGACTTGTGATAAACCTGAACTGTCCTCTGGGACATGCAGCTGTTTTTACATCTGAACATCTGGACGTTCCTCTCAGACTCTGACGTTTTGTTATCGTGATGTCTTCGCCGGGTTCGTTCCGCTGGTCGTCTCCTGTAAACACGCGGCCTGAAAGCGGGACGAGCCGAGGCGAACACTTTATTTATTCAACAGAACGAATCATGAATCAGAGTTTTAATGTGTTGAATCTTTGATCACCTCGAGGCCGTCTTACGTTTCAAAAGCTTCACACAGACAGTCTGCACCGCAGTCTGCAGCGTATTTAGATTTCATTATATTCTCTTCCTCTTGTTTCAGATGACAGCAGCAGATAGGAGCTGAACGTCCTCAGGCGCTGAAGACGCTCTTTCATTGTTCACGTTGTTTATGTCTCACAGACGTCTGCACACTGATGTGGGTTTTTTTTTTCTTATTTGTTAAAGAGCTGAAGATATTTTCTTTCCTGCTCTCTGAGTCTCCTGCAGGACACGATGTTCCTGATAACCATCGTTTAATAAAAGAGATTTTACTGTTTGCAAAGACGTGGAGACGTCCAGGTTCAGGTTCACCTTTTACACACCGTCATATTCGTCACAAAATCTGCAGAGCTGCAACCATTCAAATGAAAACAAGACGTGAAGACGTCATCCTGGACTTTGATCAACATTTTCTGACATTTTATGAACCAAACAACTGATCGATTTGTGGAAAAATTATTGCCAGATTGATCACAAGTTGAAAAACAGGTCCAAACATGTTTGGACCTGTTTTTCAACTGACAAGATTGAGACAGAATTCATTTTTCTGATTATTTATGGCCCCAACAACTAATCAATTAAAAATTACCTTAAAAAAAAAGATGTTGAACCCTGAGACGTCAAATGTGTCCAGTTTTTTTCTGATTTTCTTACATTTTATACACCAAATAATGACTTTTGTCATCAAGAAACTACACAGCAGATAATTAATAATAGAGCTGCAACGATAAATCAAGTATTAAATTAATCGCCAACTATTTTTCCAGAAAAAGAAGTAATTTCTTCTCTTGGGCTTTTGACCTGTTGCATTATGGGAAATGTAGGATCTGGTGGTTTTTGGGTGAGGATGTCTCGACCTCTGCTGTTCTGCTCTTAGTGATATTTTTGCAAACGTACTTTTTGATTTAAAGAAGTTTGATTGACGACTCCGTCTGACGGTTTTTCAGGGTTTTTCAAGTGGAAGAAAAAAAAGATGAGCAGAAAAGTCATGTGGGAAAACTTTTCACTTCGTCTTGTTTGAACGTTTGGATTTGAATATGTGAAGAACAGAAGTCAGCAGCGACAGAATGATATAAAAACCTCAAAAAAGTACGGACCTGCCCTTTAATGACAGCTTCTTTCTCTCTGTCTGTAATAATGATTTTACACCAGAGTTTTTTTAACTGTGGACAGAAATCACACAAAATGTGTTCAGCTCTTCTGCAGCTTCTAACTGAATCTCTGTGGTTTTGAAGTTTATTTTGTTCTTTTTACCGTCTCATGTTCTCTGTAGCAGGTGTTGGCGGGTTCTTTGTTCTGTGTAAAAAGAGCTCGAGTCTGTGAGTCACTTCTCACGTCTTAGTAATAAACCGGTTCGAGTCGCGGCAGTTTGTTGGATTTGAAACCGTTTCCACATCTGATTCCATTCTGATTTCATCCTCGCAGCAGAAAGGAGCAGGTCACGTTTTCACCTGCTCAGAAATATGAGTCCAGATCTTATGTCCTTCAGTCTCAGCAGCTGTGGGCTCTTTGGTGTGTGTGTGTGTGTGTGTGTGTGTGTGTGTGTGTGTGTGTGTGTGCGTGCGTGCGTGCGTGCGTGCGTGTGTGTGTGTGTGTGTAAGTGTGTGTGTGTGTAAGTGTGTGTGTGTGTGCGTGCGCGCGCGTGCGTGTGTGTGTGTGTGTGTGTGTGTGTGTGTGTGTGTGTGTGTGTGTGTGTGTGTGTTGGGACGGGGGACGACACCCTGCGGCGTCCTGCTGGGACTCTTTGTCTCTGATAATGAGGGCTGTCTGTGTTCGTTTGTTCCTGACGTCCCGGTGTGGTGACACCTCTGGGCGGAGCGACTTCTTCTTTGGTGGTCCCTCTCTGCTGTTGATGTGGGAGGCAGGGTGAGGGGTGAGGGGGGGGGGACAGAGTTACATCACGTCTTCTCCTCTGAACCGGGTCTGACAGGAATCTGGTTCTGGCTCATTTTTGAGTCTCCTGTAGATGTAAATGTAGTGAGGTGTGTTGGAGCTGAAGTGACGGGACGTCCTCTGAAGTTATTTTGACTTGTCATATGATTTGTGATTATAAAGTAAATGATCGTTTTTACAAAATTATTCCCAGTTTCAGTGAAAAACACATTAAAATGATCCGGTGTGATTTTTGTTTTTCTTGAACAAACACAGACGTCAGACATGTTGAGATTTCAGATTTGTTCGTTCTGTTTCCATTCAAGAAGAGAACGATGTAAAACAGGGCTGCAAATAACACTTATTTTCATCGATCAATCAGTCAATCACTTTCTCGATTAATTGATTAGTTATTTGGTCCAAAAAATGGTGAAAACTTTGATCACTGTTTCCCAAAACTCAAGATGACGTCCTCAAATGTCTTTTGTCCTCAACTCAAAAATATTCAGTTTACTATCAGAAAGGAAGGAAACCAGAAAATATTCAGTTAAGAAACTGAAATGTTTTAAATGAAAAAATGACTTAAAACAATTAATCAATTATCAGAATAGATGCAGATTAATTTAATAATTGATTGATAATTTATTATTAAGTCACAAGTTAGATTTTTTTTCGAAGAAAAGCAGCAACAAAGTTGATGAATCATTTAATAAATGAATAAATGATGACAGAGCAGCTCCTCCTCAGCCTCCCACCTTCACTCACTTCCTGTCTGTCCTCCCCCTCACACACTTAATTGGAAATCCCCCCTTCACACACACACACACACACACACACACACACACACACACACACACACACACACACACACACAGACACACACACACACACACACACACACACACAGACAGACAGACAGACAGACACACACACACACGCACACACAGACACACACACACACAGACAGACACACACACACACACACACACACACACACAGACAGACAGACAGACAGACACACACACACCAAAGAGCCCACAGCTGACTCACATTTCTGAGCAGGTGAAAACGTGACCTGCTGCGAGGATGAAATCATTCAGGTGTGGAAACGGTTTGAAATCCAACAAACTGCTGCGACTCAAACTGGTTTATTACTAAATCAAACCAGTTTGATTCATATGTGATCAAACAGAAGTTTTCTCTGTTCACACACAGCAGCTCTCAACTCGTTATCATATTAAATGGCTTTGATAGATTCTGATTGGTCAGTGACAGCAGGCTAACGTCTGTTACTTCAGTACGGTGGACTGTTGCTATGGAGAACAGACCGTTGCTATGGACACAGTCCTCATCACAGACTCTGGAGGAACAATAAAATCATTTTGTAAATCCTCATCATCACTGATGCTCCTGACTTTAATGTGCAGGTTGTCCAAACGTCCGTCCTGTTCTCCAGAGCTCCATATCTTTAGAACGTTTTGATGGAATTTCTTCAAACTTGGCACAAACGTCCACCTGGACTCGAAGATGAAATCTGATCAGGTTTTGGGGGTCAGAGGTCGTTAGAGTCGTTAAAATCAGGCTGATGATTAATCCTGTGAAACGTTTCAGGTCAGCAGGTTTGACTTCAGTGAAACTTTCTTAAGACTCTTTATCACCTGAAGCTCTTATCAATTCAGACCTGGAGCCGACACACACACACACACACACACACACACACACACACACACACACACACACACACACACACACACACACACACACACACACGGGCCTCTGTGCTCCAGATTTTCACCTCAGCCTGCCACTTTAATCTCCTCTCGTCCAATCAGAGCTCTCGGCCGGCGGCTGCTCTGTTTATCAAACAGAGGAGGAGATTAAGGTGATACCAGCAGCATCCTGCAGACGCTCTACTGAGCGCGCTCACACCGGGCCCCCGGCTTTAATGCCCCTCTGACTCCTGTTTGCTCTGTTTAAACTCCAGCTGTGAGTCGCAGTTATTTTCTGTAGTTCAGCTCAGAAACACTCAGGTGTGTGTGTGTGTGTGTGTGTGTGTGTGTGTGTGTGTGTGTGTGTGTGTGTGCAGTGTAAATGTTTCCTGCTGATAATAGAGGGCTGCTCATGTGTGGAAACCAAACACACCTTTACTGATGTGTACATTCCTGTCTATAGGAACAGATTAGACATTAACAGAGGTGTGTGTGTGTGTGTGTGTGTGTGTGTGTGTGTGTGTGTGTGTGTGTGTGGCTGCTTCACCTCCACACACAGTCTGACCCGGTTTACACACAGACTGAGTCTGACCCGCCACTGAAACAGGAGAATCAGATTAAAATTCCTCTCAGGGTCACAAACAAAACTCCTGAGTGAGCAGATCTGTCAGAAATCTGCAGCTCTCTCCCTCTCTCTCTCTCACACACACGCACACACACACACACACACACACACACACACACACACACACACACACACACACACACACACACACTCGGTGTTATAATGATGTGGCTCTGCAGGGCAAAGAGAAGCGACATAAACCAGAAGAAGTTTAAGGTGTGGATGACGAGTTGTTTAGTAACAAAAAAGAGTCAGAGTTCACAGGAAATGAGCTTGAAGTTGCACTGTAAAAAAACAAGCTGCCTTCACTAGATTTTTGAGTTTTGAATCAAATCTGTAATATATTCACTGTAATAAATCATAAAGTTGAAATACAGTCGTCCTCTAAACTTTCTATTTCAGGGTCAGAATAACTGTTTTTATTTGCCTGTTTCAGGTTAATTAGAGTTTAAATTAAAGCTGGACTTTGAGCAGGTGAGTGAGAGTCTGTTCATGAGCTGTTAGAAATCATTAATCATCTTCAAGAAGTTGAGTCGATGTTTTAACAGTTAAATTGAGCAACATGTTGATGGAGAGACGGTCTGAACTCCAGCTGTGTGTTTTCAGAGCGGTGGTTATAAAGAGTTATAAAGGTCTGATCAGCTGTTGGACGGTGGATTCTTAAATAAACTAAACTAACTGAAGTTTTGCTGACTGATGTTCTTTAGTTGATCATCATTAAATGGTTCCAGCTGAACAGTGAATTAATAATTAACTGCTACAGTTCTGAACTACAGTTTTGGGGGATTAGCAGTTTTTTTTTTTTTCCACTTGCTCGGTCGGGCAGGTGGCTCAGAAATCTACTTTCCCAAAGTCAACTTTAACTCTGAAATCAAAGACACGAATCAAACCAAAAGACGACTTTGAAAAGGTGGATACCTGAGTGAGTCAGCTGACTCACCTGTTCACCGTCCTGCTCCTGAGTGTGTGTCAGTCAGACTGCTTCTGCTTATTTCTGTTTTTATTTTTTAGACGGAAAAAAGTCCAAATTCTTGTCAAGTTTCTTAAATGTGAATATTTTCTGCTTTCTGAAGATGTTGTCTTGACATTTAGGTTCTTGATATTTAATGAACCAACTAATTGATTAATCAAGAAAATGAGCCACAGATTAATTGTTAATGCATGTTTGGACCCACTGTTCAAGATTGTGACAGGATTAATTGATTGATTAATCAATGATGAAAATAATTGTTAGCATCAGCGCTAGTTCAGGACGTAACAACACCAAAAACTCAGTAGAGGACATGGTACCATATTATCAGTCCACAACACAGTATTTATCATCATATTGAGAAAACAAAGGGAAAATAAACATATTTATGAATAATAACTACTTTCTGGTCGTAACGATGATTTCTGGAAAGAGACTCTGGTTTTGAATTTTTCTGATGTATTTCTTGTTTCTTTGAGTCTAGTCTCATTATTATGGAGAGAAGTCAGAAATCTGTACAGCTGTAACTCACAACCAAACTGTCCTGAAGGACGAGCAGCGCTGCAGGTCAGAGGAACAACATGTATTTCTGATTTTGGGGTGAACTGTCCCTTTACGGTCCGTGTGAAGCTGACGGAGCTCCTGACCTCGTTGCGTTGTGTTGAAGGCTACAGGAGCAGTGAAACATCTCGGTGTCCCCGAGCTGGACCTCTGTGAGGTCCTGACCGTGACCTCTGACCTCTGAGTGAGAGGAGGACAGACGGAGGACGAGACGAGTCTCAGCAGTAAAACTGTTTCATGTTCTGGACTTTAAACTCGGCCACATTCCTCACATTCCTGCCTCTGAATCGACCCCCTCCTCTTCATCTCTGAGGAGGTTTTTTTTATCTCCACCGAGCCTCAGCTGGTTGACCTCTGACCCCGGCACCTGCAGACGGAGGAGTGCGCTCTCTGACGCGTCCCACGCCGTTCTGGACCGGTTTACTGTGCCGCTCCGGACCAGACACCGAGATGATGAACTGTTGAACTTCAGTCAGTGTCAGTGTGGACCAGGACTGCAACCAGTGATTTATTTCATCGTCAATTAATCTGCTCTACTTAATCGAGAAAAGATTTATTATTGATTGATTATATATCAATTGATAATGTGTTTTATATCACAGTTTTAGAGGATTAGTTTTCTGACGCTCACTCTTCATCCAAAGTTTTTAAATCACATTCTCTTTTCTTTTTTCTCAGTTACTCTGACACCAAACTCCATTTTAAAATGTGGTTATTTTATTTTTCATCACTCAGAGAAACACAACAGAACGTGTTAAACTCTGATGACAAATAATCCTTCATTTCTGTTGTCTACTGAAAAATTCAGCACCAAAATGAATCAGTTTTTTTTCTCTTGAAAGTTGAGGTCAGTGATCGTTGGAGTGAATGATCAGGTTTTGTGCAGCAGGACTGGCTCAGAGTAATCTGATTACTGAAGTAAGTTGTTGTAGCTGGTCTGTTTCTCCTGAAGACTGATGACGTCTGAGTCTTCCTCAGCCTCCCTGATTGTCTCCACCGTGTCCTTTTGTGTCTTGGTTGTCTTGAATCATACAAATGTGGACAACAGCAGAGAGCACATGTTGTCTCTGTCTCTGCTGGAGGACTGTCCCGTTGTCTCTGTCTCTTCTGGAGGACTGTCCCGTTGTCTCTGTCTCTGCTGGAGGACTGTCCTGTTGTCTCTGTCTCTGCTGGAGGACCGTCCTGTTGTCTCTGTCTCTGCTGGAGGACCGTCCTGTTGTCTCTGTCTCTGCTGGAGGACTGTCCTGTTGTCTCTGTCTCTGCTGGAGGACTGTCCTGTTGTCTCTGTCTCTGCTGGAGGACCGTCCTGTTGTCTCTGTCTCTGCTGGAGGACCGTCCTGTTGTCTGGGACAGGAGGAGAGGACTCAGGTTGTTCACTCACTCTGTCCTCCAGCTGCGGTCCAGTGTAGTCAGAAAAACATGGAAAAGTGCAGCGGAGCGTTCGTTCAGGTCCGAATCCCGAGTCAGAAACTCGTGGAAGATGCATCAAGTGTGTAGAGAAACTTGCTGTAAGTCACTTTCATTCAGGTGGTTTGTTTTTGATAGAAGTCACTTCCAGCCTCCTCTTCCTCCTCTTCCTCCTCTCCTCCTCTTCCTCCTCTTCCTCCTCTCCTGCTCTTCCTCCTCTTCCTCCTCTTCCTCCTCTCCTCCTCTTCCTCCTCTTCCTCCTCTTCCTCCTCTTCCTCCTCCTCCTCCTCCTCTTCCTCCTCCTCCTCCTCTTCCTGCCTGTTTTAAAGTCACCGTTTGTTCGGGTGCTGGAAGACCTTGAAAACACTTGAATTTTAATGTGATGTTTTCAGGGTTTGAAAAGTGTTTGGATTTTGGATGAAGTGCTTCAATCTGCTTCACACTGTAATCACATTACTTTTATAATTCACTGTCTGACTGAATCGTTTGGTTTTTAGGCAGAAATTAGTCGAGGACAGTGTCAGACTTTGTTTTTATTTGTCACACTCCTGCAGAATCTTGGAGAATATCTCAGTTTTTTCTCATAAATTTGTGAGTGTAAGTTTATGACTCTAATTTTGGATTATTAAACTCCTCTACCAGCACAGCTGGTAAAAAAGAAAATCAGAAATGAATCACAGTTTCTTTTTTTTAAAGAAGCGACCATCTTGAAATGTGACATCACCGATCATTAGAGCTCAGCATCATTTGTTTTTTATGAAACTTCAATAATTAAAACAAAATTTCTTAGATTTTTTGGAAGCGGTTTATTAAACCGCGTGTTTGTGTGTGAATGATCAGGTTTTGTGCAGCAGGACTGGCTCACAGTAATCTGATTACTGAAGTAAACACAGAGAGGCGACCTTTGACCTTTGCCGTGCTCACTACCTGCTGCTTGTTCTGTCAGTGATGTCGTGCCTCCTCTGCACGTGACGTCGGCGGCGTCCTCTGGCAGATGGACGACTCGATGCGTGGAGGACGAGGCTCGCTCATGCCCACACGTCCAAAAGTCAAAGCGGCCATTGTTCGTTCCTCCAGAGAAGAATGCGATGAGGTCATGGGAGGAAATTTAATTGGACCGCTCAGCGAGCCGGGGTGTCCCCCCTGGACGTTCCTCCTCCTCCTCCTCCTCCTCCTCTCGACCCCGAGGCTCCGCTCCACCGGCGGGAAGAGGAGTCACAGGAATGCACTGTAAAAAAAAATCATCTGTTCTGACATCTCTGTCACAGAACACTGACGGTTCCACCTGCTTCAGTGTTTCAGGAACCTTCTAGAAAAGAACGTCAGGATCTCTGAGCAACATATCGATGTTTTATCATGAGAGTCGATGTCGTTATATGGTGATTCAGTACTTCAGTCTGTGTGCTCCACGTTTGGACCTGTTTTTCTAAGTCTTTCTTGTAACATTATAGATTAATCAGCTGACCATTTTCTTCATTAATCAATTAGTTTTTGGTCCAAAAAAATGTCCTCAAGTGTCTTGTTTTGTCCACAACTCAAAGATCATCAGTTTACTGTCAGAGACGAGGAAAGAAACCAGCAAATATTCACATTTAAGAAACTGAAATCAGAGAATTTTGACTTTTTTTGTTGAAAGAATTACTCAAATTGATTGATCGATTATCAAATGAAAAAAAAGTCCTGATATTGATACATCAAATGATATTCTTTATACAGAATATAGAATATATACATAAACACGTTTCCCCATCAGAAATGATCTGTCTGACAGAAAGGTAAATATACTGAACATTTAAACTGATACTGACTGTTTTTGTCCACGGCGGTACTTTATTTACTTTCCCTCCATAAAAACTCTGAACTGTCCGAGGGGAAGTTTTGTCTCCAGCATCCTGAAGGACAGCAGAGCTCATTGCTTCCTGTCCTCCTCCTCCTCAGTCCTAATCTGTCCTCCTGTCCTCCTCCTGTCGTCCTCCTCCTCAGTCCTAATCTGTCCTCCTGTCCTCCTCCTGTCCTCCTCCTCCTCAGTCCTAATCTGTCCTCCTGTCCTCCTCCTCCTCAGTCCTAATCTGTCCTCCTGTCCTCCTCCTCAGTCCTAATCTGTCCTCCTCAAGGACGTCCTCCTCGTTAAAATCTGTCTTCTCTCTGTGTGAAGACAAACATCTGCATCTTCATCAGGAGACTCAGACTTACTCCTCAGAACAAAGACGATCACATGAGACCAGAGCTGCAACTAAGGATTATTTTCATCGGTGATTGATCCATCCGTCCATTTTCTCTATTAATCGATCAGTTATTTGGTCCATGAAATGTTGATCATATTCCAAGATGACGTCCTCAAATGTCTTATTGTCCACAACCAAAAATATTCACTTCACTGTCAGAGTTAAAAAGAACATGTATTTTTAAATTATAATTGATTAATTGATTAGTTGTTGCAGCTCTAGATGTGACTTCTGTCTAATGTCTCTGATAGAGCTGCAACAATTAATCAAATAATCAAATCAAATTAATCTGCATCTATTTTGCCAATTGATTAATTGTTTTGAGTCGTTTTTCATTAAAAAAAAGTCTAAATTCTCTGATTTCAGTTTCATAAATGTGAATATTTTCTGGTTTCTTTCCTCTCTGACAGTAAACTGAATGTCTTTGAGTTGTGGACAAAACATTTGATGATGTCATCTTGGACTTTGATCAACATTTTCTGACATTTTATGGACAAAACAACTAATTGATTAATGGAGAAAATGATGGACAGATTAATTGATGATGTAAGTATTGCTTGTTTGCAGCCCTGCTCTCTGACTGACAGGATAATAAAACCCTCCAGCTGATTATTTCTGCATGTTTTCCTCCAGTTATTAGTTTCAGGTGATAAATCACAGCGCGTCAGATTCAGATAATCGTTTTTATTTCTCCTCGGAGCTTCTTCAGTGTCTGTGTCTCCGTTCTCTTATCAAACTGTGGTTCTGCTGACTGAGTAGAAGGTCTGGTCTGCAGAGGCTTCGTCCCCCGACACGTCTCGACGTGTCTGATGACTTGACGGACCGCAGGAAACCAGAGCGAGCGCGAAGGCAAAGAGTTGAGACAAGACGAGACAGGCTGCAGGAGGACGGAGGCTGCTCTCGGCTCCTCAGGTTCCTCGTTCACATCCAGCGAGGTCACGTTAGAAAAAAAGAAAATTCTCTGATCAGACGCTCATTTACAGTTTTAATGTCTTTAAACCCTAAAGACTCAAACAAAACGATGACGATCAGACGATGATGGACTGTAATCTTCAGTCATTCAGTGACAAACAATCTGATTTCATCACTTATCTTCAGTTTTTTTAAATAAAGAAATAGTTTTCTAGTTATTTCAAAGAGGTTTTGTGAAGAAAATCTGACATTTTCTGTTGCTGTCAGGAGAAGAACTGTCTGTTTTATGAGATGAAGATAATCGGCTTCAGTATTTTGTCGATTGAGTCGATTGAAGGGAAATTAGTCACCAAGCAGAAATGTGAAACATCGTCTGGTTTCAGCTTCTTAAATGTTGATTTGCTGCTTTCTTTTGTCATTTTGGACAGTGAATGAAGAGTCTGTGTCACTTTGGGTTCTGAGAAACTGTAAAGAGGATTTTTCACCTTTTTTTTTATTTGAACTCTTTATAGAGTTAAATAATGTTCAGTTGCAGTTCTGCTAAAGATAACAAGAAAATATTTATTTCAAAAAAGATCTTTTTCTTTCAAAATGATGACAAATTTCTGAGAAATGATTTTGTTATTTAGAGAAAAAGATCTTTTGTTGAAGAGAAAATTATTCTGCTTTAACTTCGTTAACTTAATCCGATCTTTGTTTTAATTTTTTTAGACTAAACAAATGATTGATTATCTGTGAAAATAATCAGCAGAGTCATTGATAACCAGAGTAATCAATAGTAAATGTCGTTTTCTCCACAACAAATAATTTGATCTTTTATCATAAAAATCTCCTGATGTAAACAGATTCTTAATTTCAGGTTTTTAAATGATCGTCCTGAGTTCAACAGTTTATTCTGACTGAAGTGAACGTCCGGTCAGAGGTCGGCGGTCTGTTGCTCATGGACACTTCAGCAGCGCCTGAAGCTCGGACAGAAAATCCCCTCTGCTCACTCGGTTGTCATGTCTTCCATATCTGGGCAGGAAAAAACTCCCAGCAGCCCCCTCTCTCCTCTCTCCTCTGTGGACTCTTTCTTTGTGCGTCCATCGCTCTGCTGTCCGGCGTCACTCTGCCCGGCGGAAACACATTCCAGCCGGTTCATTCCTGCCGTCACCGTGTGTCTCCCCCCTCCCTCCCCTCCCCCAAACAGTCTTAGAGAGAAAAGCTCCTTCCCCTCCGAGCCTGGAGGCTCTTTTCATGTGCAGACCTGACTGTGGGCCCCCTGAGGAGAGGCTCCCGGGGTCAGCGCCCCACAATACACGGGTTAGCTCCGCTTAAAGCAAAACCAGCTAATTGACGACGTCGATGTTTGTTCCTCAGCGGTGAGGTTTGGTTCAGGAGGGTCTTAACGGCGGCTTAAATCTGCTGCAAGACAGACAGACACACAGACAGACAGGCAGACACACAGACAGACAGACAGACAGACAGACACAGACAGACAGACACACAGACAGACAGACAGACAGACAGACAGACACACAGACAGACAGACAGACAGACAGACACACAGACAGACAGACACAGACAGACAGACACACAGACAGACAGACAGACAGACAGACAGACTAGTTCTCTGGTGGCTTAAAGGTTGAGTTCACAGTTTTTTTTTAAATTATACCGTTTCCTGTTTATAACCAGAGGAAGACGACCTGTCAGGAGTCACAAACAGTTTTGTTTCATTTCTGCAGCATCTTATTTTGGATTTGATCAAGTCTGATCACATGATTCACATTCAGACAGTTAAATCTAGAAGAGCATCTCGTTCTCATGTCATAAATATCATGAACAACATAAGTGAAATTCATGATATTATCCAGAAAATTCTTTTCAAGGTTTATAAAGTGCTCAGATTTTGGATTTACTGCATTATATTTAAATAATAAATGTCTGTCTGGCTGAATAGTTCACTTTTTATTTAAAGAAATAAAGGAGCCTGATTTCTCTAGTTATGATTTATTGATCCCCCTGATTCTAAAACCAAACTAGTCTTCTCAGAAAAGTTGAAAACCCGCAGCCTCTCAACTTGTTAAAACACTTTTGTTTGCGAGCTCTTATTTTGGTAGAATTCTTAAATCCGTGTCTTCCTGTCTGGTCAACTTTGTGTTTGTGGAAATGAGTTTCATCCTGGTGTGTGGAAACATGAATATTTTCACCACATGGATTTTTACACTTTTATTGTAGCCAAGCTCTGCATCGTTAAAATGATGGAAAATTTGAATGGAGTTTGGTTTGAAAACAGAGACTCTGCTGTGGCTGAGTGTTCCTGTCTGTTGTGAGGAGCTGCTGTAGAATCAGCAGTAAAATGATATAAAATTTGAATGGAGTTTGGTTTGAAAGTCGTCCTGTCTGTTGTGAGGAGCTGCTGTAGCGTCAGCAGGTCGTCTGTTTCCCCGCAGAGAGCCGAGCCGCTCGTGTTTGAAGGGTTTTGTTCTCTCGTCATATGGGACGAGAACATAAATGCGTACAGCGTGCTCTTTGTTTGCGCTCTCGACTGTAAAATTCTTGCCCTCATCAATACGGCGATTGTTCTGGAGGAGGAGGAGGCAGAATTCCTCCTGACTTCATGCTGCTGCAGAGTCGAGCAGAGACGGACGCTCAGATCATCATCATCATCATCATCATCATCATCATCATCATCATCATCATCAGCTCTCAAGACTCATCAGGTCCCTCTGACTCGTCTGCACTCAGAAACACCAACCTTTAATCCAGAGTCTGTCACGTGTGGAGGGTCAGCCGCTGACAGGAAATGTAAATGACACACTCAGCTCTGATTGGATGGTTATTCGCTCACTTTGACACAATTATCAGGGTTATTTTTGGCCCTTTACATTCAAACAATACATCCTCAGTTATGGTGCAACACTTCAAACAAGAGGCGGGGCCTGAGGGAACCAGTCACAGTGCTTTAATTTGTCACATGACTTTGTTCCTCACATGGTTCAGCTCAGTCGTCTCTCACCACAGAAATACTCTGAGAAAAATCTTCTTCTGTCATTTTACAATCTGGAGAAAATTAGTAAAGTTAATTTTTAATTTTATTTCACTTCATTTGATGTTTAATTGATGGAAAACTGTTAAAATGTAAATGTTGCCTTCAAGTGACACCCTAACATTATGAATTCCCACCATGACATGTTTATATACTGTTGAACTGATGTAAAGCACCGATATTTATTTTATTTATTTTAACTTCAAAGCAGTGAGTTTCTTTCTTTGTCTTTTTCAATTTCAGATGGTAAAAATTCTCTGATTCGTTTCTTAACTGTGAATATTTTCTGGTTTCTTCACTGACGTCTGACAGTAAACTGAATGTCCTGCGTGTTGATCAACGTTTTTCACCGTCTTCTGATATTTTATGGATCAAACAACTGATCGATTAATTGAGAAAATAATCAACAGATGAACCGATAATGAAAAGAATCGTCAGTTGCAGCTCTGCTGTTTATTTGAAGCGACAGCTGACCTGACAGTCAACCATCCAATCAGAATCACACGTCCAGTGAAGACGTTTGAACTGGTCTTTAACTGGTTTTAACTGGTCTTAATCCAGACAAACAGACTCAAAGTGAACCAGCAGGAAACAGGAAATGACACGTCCTGATGTATAGACAGAATTTATATTTCCTCTGATCTTTAACGTCACATCATCCAGCTGTGCATTGCACTTTTTATTTTTTTGAAGACTTTTATTGAGGAAACACTCCTCCAGCTCTGAGTGTCCTCTGGTCTTGTGTCCCAGCAGCCACCTGGACGCTCAGTTCAGGGCCGCGTCCTCTTTGTCTCCTCCGTGTTGTTTGTCTTCTGATTGCTGCGCCAACAGACGCCTTTGTCCCGTGTGTGAGGATGTGGAGGCGTTCTGTCAGTGGCAGAGTGTGTGTTCCTGCCGGCTGGCGTCTGTCCCCCGTCCACCGCTGAGTTCCTCTTTATGAAACGCCGCTTCACGCCGGCGCTTTGATCTGAGGCCAGAGGGACGTTTTCACAGAGAAAAAAGATGCTTCACATCACAGATGTTGGCCGTCATGTTTGAATCAAACTTTTGTTCTGAGGCAAGTCTTTAAAACTCCTCACACAGCTGCAGCTCAGATCTCACTTCACGTTCAAGTGGACATCCCAAAGTGTTCAGAGACGCCAAATCGACCACGATGTTCTTCTTAAACGTCTCAAAAACTGTGATGTTATCACAGACGCGGCTCTGGACTGGTTCCAGGTCAACCTTGCGTTCTTGTGGTGTTCATCAAGGGTCACATTTTATTCTTTATTCTTTATTTTATTCTCCATTTATTTGCTTCAGTCGGGTGAAATAATCTGCAGATATAATATTATTTTACGTTGTTATGCAGATGACACTTAAATTTACGTTCCAAACTGACAAACTGTCTCAGCTCAGGGCTTTTCTCTCAGATATAAAGTGTCGCAGACGAGACCTGTGGCCTTAAAAAGAACCTGTGGATCGAACATTTAACAGTCGGCCTGCGATCTGCCTGTCATATTCACTTCACTTATTACCACAGTAGTGCAGTCTTGTGATACCGTGGTCACATGATGCTCACGGCGAGGCTGAGCTCATTACCATCAGCTGGTAGCTGCTCTTTAAACCCCCTGGTGGTGAGTCGCACACGTTACACGTCATCAACACGTCACAGTCGCGTCCTGCTGACTCGACCTTTAACACTGGACTTCTGGGGTTGATACTGATACTGAGAATAAGAAAATTATTATCAATATATGGGCCTTTGTTTTTTACACAGAATGAAGAATTTTTACAAAAGTGACAAACACATGTAATGGATTAAAAATAAATTTTATTGTCTAGAAAGTAAACAACAGTAGACTTGTTCTGAAAGTTTTAATATATTTTAAAGTATAAATTAGATAAGAAGGAGAAGAAGAAGAAGAAGAAGAAGAAATTCATGTTACAGCGGCTCAAAAAGTACAGGCAGAAAAAAAGGGTGAGTAACAATAGAAAGATAAAATATATATATAAGAATTAAGAAATATAAAATATAAAAAGAGCAAAAACTACACTTAAAGTAGAGAAAGGGGTTCTGTAGTTAGCTGCTGCTAAATATATGAATATAATGAAAAATGATCAGATGTACATAAAATGCTAACAAATAAAAACAACGTCTATTAAGATCTGAAAAAAAACAAAACAAGTTTATGTATCGGTGCGTATCTGACAGTGAAACACACACTGCTCATTGTTTGAGTCTCAGTCTCCACCCTGAGTGTAAAATGTTACAGCTTCTTATTAACCTTGACCCAACACACACACACACACACACACACACACACACACACACACACACACACACACACACACACACACACAGTGGGAGGTGTGTTTGCAGTTGCTTCATTGTTTCCTGTAATAAACTAGTCTTTTGTCAACCTCCCGTCTCTCCTATCAGCTGCTTCACCTTTATTTGTCGTGGTCACAGAGGGGCCCCCGGGGGGCGGGGCCCCTGTCAGCACGCTGTTTACAGAGCAGATTCTTTGGCTGAGCAAACAGCCATACCCCCCACCGCCCGGCCGACCCGGCCGACTCAAACATGGCGGCGTTCCTTCACACGCTGACTGACGGCTCCTCTGCTCGCCGGCCGGCCTGCTCAGACTCGCCAAATATGTGTCGAGCGGAGAGCGGACGCAGACGCCGCTCTGAGTGTCAGGAGTTAAAGGACCAGACCGCAGTTTTAGCATGTTCCAACTCTGCTTTACATTCCAGCTGAACAGATGAGCAGCTCTTAGAGAGAATCAGTCTGCTGTCACTTTGTTTCCTGGAAAATCAGAAAGACCAAATCAAAGGTCATGTTTCATGAACTTTATGTCGGTGTCTTCTGCTCGCGTTCAAATGATCTGAATTCAGTTTGTTTAGAAACATAAGAAGCGATGTTGTAAGTTTACTTTATTTCATTCAGTAGAAACTCGTTTCAGCAGCCAGAAAAAAACACAACAAACAGATCAAAGTAAATATTTATAAAGAGCCATAACATTGAAAAAAGACTTAACTTTAAGAAATAAAGTTTAAATGATCACCTGAGAGTTTCTTTCTTCCTGTGTCTGTGTTTTCTGCAGGTAAAGCCTTCGACATCACCTACGTGCGGCTCAAGTTCCACACCAGCCGTCCGGAGAGCTTCGCCATCTACAAGCGCACCAGCGAGGGGGGCCCCTGGGTACCGTACCAGTACTACAGCGGCTCCTGCGAGAAGACGTACCAGAAGGCGAGCCGCGGCTTCATCCGCACCGGCGAGGACGAGCAGCAGGCGCTCTGCACCGACGACTTCAGTGACATCTCGCCGCTCACCGGCGGGAATGTGGCCTTCTCTACGCTGGAGGGTCGACCCAGCGCCTACAACTTCGACAACAGCCCCGTCCTCCAGGTGAGAGCCGCACGACGTCCACGCAGACGGAACAGGAAGTGCTGTTTCCTCGTCTGAATATAAAGACCAGGATGTGATATTGATGCTGTAAACTCAGCAGCATGTTTATGAATGTTTATGAATGTTTATGAATGTTTATGAATGTTCTGACACACAGAGCAGGTGAAGACATCCTCGTTCAGGAAAAACTGAACCAGTCAGCTGTTCGCTCATTCGCTCCTTCACATCGCCTCCATGTGAACTTTGACAGCTGTGGTCTGTAATGTTGCCGTGGTTACAAGTTGGGTAGCAGCTGAATTTCAAACGGTGATTAAAGCTGAACAACGTGTGTGTTAATTAAAGGCTAACGTACAGTGAACAGATCAGGGTCTGGGTCAGATCAGATCATTACATTTACCTAACAAAAAAAATCAATAATTTGACACAAAATATTGATTTTGAAATGATATTTGTGGATTTAAAAATCATCTTTGTGCTCCTCCAGAGTTTGTGATCAGAACTGCATCTATCCAAAAAAAAACAGACCTCAGAATGTTCTAACTGACCAATCAGAATGGAGCATTTAAGAAAGCCAGGTCTTAAAGTACACCTGCCGTCCAATCAGAAGAGAGTATTCACCCAGACTGTGGTATAACTAACGATAACGGTGTCATTAATAACAAGGATTTTCTTAAAAATATTAGATTAGAGAAACGTCTGATGAACGAAACTTTTCCTGTGAATCTTCTTGTGACAGCTCAGCGACCTTTTGTGGGTTCCTGACCCACAGGTTGGGAACCATTGCCGGGGCGGGGGGAGGGGGGTGCAGTAGAACGTCTGTAATCATCAGCGATGGTAATTCCTTGATTTGATTCAGTTAGAAGTAGAGACGGGGTAATAAAACGACATTAAAGATGAAAGTGTGTCTGAAGGTCGCGGTCTGAGCGTGGAGGCGTGTTCCGGCCGCTCGCCTGCGTGTGAATAATGAAATGAGAGCAGAGACAGACGGCGGTCTGTGGGCTCCTCTGCCTGTGACTAACATGATTAACGTGTGCAGCAGCAGCGGAGAACTCTCTCTGTTCTATCTTTAGAACCAGTTAAACCCGCCGTCGTCCACATCTCATCACAAGACTGAGGAGCCGCTGGCGTTCTCCTCCTCAGCAGAGTGACGCTCGCCGTTAACGTGTCCACTGATCACTCCTCCCTCGTCTTCATCTTCTTCTCTCCTCAACGCAGCTTCATTAACAGAATTAAAATCTTTATCCATCTAGAATCTAAAACTCATATTTTCTGACTTTTCTGTTTTCTTTTTGAGATTACTGGAAATCTGTACTCGAGTACAAATATAGTTACATTACTGAAAAATGACTCAACTGCAAGTAGAAAAAAACTACTTCTGTAAAAGTACATAGACGTACTTTTATTTTTAAACCTTTAATGTTTGTATTATCACTAGCAGCTGTTTCTCATTGGTCCGTTTGTGATCAGATCGTCTTATTGGCTACAAAAACATATATGAAGGATTTAGATATTAAAATTGAAATGATAGGCTCAGATATGATTTTAATCAGATTTTATCATGTAATCAATTATTAAATTCTTCTCAGAAGTGAATATTTTCTTAAGACAGGATGTTACTAAAGTTTTGGAAAACAAAGCTTAAGCTCATCAAAGCTCATCATTTTCTGACATTTTACAGATCAAACCACTAATTAATAATCGATCAATCAAGAAAATAATGGACAGATTAATCAGTGTTGAAAATAATTATTAGTTACAGCCCTAAAGCGTACTTGAATTGGAAAAAAAAACTCACAAAAGCAGAAGTACAAGTCTGTCTGTGATGGTCAGTGTGTCACCTACAGTAGTACAATATATTTAGAATATTTTCACCCCTTTATCTTTCTGTCAGACAGACTTCCTCTGATCGGGAACCACCATTATCTATTATGTCATCAGATATCACTCTCTCCAAACCAACCAAACTCCATAATCAAAAACACTCATTTTTACCTCATAGAACACAGGAGTTGTTGTTCTGCTGCTGCCTCCATCTGTCAGTTTGTTCATGTTATTGTGTGACTTCAGTGAATCTGAACTCACCTTTTCAAACACAGAAGTCAAACAGTAACAAACAAACTATCAGGTGGAGGCTTCAGTGGATCAGAAACTCCTGTGTTCTGTGAGGTAAAATGACTGATTTTGTCAGTGGAGTTTGGTTGGTTCGGGGAGTGACATTTGGTTTATATAACTGCTATTTCCTGTCAGAAAAGTCTGTCTGACAGCGAGGTAAAGTGGTGAAAATATTATACATTTTTATATATATGTATGTACATTTTTTAGCTGTCTAAAATGCGTGTTGTTGTTGACCTTGTCCACAGCAGGACATTGTTTAGCTTCTTACACCAGAACTCCTGTTGCTTCTCCGTCTCCATGTCGACACGCTGACTGTGATGAAGAACTTCAGAGTCCCACTGAATTAATCTGAACTGTCCCTTTAACCTTCATCTCACTGTGAGACACTGTCCTGTCTCTCTCTCTAGATGGGATGTGTTCAGGTTCTCTCATCCTTGTTCTACTGAGGAGCAGACCGCTGCGATGGTACTTTAATTTTTTTCCCAGCAGTCCGTTCTGCTGGTCAGGTTGCAGGTCTGATGCTGCCAAGTGTTGTGACATGTTGCTAGGCGACGCCCCCGGATTTCCCACTGCAGCAGCAGCTCAGTTTGGCTCGAGCGACCTGCAGCTGGAACACTTCTTTCTCTTCTCCTCCTCCTCACTCACTTCTTCCTCCCCTCCCCTCTCCTCTCCTCCCCTCTCCTCTCCTCCGTTCTCCTCTCCTCTCCTCTCCTCTCCTCTCCTCTCCTCCCCTCCCCTCCCCTCCCCTCCCCTCCCCTCTCCTCTCCTCTCCTCTCCTCTCCTCTCCTCCCCTCCCCTCTCCTCTCCTCCCCTCTCCTCTCCTCCGTTCTCCTCTCCTCTCCTCTCCTCTCCTCTCCTCTCCTCTCCTCTCCTCCCCTCTCCTCTCCTCCGTTCTCCTCTCCTCTCCTCTCCTCTCCTCTCCTCTCCTCTCCTCTCCTCCCCTCTCCTCTCCTCTCCTCTCCTCTCCTCTCCTCCCCTCCCCTCCCCTCTCCTCTCCTCTCCTCTCCTCTCCTCTCCTCTCCTCTCCTCCCCTCTCCTCTCCTCTCCTCCCCTCTCCTCTCCTCCGTTCTCCTCTCCTCTCCTCTCCTCTCCTCTCCTCTCCTCTCCTCTCCTCTCCTCTCCTCCCCTCTCCTCTCCTCTCCTCTCCTCTCCTCTCCTCTCCTCCGTTCTCCTCTCCTCTCCTCTCCTCCCCTCTCCTCTCCTCTCCTCTCCTCTCCTCTCCTCTCCTCTCCTCTCCTCTCCTCCCCTCTCCTCTCCTCTCCTCTCCTCCCCTCCTCTCCCTCAGTATGTTTGTGTTTCCATGTTTCTTCACTCTGAGGCTGTTGCTCAATAAGTGGAGAGCAGAGTCTCTGTTTTCATTCGTCTCCCCTGGCTGGTTGTTGCATCATGTTTGGAGCTGCTTCTCTGCTCACAGGTTGGTTCTTAAATGTGGAGAAAAACTGTATTTTTTTGTCCGTGATCAATGACTGAAACAGGAGGAGTCATGTGTCCACTGTCAGCTCTTACCACAGTTCAAAAAATAAACTTTAGATCAAGAAAAAGCATCTGACTGGGACTCAGAGGGTGGAGAGATATTTAGATAAAACAACCAGTTCCTGCAGGGCTGCACAATTAATCAAATATAGAAATCACAATCTGGCTTCCTGCAATTTTCAAATCCCAGGAGGTGAAATATTTGTTAAAGACCAAATAGTTTTTAAATTTATAAACGAATGAACGTGGTGAGACAGAGACGTCCTGTCCTACACATCAGATTCTACACACTTAAAAAACATCTTGGTTCAGATTCCTGCATAATAATCATATAATAATATAATAATAATATTTTATTAAAATAAGAATAATGATGTAAAAATGATCATTACGTCAAATGTTACTAATCATATCATCATTGCAATATCAGTCTTTGTGGCACAAATCAATGTTAATAAGGGCCTTACTAATACTTCATATGAAGTGTGACACAAAGACACTGAACTCCTGACAGGATGAACTTTACATCCACAGAGTTACAAACAGCTGATCAGCTGACAGCGGAGGACTCGTCCTCACTTGTTATTGATGATTTATAATGTTGAACTCATCCTGCGTTCCTGCAGTGTTCCTGCAGTGTTCCTGCAGTGTTCCTGCAGTGTTCCTGCAGAGCTTCAGTCTGGGTTGGAGGCGGTCAGGGGAAGCTACAGCCTGTGGCTCCAACTCACTAGTCAGACTGCTGGACTCATTTTTAAATGTTACGTATTGTTCCTTTAAGTTGTTGCTAAGTCGGAGCTTTTAAATAACTAATAACTATCAGGGGACTTTTATTGTGAAGAATTTACAGGAAATGAAATGTGCTTATTCACCATTTTACAGCCACTCAACTCGAGACCAGTCATTAGTTCGAGGTGTTTGAACCGGAAACATAGTTGACTGCTGAGCGTCATTTCCACGTCATCAAATACCAACATTTTGTGTCTGTAAAAATGTTCTGAGCAGAAAAATAATGACAAAATAAGAAAAGACAGACAGAGGGCTGCAGACACAGACACCAGAACAGGAATGGGATCTGCACATTTGTTTTTTTTTTGTTTTTTGTTCACAGTTTACAGAGCACCTCTGAGTCTGTCTGCGCTCTGCTCTGCTGGAGGGCCGATGTCACATTTTCTGATCTTTATGAAGCAGGATCATTTTTAAACCTGAGCAGGTCGCCTGGTTTCGCCTCAGCAGTGATGAGAGCTTCAGGTCTCACAGCCTCCTGGATGTGGTTCTGTCTCTGTCGTTCTTTCCTTCCATCACAGACTCTCCTCCTCCATGTAAATGAACAGATTTAGCTCCGCAGCTCAGCTGTAAACTTCCTTATTTGACTTGTCGGCATGAAGCTATTTATACTGAAGCTGTGGACTCTTTTTGGAGGCGGCGGTCAGACGGCTGTTTGTCGCTCTCTGACATTCCTGCTGTCTGTCATCTCTGAGTGGGAAATAACCACCAGCTGAGACGGTCCACCTTCACAGCCCGTCTGGCTGCTCACCAGCTATCGCTCAGTTTTATTCTCGAGCTGCGGTTCCCGAGCCGTTTTGGCTTGTGACCCCTTCAAATAAAGCAGCGTCTACTTGCAGCCACACAGGTGTCACATATCTGTGAGCTGAGTTTCACCTCCAAACTCCACCGTTTGGCTCGCAAGAGATAAAACGGTCGACTGCAGCCCGAAATATTTTTCATTGTCAGTCAGTTATTTTTTGATTGATGAAATAATCTTTTAAAAAGAGCCATCAGAGGTTTGCTGCGCTCATGTCATGTCTCGTTTTGTTCAACGAGAGCCTAAAGCTCAACACAGCGCTCAACAATAAGGACTGCCTGTCTGTCTGGTGCAAGTAACATGTTCCATCGGACAAATAACCCGGACAGCTCTCCAAAAAAAGTTCACGGCAGAGTCTGAGTCAACTCATCAAGCTGTCAGGTCGCTCCAGAATTATTTAACAGAAGTTTTACCTGACAGAAATCAAGTTTGAGTCATATAGAGCTGTTTTTTTTTACCTCCTCTCCCTCCAGTTAGTTCTAGAGCTGCAGCAAAAAAATCTTCTTAAATGTGAATATTTTCTGGTTTCTTTCCTCCTCTCTGACAGTAAACTGAATATCTTTGAGTTGTGGACAAAACAAGATATTTGAGGACGTCGTCTTGGACTCTGGGAAACAACGATCGACATTTTTCACCATTTTCTGACATTTTATAGAGAAACAGCAAATCGATTAATTGAGAAAATAACTGGCAGATTAATGGACAGTGAAAATAATTGTTGGCAGATTCAGTTCCTGTTGGGAAAAAGGTGAAAATATTCTATTTTATTGATTTTTTTAAGTAACTAAATTCCATTTTGCTGCTGCGTGCGTCTCCAGCAGGCCACAGCAGGACGTCTCTGAGCTTCCTGTCGGGACTCCTGAGACAGCTGTCAATCAAACGTGATGTGACACGCCCACACAGCCTGAGAAATGATCCAAACAGTAAAATGAGCCGTTTTTGAATCAGGGTCACTAATAGTTCTGAACATTTATTTCCACTCAGATCTATGTGCTCAATGAGACACTAAACTTTGATATCATATATTTTTACTATTTAAAGCCACAGAGACTGTAAATTAAATTTAGATCTATAAAGTCTCAAGTTTAACACCGACTGTTATTTCTGTGCAGAGTTTGTTGACGTCTTCCTCTGCAGCCATGAAACCCTTCAGCTTCCTGCTGACCTACACCGACTCCCTCATATACTGAACTTTGTACCAAGTAAAGTAAACAAGGAGAAACAAGTGTCTCAGGATTGTTCTTGTACTAAAGTACATGAAGACGTTCCACCGCTGGCAGACAGTTTACTGTTTGTTTCCAGGACGTCTCTGCAGTGTGAGTTTGTTCTCAGGCTGCAGTCTGCTGCAGCTCGGCTGGTTTGTGATTCCCAGAGGACGTTCTAATGTCAGGCAGCGTTCTTCCCTCAAGAAAACATATGTCCCGGGCCGAGGCGTTCCACGCCGGCACAGAGCTGCACATGATTGATAGCAAACAAATGTTCTGTACAGTTTAAACAGTGTTGACTCAGCCGAGAACCTGCACGAGCTTCCTGGACCGGACGGCGTGAAGGGCTGCAGCTGCCGGACGAATGAACGAGATGTACAGAGTTTATTCTCCATGAATCATAAAGAGAGAAAGGCGGGTGTTAACCGACCGATAACTGACCAGATGAGAGAGCAGCTGCAGAAACAGCAAAGACAATCCTTCAGCAGAGACAAATGTCCAGCAGAAACAGGCCAGAATCTGACAGATGAAAGTCATGTGACAGGTTCAGCTGAGAGTGGAGCTCCAGCAAAAACCGTCAGGAGCTGAAAGTTAGCAGCAAACTTTATTTTGAGTGACAGTGATCAGATGTTTGCTGGTTTAAATCTCCAGGAAAAAGTGATAAGTAAAAGACAGTAAATGTACAGTTTGCCCACAAAAACCCTGCAGACAAAGTCCAAGACATTCTCGTTTGTTGATTGTCAGCTGCTGGGTGAAGTGAAGGGAGAGTGTGTGGGATTAAACAGAGCAGGGTGAGCTGACCTGGGAGCTCAGTCTGCTCCTTCAGGTCACAAAATGTGGATAAAATCTGTTTTAGTGGCTTTTTACTCGTGTTTACACCCGTCAGATGAAGCCTGGATGCAGGACAGCAGCAGAGATTCAAATGAGAAACACGTCTGACTCGCATGTGGTTGAGTTAAATGTTCCTTCTTCACGTAACCATGAGGTTCCCCTGGGCCCAGTGTGTGACAGAAATGTTGTCATCTTTCTCTGTCCACCAAAAATCCCCAGAATTCCTGACTGTATGATCTGGCTGCACACATGACCACGTCTCCATGCAGAGGCGTTCAGAGGCAGCTCGGAGTGGAACCTCTCAGTCTTTTCATTAACGGGAGTCAGCTGCGCCTCTGGATTCCTCCAGCTCTGTAAACTGGGAGGAGACTCTGGACGAGACTTGAACACACCGGAGGGATTATATATCCCATCTGGCCTGGCAACGCCTCGGGATCCTCCAGAAACAGCTGGAAAATGTGGCGGGGGGACGAAACTCTCTCTCTTTGTCTCTGTCTCTGTCCCACTTTGCTAAACCTGCAGCCACCATGACCTGGACCTGAAGAGGCAGCAGGACACGCATTCGTCACGAGGAAAACATGTGATCCTTAGAGAACAAAACACAAACCAACAACTGTACTTAATAAAGTTAGATGCTCAGTATGAAAGAGGATTGGTCAAATTTCACTCTGAGCAGGATCACATGTTGAGCAGAAGAGCTGATCTGTTCCTTTACCTTCTTTGTTTTTTTGGACTCTGAGTAAAGCCTCTTTCACACACACACAGTTCCTGGTAAATTACTGGGATAATCTTTCTTTAACCTCCAGTGATTTTCACTTTTCACATGTGCGGCTTCATTCAGGAACATTTCCATCTTGCACCTTTTCACACACGCCATGACAACCACCATGAAACTCAACAGAAGAAGAAGATGACGGCCGGATGTGAACGCAGCGGATGATATTTCAAGAACATGTCCGACGAGGAGCTGTTTTTATCTGCTGCTCCTTTAATGTTTTTAATATTCAACACGCTTGAGAGACGAGTGATGTTTCTTCATGATCCACTTTAATCAGAAACACATTCGATACATTAAAAGGAACATTAAAAGGCCGCTGGGCGTCTGGACTGATTGGTTCGTCTTGCTCGTCTCTGCAGCGTTCAGCTTTCATTCACAACACGGCCGCACAGACAGTTTCCTGAGGTGGGAAAGCAGCAGAACAGATTTCCCTGAAAATCGACCCCTGCTCCCTTTCACACGTGAGCCCATGCAGGAAAAGTTCCTGAACTTTTCAGCGAGAGACTGCGTGTGTGAAATGGGTGAAAAGCATCCTGGGAGTCGTCTTAATCCATGTTAGTTACCAACCTCAGACATGTTGCCTCGTTAAAATAATATGATTTGGACAAAGACAAACTTTCAGCTGTGAGTTTGTTTACACCTTGTCTTCGCAACAAACATGGCGACAAAACTTATAACTGATAGAAATGATCAAAATAAGACCTAAGTTGTTAAATATTATAAATATTACGCTTTGACCTGATTTATATGAAAAGCACCCCGAGATAACTTCTGTTATAAATATTATTTTAATGTTTTATTTGTGTACTGATAAATAAAAGAGGTCATTTTCATACATGACATGGATATAAACAAAGTCTTTGTCTTGTTACATCTTTCACTTCAGTTGTCTTCCACAACATTTATTCCATAACAACTTACAACAAAGTTTTTGTCTGGTTGTGTCTCGTCCCGTCTGTCCTGTGTGATGTCCTCTGATGGATCCTCCAGTCAGTCATCGTTTCTGTGTCTTATTGTTTCGTCCATTTAGCTTGAAATCAGAAACATCTTGATGTTTGAAGGCGGAGCACAATGATGCAAAATAACAATAATCAATAATTAAAGTCACTAAAACCAAAGTAATGAGCCCGTTTAGAAAATGTGAGGAGGAGAAAGTTCAGATATTTGTGTTCAGATGGCAGAAAAATAAAGGAAAGTACAGATACCTGAAAACTCTACTTAAGTACAGTAATGAAGTATTTGTACTTAGTTACTTTCCACCTCTGGTTTGCAGGTCTTGTGTCCATCAGGTTTGAATAGTCCAGTCTGTGGACAGTGCAGAATATGGTGCCGATGGTTTGGATCTCCAGGTGTTTCAGGTGGGCGAGTAAGAAAAACAAACGATTTCCTGCTGAAGCTGCAAACCTGACGGCACCTGGAAAAAAATTGACTTGATTTAAAGCAGTAACCAATATCTGACTTCCTGTTGAAAAGCCTCAGTTTGCAGTTTGAGTCAGAGTACAGAACGTTCAGTGGGTGAATCAGAAATCTGTTCCACATTCTCAGCAGTTATACGAGGATTTAACATCAGTGTGCAAAGTCGCAGGAGGAGGCAGAAGTTTTCCTGAGTAGGTGGATAAATGTACAGTACAGTCGACCTGAAGGTGATTTAAAGAGACAGTCAAACTCTGTCGCTCCTGCAGATTTCTTTGCTTCAAACTTTGAAGTGTAACTATTAGACGTCCTGTTGAGCCACAGAAACAGATTTGGTGTCTGACAGGAGGCCAATCGGCTGTCAGCGGGTATTTTAACAGTTTCCTCTTGAGGTTGGAAGGCGGAACATTTTTTGCGGGAGGACATGGAGAAACGTTGGAAAAGCCAAGACGCTGTTGAGCCATGGACCATTTATTTCACTTCCCTGACACAGATTAACATTTGTACACGTGTTCCCACTTTCCTGTGAGCAGAAACAACCCCTGAAGGTCCGGACAGACTCTGTGGTTTGTGTTCAGACGGGGTTCAGATCTCTGAGCTGTGTGTTTGTCCTCAGACAGCTGCTCTGAGCGCTCACTCTGCTGATAAAAACCTTTGGGCCGGCCTGATAAGCTTCCCACTGATACTGAACAAAGCTATCGCTGGCCTTCACTCTGAGTTTCCCATGAGCTTTTCACACAGGCTGGGATGTTGAGTAACTTTCTTTATCCTCCGTGATGAGACAACATGGACGAAACTGAACAGGTGTCCTTCAGTAATTCCCTCCATCTGGGTCTCGTATCTTCAAGCCAAGAAAATAAATTCCATTTCACTAAAGATGTCACAGTTTGAGTGCCTGTTTGTGCCGTTGCGTCACTGTTTTTCATCGTTTCCCACAGACTGAGCTCTAAAACCACTTCCCTGTTTGCAGATTCATGATCCAAGATTTCTACGATTCAAGGAACTTCATATCTGATGAACATTTTACTCAAACATCTGTGTTTGCTTTTGCTAGCAGTATGACTCTACTGATGGCAGTGCTGGCCAGTTGGACGGTTCAGTGCTTCGACTAATATTTGCTATGAAACATGTTCCCCTCAGGATGAATTGTAAAAACTTGGTTACTTTTCATCAAGTCACCATTTTTTTTTTTTAAAGATATTTTTTGGGCTTTTTGCCTTTATTGATAGCGAAAGCTGAAGGTATGACAGGAAAGGAGGGTGAAGATAGAGGGGATGACACGCAGCAATCGAGCCGCAGGCGGGATTCGAACCGGCGGCCACTGCAGAGGACTAACAGCCTCAATACATGGTGCGCACGCCCTACCGACTGAGCTATAGGGGCGCCCGATCAAGTCACCATTTTAATGTGTCCAGTGCTTCAGTTTATGATCAAATACCTGCAGAACTAATGACTTTCCCATCAGCCTCAGCTGTAGTTTGCATTTATTGCTAAGTAGCAACAATTAGCATTATTACATTTACTACAGCACCGATGCTCAGGAAGAAAACAGTCTTTAGACCTCGAGGTGTTCAGTCTGCGTCCACGTCTTCAGTCCCAGCTCACACAAGCAGCGTCTCCCTGAAGTGTTCAGGAACTTTTCCTGCATGGGTTCATGTGTGAATGGGAGCAGGGATCGATTTTCAGGGAAATCTCTACCACCAGTTTCCCACCTCGAGACCTCGTAACAATCCGTAGAAAAATCCTGCACAGCTGCGTGAGAATGAAAACTGTAACACAACAAGATGCTTTCATGTGGAGCACCAATCACAAGATCCCAGACATCCAGCGCTCTGTAAATGTTCCTTTTAATTTATTGAATGTGTGTTTCTGATTCAAGTAGATCAGGAAGAAACATCACTCGTCACAAACTTGTTGAATATTAAATTCATAACGAGAGCACTGGATAAAAACAGCTCCAAGTCCATCAAACTTTGCTCCACCTTCTTCTTTTGTTGAGTTTTATGGCAGTTGGCATCCATAAGTGTTGCATTACTGTCATCTGATGGACTGTCCGTTGCCATGGCGTATGTGAAAATATGCCAGATGGAAATGTTCTTGAATGTCTTCTCAAAGGTGATCCCAGAAATGTGTCTTTGCAGAGGTTCACACCCTCAGACTTTTTCTCCTGGAAGTCATCTGTGATGTTCGAGAAGTTGCTCTAAACTGTTGGACACGACCACAACTCCACGAGTCCATGAGGTGCAACATGCTGCCGTTCTTTGTGATCCTCTGTAGCTTCCTCATTTCTTTCTGCATGAGTCAACGCTCTGCATCCTCCCAGTGGTGAAACCTGGAGAAGCTGAGAAAGCTTCAACTTCATGCAGACATGGCTGAGTGACAGCCAATCACAATGGGATCCTGCTTTTCCCAGAATCCTTCTGTGGGCACAAGTGTTGGTTTCAACTGAGTCATGAAATCAAGCTACAATCAAGCAGATCATCGCTGTCAGCAGCTTCTTTCATTACAATATCATTTTAACAAGTTACTGGAACTTGAAAAGGGGTGTGGAGACACATTTCTCAGGAAATAACTTCAGAGGACAGCGAGGTCTCATTAAAACTCAACTTATAATCTACAGCTGCTCAGCAGGTGACTCTAAAAAAGCATAATGTTTTACCGTCATGAAAAATGAGTGAAAGTGATGGATGGAGGCTGAACTATTTGGGCAGGCATCTACAGACACTGTATGAAGCCATTTGCCTGCTTTATCTTCATGAATTCAGGTTTGTTTTAGTTTGTCGACTCTGTGAATTCTGAGCTGACGTGAGCATGGGTTCATTTCTTTCTCTTGCAGAGACAGACGATGTTCTGCTTCCTGCCGGACTGTCTGCACACTGTGTTTGCTTATTGATTGAGGGGCCTGATGTCTCTAACAGTTTGTCCATGTTGTGTCTCTTGCAGAACTGGGTGACGGCCACCGACATCAGAGTGACCCTGAACAGACTCAACACTTTCGGAGATGAGGTCTTCAACGACCCCAAGGTCCTCAAGTCCTACTACTACGCCATCTCTGACTTCGCTGTGGGAGGAAGGTAAAGAAAACATTGACTGCATGCAAACTGAAAACTGACCACAGTCAGTTAGTATCTGAGAGTTTTATGATGTGATACACTGAAACATATCTGCCAGAAGAGACGTTTTTTTCTTGTTTACATCTGATTGTGAACAAGTTCGAGCAGCCTGAGCTTCGTGAAACCTGCTCAGACAAAGGAAACTCTGCTGAGTGACTGAGTGTGGTCAGGTGGTTTTGTGGGTGCCGGTCTTGATGTGTCACTGTGTGGTCTGCTTCCCTGTGGCCTGCACAGGAATCCACATACGAACTCCTTTTTCTGCACGTCTGAAAAAAAAGGTTTCGACAGGCATTACAAGAGTGTTAAACAGGCTGCCGCTGCACAGCCTTCGCAGCCATAATCTGTTTGAAATGTGGAGCAGATTTCTATTACACAGCCAACATTCCTGGCATTCCTGGCCGGCAGAGCTGGATTACAGGGAAACCGGAATGGGGCGGACCGATCGCCATGATGGGCGGAAGAAAAGGGAAGAGTCCTGAGCTGGAGCACCTGTCAGAGCTGCAGAATTTAACTTTTATTTATCTAAGGAGGGGATTCTGAGGAGACTTTTCCTCTGTCAGCTCCACCCTGATTTACCTGAACTTGTTCACCTTCAGCTGAGCAGGACGACCAGCTCGCTTCTTTACTGAGCAGCTCAGAGGTATGAAGAGTCCCTGCTTTAAGATTCCTCTCAGTTTTTCCAACATCTTCAAACTTCCAGCTCTGTGAGGGACACAGAACTCTCCTGATTGATTCATCAGTACAAACAACATGCTAAGATGAAAGTGTGAGATTTTTGTTGAAAGATTTAAGCTGCGCTCTCTTTGCTCCTCCAACATAAAGCAGTTGTTGACTTGGTGCACAGCCAGATAAAAGCCTTGTAATTCACTTAACTCTAAACTAAAGGAGCATGCAGACCAAATGAGAGGACGGATGTTGAGTGGACTGATTCTACTGACTTTTCCACGCTGAGCAGGAGATCTGGTCGTGCGGTGCGTGATTGATACGCTGTTTGACGTATTTGCATAAACGCAACTTGAAGTCAGCTTTATATAAATCTGTCCATTCAGCTCAACGCACCAGACTCAGATCAAACTGTCAGACTGCGCAGTGTTGATCAAATGTAAATCAAGAGTCTGTCACTGCATTGTCTTATTTTCTCACATTCTTTCTCAGGTGATGGAGGTTCACGGCGACTGCCCAGATAATACGGTTCACTGGACTTTATGGAAGGATGCTGTTAGAAGTGTAGTGTAGTTCCTTTAAGGAATAAGGCAGTGTGTAAGTGAAGAAGAGCGAGCGGCAGACTGTCAGTGCTGGAAGTTAAACTCAGCGGTCAGTTGTCAGTGTGGCAGTAAATGTACAGTTCAGGTCACAGTGTGTCCATTAATAAACGCCGCAGCTTCTCAGCACCAAGAAAAGTCTCGTCTGTTGTTTCTCAGCTGCGAAAAAAAGTGAAAGAGGTGAGGCCTGAAGTAAGTCGAGCAGGAAAGGTTAATGTGAAGCTAATTCAACGCTCATCTTTGCAATGTGACCTCTGGTGAGATCATATCTCTTTCAGAATTTTTTGTAATCATCTTTGAACTGCAGTGTTTTTCTAGAGACTTTGTAAAATAAATCTATAATCATACGACACTGAATGTCTTCTGGAGTTGTTGATGTTAGCATGTAGCTCACTGGTAATCCCAAGATGCCCTGAGTTGAGTGTTGACCAATCATGAATAGATCAGTGCACTGAACTCAACCTGAGATTGACCCTTCAAAATAAAATTTTGCGGTGATGATGATAATCGGCTCTACCCTGTGGTAGGTAGTGGTTCTCGTCACAGCCATATTCACAAACACAAATCGCTGCAGCCACGCCGCTTTTATTTCCAGTTTAAAAATGGATGCATCACCTGGAGGCGGTCTGTGTGCACCTGAACAGTCCGGTAGCTTACAACAGCCAAAGACGAAAGGATAGTCGCTAACATCAAACTTTCTACTATTTATTTATTTGATTTATTTATCCTTTATTTAGTCAGGAAGGCACCATGGAGATAATTTATCTTCTCTTGTTCATGTTAAGTAAACTCACTTAAAGTCAAAGCTAACAGTCCAGATCAGAGGTTCACATCCTGTTTATACGTGTCGCCATGGTAAAGACGTAGCATTCAGATGTTTGTAAAGATATTGCAACAATTTAAATAAAATTTTAGTGAAAAATAAGGATAGAATGACGCATGCATCGACACATTGAACCGTCCTACTGATTGAATACAGACAGAGAGAGACTTGTGTGAGTAGGACCAGTAAACATGCAGTAATAATGAGAATACCAAAATTACACCATTACACCGCCACTACATATTTCTACTCACAAACCCCCTAAAGGCAGCTGGCACACCCCAGTTTGGGAAAGCCTGGTCTGGCAGCTGACAGTAGATACTCCAGGTGAAGAGATAAGAGGCTTGTCGCTACGTGTAACTTCATTTAAAGATAACAGTCCTCAGAGGAAAGCTGATCTTCTGCTCTCTGTAGGCCTTCTGATTGTTGGCGACTTTGTGTTAATGTGTAAATAAATTTAAAAAGCAAGAAGGGGACGAGTTGAACTTCCATTCATATTTGTACAGGCAGATACGAGTGTAGAGAATCTCATCCAACAACCAAACAATGATTAAATTCCTGACTGCAGCTCATGAACCAAACACAAAGCTTTTACTTTTCATTTCCTTAAACAAACGCATGCAGAGAAATATTCTTTTCTTTAAAATCCCAGAGTGTGGAAGTTGTTTTTACAAGAACAAGCTTATTATTCTGTGTGACAGTGTGTAGAACCCTAAAAACAAAACTAAAACAGTAGATGTTGATCAATGTAAGTTGTTTCTGTCCAGCTTTCTGACACTTTTTGCAGCGCTTCGTGTTGACAGCCTCTTTAATCCCTCAGTCTCGTCGTCAGTTTTTCCACATCTCTCTGCCAAGAAACACCTGAGACAATAACCAAAGGTGGCTGCTGAGCAAGTCCTGTCCTGTTGTGAGGGGCTCTTCCTCCCCGAGGAGGTTTAACAAAACCTTCCCTCACAGCCACTGAGTGGAAAAAGCTCATCACAACCAAGAACAATATCCACACCACGCCGTCCGCCGGCGCCATTTACATACATGAAACATAAACCTGAAGAGTTTATTATCATTATGATTATTTCTGACAAAATACTAAAACGTCATCTTCATCTTTTGTCGTTAGTAAAGAGCTTGATGTGATCAGAGGTTATAACTCGTGAGACAGAAGGAAGAAACGTATATTTTATAGTTTTCTGTTCTCCAGGTGTAACAGGTGTGTTTCTGTGCTGTCAGGTGTAAATGTAACGGACATGCCAGTGAGTGTGTGAAGAACGACAGAGGACGGCTGGTGTGTAACTGCAAACACAACACGGAGGGCGACGACTGCAACGTCTGCAAACCGTTCTTCAACGACCGGCCGTGGAGGAGAGCGACCGCCGACAACGCCAACGAATGTCTGCGTAAGTCTGCTGCCCCTGAACTCTTCCTCTGTACTGCAGCTGTAACTGTTCTCCTGCAGGGACGACCGTTTTACTCCAGGTACTTCTGCTTTTTTTCACAGCTGCTGCAGTACTTCTACTTTACTGCACATAACGCTGTAGCGTAAAAGAAATCAAATACAAGAACAATCTAAATGAGCGATCCACAGAACAGATCACATGATTCACAGCTGATGACTCTCTTACAGTTTCCAGAGGGGGGAAACCTTAGCATTAGTCATGAGAGTCTCTGGGGGATTGTGGGAGCTGTAGTTCCTATATCACAGTGCAGATGCATGACTAACTGCGTTCAGGGAATATTCGTATTTTTCTTCTCCCACAGTCGAGTTAATCCTTCCTTCAGCACTCGCATCAACACAGGAAGGAAGGAGGAACCTGATAGTATAGAAACAAAAAACTCCCCCTCACATTAACATGTTGAAGTCCAGCTGAGTTTTCTCCTCATTTAACCCCGTTTTAACCGTCACGTCCAGTTTTTATTCACTTTGTTCAGTGCAGTTAATCCAGGACAGGACGGCACTAAACACCATGAGTGGCCTGACAGAACTGCATCTGTTACTGCTGCTACTCTCTAACTACTGCTGTTACACTGCCTTCCTACTGCTACCTGCTTCACAGCGACTGTGCATCCTTTTTACTGCACCGACTGCTGCTTTACTACCACTTCTACAGCTTTCTGATACATCCACTTTACTGCAACTGGTAATGCTTCACTACCACCTCTACTGTTTACCACCAGTAATGCTGCTTTACTGCAGCTACTGTACTACAGTTCTGCTGCCACCTCTACTTCGTTCCTGCAACCACTACTGCTTTACTGCAGCTATTACCACTCCACTGCCACTTCCACTGCTTTACTGCATATAATACTGCTGCTACTACTAAGCTGAGTTTACTACTTATTCTTACCCTTCAGCAGTGGAGCAGCAGAGCTGACAGTAACCCACAGTAATCTTGTGACTTTAAACCTCCGTCTCTGTCCCTGTCTCTCTCAGCCTGCGACTGTAACGGGAAGAGCTCTGAGTGTTACTTCGATTCGGAGTTGTACCGGGCCACAGGTCACGGAGGTCACTGCAGAAACTGTGCCGACAACACCGACGGCCCCAACTGTGAGCGCTGCCTCGACAACTACTACAGAGACCAGAGCGGCAGCCGCTGCCTGCCCTGCGGCTGCAACTCCATCGGTGAGTAAACAAATCCAGGGCAGGTCGTGGAGGTGTGTGGTTCTACCTTGGGAACATGTAGCTGATGAAATACAGCATCTCATCATGACCGTCTTCAGAAAGTGAAAAAATGTTGATATAGTCCTTCATGTTTTTTAGGTAGTTCTTTAATTAATTATTTGATGATCTTAAAAGGAGGTTTCACGTCATGATTGACATCTGAGTCCTGCTCGAAAGTGCAGCTCAAACCTGGATCACGACTGCATGGACTCTGGCTCCAAATGATGTCACCAGAACAAGATAGCAGCGAGCATATCCGGGATATTTCGGCTCTATTTTTGTACAGTGGGAGGAAGAGGAGACGCGGTGTCCATCTTTATTTACAGTCAATAGGTTGGACTCTGAGTTAAAGGAATAGTTTGACATTTTGGGCAATATGCTTGTTCACTTTCTGTCTGTTTTTCTGCCCTTTCAATATAAGGCTACAGCTTGTGCTAAGCTTAGCTAGCTAGGAAGTTATTCCTCCTATCCAAGAAATATCATCTGCATAACACCACAATGTATGATGTAACATGCCATCTAATGAGCTATGTGCTGGTAGGTGGATTTTCTTACCTTTTGACAGAGTCAGGCTAGCTGTTTCCCCTTGTTTCCAGTCTTTATGCTAAGCTAAGCTAACCAGCTGCTGGTTGTAGTTGCATATTAAACACACAGGTGCATCAGCAAGAAAATGAACGAGCAAATTTCCCAAAATGTCAAAGTATTGTGTCAAAGTATTCTCCACGAGGTCAAGAATGAACTGAAACTCTCAAGCTGGATGTTGGAGTTTCCCACAAGCACCTGAACACACCAGGAAGGAGCAGCAGAAACAAACAGCTGGCTGCAGAGTCTGACACTGGACGTTTATTTAGTGCAGAATAGATTTTTGTTTGCTCAAATTTAAGTCTTTTTTGGAGTAAGTTCTTCACAAATATATATTTTCTGTGAAATCATTCAAAACTCTGCAGGACGGACAGTCAGTGTACATGAAGTGCAGTGAAGTGAAAACATGTAAAACCACTGGAATGAAGCTGGTGGTTCTGCTGGTATTTAACAGAACGCAGCAGCAAACCGCTGGTTAATGTGAACCAGCTGCTGTTACACCAGTTCACTTCTGTAATGGTTTGTTAATGGGAGCTGATTGTTTGCACGTGGTCGAAGGTTAACACGCTGACACACCGTGTGTGTGTGTGTGTGTGTGTGTGTGTGTGTGTGTGTGTGTGTGTGTGTGTGTGTGTGTGTGTGTGTGTGTGTGTGTGTGTGTCTCCAGGCTCTGAGTCTCCACAGTGTGACAACAGAGGAGTGTGTGCATGTAAACCGGGAGTGACCGGAGAGAAGTGTGACCGCTGCCAGCCAGGATACCACAGTCTGACGGAGGCCGGCTGCAGGTAAACACTGACACAACACTGACACAGCACTGACACAGCACTGACACAGCACTGACACAACACTGACACAGCAGTGACACAGCAGTGACACAGCAGTGACACAGCACTGACACAACACTGACACAACACTGACACAGCACTGACACAGCAGTGACACAGCAGTGACACAGCAGTGACACAACACTGACACAGCAGTGACACAGCAGTGACACAGCAGTGACACAGCAGTGACACAGCACTGACACAGCAGTGACACAGCAGTGACACAGCACTGACACAACAGTGACACAGCAGTGACACAACAGTGACACAGCAGTGACACAGCACTGACACAGCAGTGACACAGCAGTGACACAGCAGTGACACAGCAGTGACACAGCAGTGACACAGCACTGACACAACAGTGACACAGCAGTGACACAACAGTGACACAGCAGTGACACAGCAGTGACACAGCACTGACACAACAGTGACACAGCAGTGACACAGCAGTGACACAGCACTGACACAGCAGTGACTGAGCTCAGTGGGGCTGCATGGATAAAGTGAAAAATGTCTCAGGAACCAGGACCTTCAGGATCTTTTCAAGATATTTAGCTAAAATAGATCAGAAATTAGACACTGAAGGCTGATGTTTCACTTTCTGACTTAAAAAACTGCTTTGCAGAAAGAAAATCAAATTTTCTCTTAATATGTTGTGTCTTAATCATAATTAGTGATTATGGTGTGAATGGTTCATCACTGACTGTGATTCATTCAGACGTTGAGCGCCCCCTGCTGGCAGCATTTGGAAAACAAACCTTTATCATCTCTGTCTGTCCCTCCTGCTGTCTGTGCTGATGTAAAGATGTTAATTACATGTTAACGTACATCATCTGTCTGTCTGCCTGTCTGCCTGTCTGTCTGTCTGTCTGTCTGTCTGTCTGTCTGTCTGTCTGTCTGTCTGTCAGGCCGTGCTCTTGCTCACCATCTGGCAGCACTCAGGAGTGTGACGTCAACACAGGACAGTGTCGCTGCAAAGACAATGTGGAGGGTTTCAGCTGTGACAGGTAACACACACACACACACACACACACACACACACACACACACACACACACACACTCTTAACATAACGAGAGGATTTACAGATGTTCTGTACTCTCTGACACTCACTGATTAAACTTGTTTAAAGTCTGTGAACCTAAAGATCAGAAACATTCGTTTGTGTCTCTGCAACATGTATCACAATTTTTCATAAAGGCAGTCAGGAATTTTAGGCTGCAACAATCCCAGAAACAGCCTGCAAAATCCTGGAGGGACTGTCTGTAGCAGGGGTCTGTGACCTGCGGCAGCTTTGCTCCTTTCCAGTTGCTTAGACAAAAAAAATACATGGAAATGAACAGAGCTGCAACAACTGATTGATTATTAGGTTAATCACCAAATCATTGTGATAATCGATTAATAATTTTGAGACAGTTTTTTAATGAAGGATGTTCAAATTCATCAGATTCAGCTTCTCAATGTCCACAACTCAAAGATCAGACAAGAGTAAATATTCACATTTAAAAAACTGAAATCAGAGAATTGGACTTTTTTTTCTTAGACAAAAGAAGAAAATGATCACATACGATGAAGAACAATCCAATGTTAAACCCTTTCTTAATTGTTGTAAATCAATGACTGTATTGTCTCTTGATATAAAATTAGACCATGATAGCAGATTTTGTCCATGTAAAGAATTCCATGTGTGTCAGATGAGTGTCTGACAGCAGCAGCAGTCATGTTGTTCAGATTAAACTTCAGATTTACAGTCATTTAAAGTCAACATGTGCAGCTGATTGAACAGCAGAGGAACAGAAAACCAGATTATATTTGGTCTGCAGCTGCTGTCGTCTTATCTGTTTTTCACAATAAAGATCTTCACCAGTGTCATCTGGTCACACACACACACACACACACACACACAAAGAGAGACTGAGAACATCTGTCAGCAGGTTCTAATTAACCCTCTGACGTGCAGTATGATTCTGCATGTTCTACATGATGAAGAGCTTCGAGCAGCAGACACAGTAACTCCAGCTGCTGCTGGTCACAGCTGCAGGAAAGTCAAATGTTAAAGGTGTAATCTGCAACATTTTCCAAAAAAACAAAACAAAACACTTTTCTCAATATTTTGCTGCTCAGGATGTTTTATCAACTCAAAACATTGGTGTTTAACATCCTGGGAGAGATGAGTTATTATGGACTGGTTTTACTGGTCCGGCCCATTTGAGATCAAATTTGGCTGCATGTGTTCCATGAACTAAAATGTTCCTTATCTACATGGATAAATACAGGAACAGAAGAACCATATGATAATATTTTTGATTTTGTGGTGAACTGTCCCTTGAAGCTCTTGAATTCAGGATGGTGGAGTACTGCAGCGTCATCAGATACAGTCGCAGTTTGACCTCTGACCTCTGATGTGAGCAGAGCAGCTGAGCTTCGAGTGATGAAGGCTCATATTTAAAACGAGGACGGAGGGAGGAGTGGGTGGGGTGAGGTGACTTGAGGGCGGAGCTTTAACCTCTTTGTCTCCATCAGGTGTAAACTGGGCTACTTCAACCTGGACCCCAACAACCCTCAGGGCTGCACCCCCTGCTTCTGCTTCCAGCACTCGTCCGTGTGCGTCAGCGCCGAAGGCTTCAGCGTCCACACCATCACTTCCTCCTTCCACAGAGGTAAGACTGCCTGCAGGCGGCACGCAGGGACAAATAACCCGCTGAGGACATGTGATGTGTGTCGCCGCTGTACAGTGCTGTAACGTGTGTGTGTGTGTGTGTGTTTGTGTTAGATAACGAGGGGTGGGCGGGTCAGCAGCGTGACGGCTCCAGTGACTCCGTCCACTGGTCTCCCAGCGGACAGGAAATCTCCCTCATCTCTGATGACTACTTCCCCATGTACTTCGTAGCACCAGGTATGTACACACACACAGACACACAGACACACACACACACACACACACACACACACACACACACTCTCTCTCTCTGTGTCAGGGTGTGTGTGATAGCTTCATGTCCACCCTCACCACTGCACTAACCAGAACCAAACTGATCGGGAGGTCAAATTATGCTTTTATTTTGAAGTCTAGTGAATCTCTGCTAGTGTTTCCTGCTTCAGAGTGAGAACACAGAGCTGATCCATGTGAGCACGTCAGCAGCAGACCCTCCAGAAGCTCCGCTCTTTGCAGCGCAATGTAGAAGAAGCTGCTCCACGACGTGACCTCACTTTGTCTCTCAAATCAAACCTTCATCATGTTGTGTTCACACATATCTGACTTGAAACAGAAGTTTTTGTGAGGACAGAAGCTGTTTTATTGCCTCGTTCTTGTCTTTAAGTCCTCTGCTGCAAAAACAGTTCGAGGAATTTGCTTTTGCAACTTTCTTTAATGTGTTTTTACAGAAAGCAAGAAGCCCCGAGAGGCCATTTTTACAGAGAACAGCTTACACACACAACCACTGCTGAAGTCAAATGGACAAAGAAACTCTACAACAAACGGTTCATGAGTTATGAAGCAGTGCACGGGTAAAGCGTAGGGGGTGGGGCTTAAGTCACTAATAATAAAAGTGACTTAAACTCTGCTGAGTGCATCGAAGCCTCTCACCAAGAGTCGGTAACAAATGATTCATTAGTTTGGTTAATTTTACATGGTTCAGATGTTCTGCACCATTTTGTTACAGGCCCCTCCCACTACCACGCCCCCTTTAAACCCATTGGTCATGAACTGTTAATGAGCTGCTCTTTGGATCATGACCAACCACTGTTATATAAGCCAAATAGCCATCTCTCCAAACCAACCAAACTCCATTGATAAAAACAGTAATTTTAACCTGAGGTTCTGTCCCACTGCTGCTTCGATCTGTTAGTGTGTTTGTGTTATTGTGAGACTTCAGTGAATCCAAACTAACCCTTTAAAACACCAAAGTCACACAGTAACACAAACAATCTAACAGATGGAGGCAACAGTAGACCAACAACTCCTGTGTTCACTGAGGTAAAACGACTGATTTTCTCAGTGGAGTTTGGTTGGTTTATAGAGTGATATTCATTTTGTTTAATGGTGGTTTCCAGTCAGAAAAGTCTGTCTGACAGAAAAGTAAAGTGGTGAAAATTTTCTAAATATAGTGTTCACTTAAACTGATAGTGATTTTTTTTTAGATGGACCTTTTTTGAGTGCGACACTGACCCCACTTCATAAAACCTGAACTGAAATGACAGACAGACAGGACGACACGTGTTAAAGCTCAGTCTCACCTGTGCGGCAGGTTGATTTTTTTAACATCTGAACTTTGTGTTTTTCTGTGTCACAGAGAAGTTTTTGGGGAACCAGATGCTGAGTTACGGACAGAACCTGAGTCTGAGTTTCCGGGTCGACCGGCGGGACACTCGGCTGTCGGCGGAGGATCTGGTCCTGGAGGGGGCCAACCTCAGGGTGGCCGTCCCCCTCATCGCCCAGGGCAACGCCTACCCCAACGAGAACATGCAGACATACGTGTTCAGGTAAGAGTCATCACCACCTGAAACCAGTCAGATTATCTGACCTGCTGTTTGTTAATCTGCTTTTAAAATGTTTTTATAATCTGTAGATTTACTCTGTCACCTACACATAAAATTATGAAGAATGAAAACACTAAAAATTAATAGAATTTATGTCTATCATGCTCTAGAATTTCAGTTATTCCATAATCTGTACATCTACTTTTGAAATCTGTTAATCTGGATTAAATTAGACTGAAACTTTAGTTTGGTGGATTTAAACTCTGTTTATAATCTGGTCTTCTGGTTTTAGTGAGTTGTCATAACCTCTAAAAAAAACAAAAAGTCTGAATATAGTTAAGCAGATTTGTTCTCAAAATAAACCAAACTAAAAATAAACAATCTGTAAATCAGGATTAAATTAGACGGAAACTTTTTCATAATTTATGTGTGTGGATTTAAATTTATTGCTTATTTATAATCTGTTGTTCTGGTTTTAGTGAGAACTTCTACATCTGAATTTCACTGAACAGATTTTTGATCATAATCTAATTTTAAACTCCATAAATATTGTGTTAATCTGGATTTAGTTGCACATTTTTAGGTATAATCTCACATTTCCTTTGAATTGTCCTCTGTTATTACAGTACACAGTAAAATGTGCCAAAAGTTAGACTTAATCTGGATTAAGACTGTTATAATCTAAACATCTGGTTTTAAATTATAATGATGAATGTGTTAATCTGAACATCCAGTTTAAATTTCCACTGATAATTCAGTTCAGTTAGATTTCTGATCATCTCTACGTCTAATTTTAGATCATTTAAATAATCTGGATTAAGATTTGTTATATTCTGTACAGATTTCTGATGATCTGGAATACCTGACACCGATATCTGTATAATCTGAATGTTAGAGTTATGAGCTGGTAATCAGGTTTCACTTTGATAGATTATTAGTCATAATCTGGATTAAGTTACACTGTTTGTGTTGCTCTGCCTGCTTCAGGCTCCATGACAGCACTGATTACCCCTGGAGGCCGACCATCAGCCACTCTGATTTCCAGAAACTCCTCCACAACCTGACCGCCATCAAGATCCGCGGCACCTACAGCGAGAGGAGTACGTCACACAACACAGAACTCACACACACGAACATAAAACACACAGACACACACACACACACACAAACACACACACAGAAACACACATTCATGTTCAGTCATCGTGGAGTAAAAATATTCAAGTTTTTAAAAAAACACCATTTGTCATGAATCTGTCTGTCCAGGTGCCGGTTACCTTGACGATGTCTCCTTGGTGACGGCGAAGCGGGTTCCAGGTGTCCCCGCCCGCTGGGTGGAGCGATGCACCTGTCCTCAGGGTTACCAAGGTCAGCACTGTGAGGAGTGCACTGTGGGATATCGCCGCGCCCGTCCAGAGCTCGGAGCCTTCAGCCCCTGTGAGCCGTGCAACTGTAACGGCCACAGCGACGCCTGCAACCCCGAGACAGGTACTGACTGGTTTACTGACTGGTTACTTGCCGTTTTAGTGACTGGTTTACTGACCGCAGTGAGGCTGCAACCCCGAGACAGGTACTGACTGGTTTCCGAGTACTTACTGATTGGTTTCTGACTGGTTTATCCGCAGGTTTAATGATGAATTTATTGTTTTACTGACTGGTTAAGTGACTGGTTTATCAGCAGTTTTACTGGTTTGTTGACTGTTTGACTGCAGGTTGTGTTTGTTTGTCTCATCAGCTGATCTCTCTGCCTGTCTGTCTCTCTGCCTGTCTGTCTGTCTGACCATCCAGGAGCGTGTGACTGTCAGGACAACACGGCTGGTCTGAGCTGTGAGCGCTGTAAAGATGGTTTCTATGGCGACGCCACCCGGGGAACATCAGGTGACTGTCAGCCGTGTCCCTGTCCGGCTGGAGCCACCTGCGCCGTCGTCCTCAAAACCAGAGAGGTCGTCTGCACCAACTGTCCCACAGGAACCACAGGTAACCATGTCTGAGCACACCTGTCAGACAGGTGACTGCAGGTCACTCTTTAAGAGACCTCATCATCATCATCATCCTCACAGCCCTTTCCTCTGATGTCACCTGTGTGCAGGTAAGCGCTGTGAGCTCTGTGACGACGGTTTCTTCGGCGACCCTCTGGGTCAGAACGGCCCGGTGCGAGCCTGTCGCGCCTGCAAGTGCAGCGACAACATCGACCCCAACGCTGTCGGCAACTGCAATCGCGAGTCCGGAGAGTGTCTGAAGTGCATCTACAACACAGACGGCTTCTTCTGTGACCGCTGCAAGGAGGGTTTCTATGGCAACGCTCTCGCCGCCAACCCCGCCGACAAGTGCAAACGTAAGAGGAAGTTCATGTGTTCGCTGATCCTGATCAGTCTTCATGTTCAGTCCCATCAAACACTTTAGGGTGAAATATACTGTGAACAGAGATTTTTATTTTCTACCTGCATCAATCAATCAATCAATCAATCAAACTTTATTTACACAGCACCTGCACAAAAACAGCCCAAAACAGTTAAATATGACAACAATAACAAAAATGGATATTTAAGATAACAAAAGATAAAAGCAATAAAAATAAGATTATAAAATAATATGAAATAATTGAACCAACTTTACAAAATCTCTGACAACGTAAATAATCTGTTAATCTATTTGTTGTTTGAAAAAGATGAAGCAGAAAATCTTTTTTATAGATTGTCAATCAAATCATACAAAAATCACTCAGAATGAAGGAGAAAGAAAAATAATAAACGAGTCAAACAAGGCACCAGCTCATGTTAACTCGTATCTTTTTCCTCAGCGTGCTCCTGTTCTCCGTTTGGTTCTGTTGGTCGACAGACCAGCTGTTCTCAGGTCACCGGTCAGTGTCAGTGTCTCCCCAACGTGGCCGAGCGCGACTGCAGCGCCTGTGAGCCCGGCTTCTTCAACCTGCAAAGCGGCAACGGCTGCGAACGGTCAGCTCGCCGACAATTTAACCTCGTCACGTGACTCTTCTGATTGTTTGTGCGTTTGTTTCTAAACGTTACCGTCCTTGTTCCCACAGCTGCAACTGCAATCCCATTGGCTCCACCAACGGCCAGTGTGACATCATCACAGGACAGTGCGAGTGTCATCCTGGCATCACCGGCCTGCACTGTGAACGCTGCGAGGTCAACTTCTTCGGCTTCAGCTCGTCCGGATGCAAACGTAAGAACGGTGACATCATCATTGCAGCAGAGGGCCTGTTCACACCTGGTAGTGACATGTGGGATCCAATCACAAGTGAACGTTAATACCGGGTGTGAACAGGGCCAACATTGTGCTCTGTGTCTCTGTTTGACTGTTTCCTGTCCGTGTGTGTGACCCACAGCGTGCGACTGCGACCCTGAAGGCTCTCAGTCAGGTCAGTGTAAAGAGGACGGTCGCTGCGAGTGTCGGCCAGGCTTCGTCGGAGCTCGGTGTGACATGTGTGAGGAGAACTACTTCTACAACCGCTCGGCGCCGGGCTGCCAGCAGTGTCCGTCCTGCTACAGTCTGGTCAGAGACAAGGTGAGGACGGTCGAGTGCTGAGACAGATGTTAATGACGGGGAGAACTTCAGCTGCAGAGGACAGACTCTGAAGGACTTGTTTGTGTGTCCAGGTGAACCAGCAGAGACAGAAGCTCCACGACCTGCAGACTCTGATCGATAACCTGGGCTCGGGTCAGGACACGGTCAGTGACAAGGCCTTCGAGGACCGACTGAAGGAGGCGGAGAGAGCCATCATGGAGCTGCTGGAGGAGGCTCAGACCAGCAAAGGTCACATTTCACTCTTTAATTCACGACAGGTTTATTCAGAATGTTAGTCATTAATTAAGTAAATATTTATCTGGAATTTTAGTCATAATACAGTAATAAAAGAACAAAATAAAAGCACATCAACAAATGTGTACTGTGTTTAATTTTCGTTGGTAATCTGTACACCAGCTTGATCTCAGCTTTGACCTTTGACCTTGCAGATGTGGACCAGGGTCTGCTGGACCGACTGAACAACATCAACAACACTCTGACGACGCAGTGGAACCGCCTGCAGAGCATCCGCAACACGGTGGACGACACCGGCATGCAGGCCGACCGCGCCCGCAACCGAGTCCGAGACGCTGAGAGTCTGATCGACCGCGCCCGGCAGGAGCTGGACAACGCCAAGGACGCCATCGGCAAAGTGGTGAGTGATGTCACTGTTGTCACGGCAATCATTACTCAGACAGAGAGCCGACTAACAGAGCCAATGTCATCTGCAGGACATCAAACCGCCGAGCGGCACTGGAGATCCAAATAACATGACGCTGCTGGCTGAGGAGGCGCGTGCGCTGGCTGACAAGTAAGATCCTGATACTTAAAGGGACAGTCAGTGTTTTACCTGCAGCAGACGGCCGTCAGCTGAAACACTGATTCATGACGCTCAAACAATTCAAGCAAGCTGAAAGATCAAACACAAAACACAAGCAGCTGCACATTTGATAGTTAGCAGAAATAAACACTCAGTTGTAACTGCTCTTTTGTCAGGCACAAGATGGACGCCGACCAGATTGAGAAGATTGCCAAAGACGCCAACGACACTTCGACCAAAGCGTACAACCTGCTGCTGAAGACTCTGGACGGAGAGGGCCGGACGAGTCAGGAGATCGACGAGCTCAACAAGAAGTGCGTTCTGTCTGACCTCAGTGTTACTCTCATTTAACACAACTGTAACTGACTGTGACCTCACTGTCGTGCGCAGGTACAACGAGGCGAAGGAACTGGCCAAGAACCTGGAGAAACAAGCCAATAAGGTTCAGGCCGAGGCCAAAGAAGCCGGAGACAAAGCTCTGAAGATCTTTGCCAACCTGACCAGCATCCCGCCGTTCGACACCAAGGCTCTGGAGGTGACGGTCTCACAGGCTCAGACCAGAGCTTTCTGCTGACATGAAATGATTTTTATTGTGTATGACATCATTTCCTGTTTTCATTTTTGTTTGTTTATTTTAGGATGAAGCCAGTAAAATCAAGAAGGAGGCGGCGGACCTGGACAAGCTGATCGATAAGACAGAGAAGGAGTACAACGACCTGAGAGACGACCTGAAGGGCAAAGAGCAGGAAGTCCGCAAACTGCTGGAGAAAGGCAAGAGTGAGCAGCAGGTATGTGAACGTGTGTGTGAGCGAGCCGGCGAGGTGGCGAGGTGGCGAGGTCCAGGTTTTTGACTGACTCTGAGCTTAAAGGGACATTTTGTTCCTGTCTGACAGACTGCTGATCAGCTGTTGGCTCGAGCCGACGCCGCCAAAGCTCTGGCTGAGGAGGCAGCAAAGAAGGGTCAGTCCACCTTCAGAGAGGCCGAGAACATCCTGGATGACCTCAGAGGTACCTGTCTGTCTGTCTGTCTGTCTGTCTGCCTGTCTGTCTGTCTGTCTGTCTGTCTGTCTGCCTTCTGTCTGTCTGCCTGTCTGCCTTCTGTCTGCCTGTCTGTCTGTCTGCCTGCCTGTCTGTCTGTCTGTCTGTCTGTCTGTCTGTCTGTCTGTCTGTCTGCCTGCCTGCCTGCCTGTCTGTCTGTCTGTCTGTCTGTCTGTCTGTCCGTCTGTCCGCCTGTCTGCCTGTCTGTCTGCCTGTCTGCCTGTCTGCCTGTCTGTCTGTCTGTCTGTCTGCCTTCTGTCTGTCTGCCTGTCTGTCTGCCTGTCTGTCTGTCTGTCTGTCTGCCTGTCTGTCTGCTCCATGATGTTTTGTTTTTTAGTGTTCCTTGTGAATCCAAACAATCAAAATGATATTTTTCTGAGCCCCTCTTGAAAGGTTTTCTGTGTGATGATGATGATGATGATGATGATGATGATGATGATGATGCTACATATAAAACCCCTTAAGCTGAGGAAGAGGAAGCATCAGTGCTGTAACCTGCATCACTGCTTTTTCTAACAGCTGATGTGAAGTTTTCATTTGAAAAACCTGGAAAATAATAAAACAGGAGTCAAACCTGAAATGTTTACCTTAAAATTCAATGAATGCAACCATGAATAATTATTTAATTTAATTTAATTAGGTATTTTTAATTTTATTGTTGGATACATTTATGGATTGTAATATATTAATTTTTATTGTATTACATTTTACAAGTAGAACTTTTAAGTAATGTGAAAAGTCAGGGGTGACTGGATGAATTAATTGAAGGTGTGTTTGTATCTTCATTTTATTGAAGTTAAAGAAGAGATAAATTAATAAATGACAATAAATTTTTGGATTACTGCTTCAATTTAAGGAATTTTGAAGCGGTAAAAAAAACCTGAATGTTTACTGAACCGCCTGAAGGGTTTTAGTTTTTTAAATGTTACGTTTTACTTCACGTTTTTGTTTTCAGGGTAAATTAAGGATTGATTCTGGGAATTTTGAGGGATTTTACTGAAACAACAGATTTTTCTCATTTTGTTCATAACTTCCTTCAGATTTCGATAAGAGGGTCAACGACAACAAGACTGCCGCCGAGGACGCCCTGAAGAAGATCCCCGCCATCAACGCCACCATCATCGCCGCCAATGACAAGACCAGGCAGGCGGAGGCGGCGCTCGGCAACGCGGCTGCCGACGCCCGAGAGGCCAAGAACAAGGCAGAGGAGGCTGAGAGGATCGCCAGCAACGTGCAGAAGGTACGGCAGGAACGGACTTCCTGCGTCTGTGGCGAACTGAAAATATGTTTGATGAAGTTACTTTCATGTCCTTACTGTGACTCAAACTGTGTCCTCAGGGCTCAGCCAAGACCAAGGAGGACGCAGAAAAGGCCTTCCAGGACACCAACAAGCTGGACAACGAGGTCAATGACATGATGGACCAGCTGAGCGCCGCTGAGCAGGAGCTGGCCAGGAAGAAGGCCGAGGCCGACCAGGACATGATGATGGCGGGAATGGTACGAGACGCTTCTGCTCCGCGTTACACGATAAAACGCTTCAGAAGGTCACCTGTCGAATCCTCAACTCTGTTTTATGTCCTTCAGGCTTCAGACAACGCCAAGGAGGCAGAGGACAACGCCCGCAAGGCCAAGAGCGCCGTCAAGACGGTTCTGAGCACCATCACGGCCCTGCTGGACCAGCTGGGTAAGAAGAGTTTGTTTACACCACATGTGACTGCAGCACACGTGCAGAATCAGGCGGCAGCGGGCTTCTTCTCTTCTCCTTGTTGTGCGGCGGTTGGTGGGTTCTGAACCGTCGCTGTTGCATTCAGACTAAAATAGCCTTTAAGCCAATCACTTCATTACAAACAAAGACAAAGGGTGTGTTCGAAACCGCATACTTACCTACTACTCATACTAACTCTGTGAGTACGCAGTGTGTCTACACTGGCAGTATGCGATTATTGAGTATGCGAGAAGTTCCCGGATGCATACTGCATTTGCCAGAAATGTTGAGTATCCATCATCAGCTTACTACTCACACTCAAATTACCCAGGACGCAACGCGACGTGACGTCACCGTGAACAAGACAGGGGAAAAAAAGCGTTTTTTATCAGTTTTTCCCTCCAATTTTTATGCTTGGAGGTATGTTGTTAGCGATTTCTCATTGGATTTACATTTATTAAGAAAGTTTAAAAAATAAATACAACTTGCATCTGACAACAAGACCGATCTTCGTCTCATAGCCGACAAGACTCTCCGCCGGTAAGGCATCATGACTGCTCAAATTCCGTTAACGGGACGAGATCAGTCCAAACGGCGGTGTCAAGCAGGATGTATTGCGGGTTGGTTCGCTTCTTGTTTTCAAAGTAAAAGCACTATTTATCACCATGGTCTTTTGGTATGAGAAAGGGAAAGGGGTGTTTTATTTTGTGAATATAACCGGAAGTGTGTTGCTCACTGCGGCTAATTTAAATTTCGCCGAATTTGTCCGAACGAAATTGTAAACGGTTGGTATTTGGACAAATAAACGGCACACTCGGGATCTAAACGGCCACTTTCTCGCCTGATTTTTAAAAAAATCTCGATAAAGTGATATATTCAAAGAGTTTAGAGCTAAAGTGAAATCAGCTTCAGCCTGTCGATTTTGGCTCGGGTAGGAGCGCAATGCATTGTGGGTTATCATGCAGTACGCTGTAGTGTAAACGCTTTGCATACTGTCTGATGGATTGGGTATGCAGTATGGAGTATGGATAGTATGGGTATGGAAGTATATAGTAGTTAGTATGCGGTTTCGAACACAGCCAAAGACTTTTCTTCCAGATCTTGTCTCGTCAGGTATCAGTATCACTTCCAGAACTGAACCTCCTCTATCTGAAACTTCTGAAACGATTTGGTTTCTGGAGCTTTTTGCGTGTTACGTGTCAGTGGGAGGTGCTAAAGCAAAGTTATAGACGCATCAATCAAAGTGCATCAAATACACCTTATTGGCTTCATCTAATTGGCTCTGATTGATGATGTCAGGACTCACAGCGGGTCTGAGGTTTCATTGGTTTGTTTTGTTTCATCTCCAGGAAACATCGACAAGGTGGACCTGAGCAAACTGAATGAGATCGACGAGTCGTTGAAGAGTGCCAAGGGCAAGATGGCCAACAGCGAGCTGGACAGGAAGCTGGAGGAGCTGAACGACGTGGCGCGGACCCAGGAGGACATGATCAACGACTACGACCGGCAGATCCGTGAGATCCGCGCCGACATCGCCAACCTCAATGACATCAAGAACACGTTACCAGACGGCTGCTTCAACACGCCGTCTCTGGAGAGGCCTTAACCCCGCCCTCCTCCTCCTCCACCAACACTCCTCTCTTCACATCTAACACTCTGGCAAACACGCCGACTTTTACCAAAACAGATTTTTAAACTTTTTGTTTTCAGATTCTTGTCTTTGTTTTTCTTTTACAAGAGAGAAGCCAATATTTCAAGCCACGTTCACAGTTTTAACGAGAGAGAAGCAGCTTTGATTTTTTTTTTTTTGTCAAGACGCAGTAACGTGGTTACAGCAGAATGAACTAAGCGGCGTAGAGAAGCCGTGCAGAGAGGTGGAAGAACCTCGGAGAAGAACCAGAACCACAAACCCGACGTGACTGCACCCGACGCAGAACCCACACAGGAGGTTCCTCACGCTGCGAGGAATGTCTGCTCGTATTCTTCTGTGTCTAACCAGCCATCATTACCCATCATGCCTGGGGAAACACCAGCTACTTCAGAGTTTTACAGTTTTCAGCTAGCTGAATGTACAGCTACACATCGTCACAATGCTGCCGTACTCGGCGTTCTTTTGTTTTTTTCATTTTGAAACCAACCATGTTGTCAGAATCCACACAGTGAAGGAATCCTCTCGTTTTTTTCTCTTCTTTTCTCCCAAAGTGACAAACAGCAGAGGAAAAGTATCTCACCTCTCTTTTCTTCAACAGTATTTACACCTCCAACGCGGCGTGTTGTTGAGTAAAGCCACGCCCACTCTGCTGGAGCACATGAAGCCTCTGAAGTCCACTAAAAATATCTGAATCAGTGTCTTGTTTCCACGAGCTGTGGATCTGGAGCCAGCATCAGAAGTTATTATCTTGTACCTGCAGTATATTGAATTGTGAAAATTAGTGACCCTTCCTAAGTCCCGCCCCTTTTTGCTCTGTTCTCCAATGATGGTTGAGCAAGTCTGTGTACCTGGAAGAACCTTCATCAACTTTCTTCTCTGTTTCCTGTAATTAGATCTCCTCTGAGGTGAAAAGATGAGGCTGGAGGACCTGAAAAAGGACACAGTGTAAAATATTGATTAATCAGATTGAGCATGAGTGTATATTTACAAAAAACAAAGTTCAGTTTGAACATTAAATATCTTGTCTCTGTTCAACACATCATAGGTCGAAAGAATTTGCAAATCATTGCGTTTGGTTTTTTATTTAAGTTTTGCACAAACACACACATTTTTGGAATCATTGTTAGCCTATCTGGTCACATCTTAAGCTCGCTAATGTGAGTAAAATTCTAACTAACTATCTTGCTAATCTGCATCAGTCGTTAGCTAGTTAGCTAATTGCATCTGATAGCTGATGTTAGCAAAGCACTAGTTAACTAGTTTGCTAATCTACATCAGTTGTTATGGCTAGTTAAATCTGATAGTTAATGTTAGCCAAAACCAAGCTAACTGGTTTGCTAATATACATTGATCAGTAGCTGGCTAGTTAGGTAGTGTTTTGCTAACTTTAGCTAACATAAGATGTTCCTTTTTCAGGTCCTCCAGCCACATCTGTGAACTGAGACGAGCCGAGCTCAGAGCAGATCAGAGTTCAGGAAACAGGAAAGGACAAAGTTGGTGGAGTTTTTCTCAGGTGCTGAGTTTGCTCAAATGTTATTGGAACACAGAGTGTAAAGAGGCGGGGCTTAGGGAGGTCACAGGATCCATATGTTGTGCACACAGGATGAAAGTTTCTTTGAGGACTTCGGGGCTCTGCAGGAGCGTCTTTAAACCAGCTCTGATAATTCTCACCGGTCAGACACATTTCATGTTCTGATGTTTTAACACTACAAATGTTTTATTGTTGTCGTCTCCGAAGTTGCTGCTTGTCACTGGTGTTTTTACGGATCATCGTCACACATTAACATTTTCTTCCAGGCTAAATCCAACACTATGCAACTTTGTACATTTTGCGTAGCGAGAATTTTATCTGATACACTGGTGCTAATAATTATTTCAAATGTTATATTTTTGTGTGAATGTTTTTTATTATGACATAGAGTGAGGAATTTGTTATTTGTGTAAATATATGCTTAAATGATTCAGGCGTGGCTGATTGAAAGAAATAAAACTCCAACATGCAAACAGCCACACAAAGTTCTATCACAATCAATCAACTGAAACCTCCAGGTTAAATATATATAAATATCTATGATAACGTCTGTGGTATGTTATTATTATAATATGCTTGCTTGTATACAAGGCTCAGTGTTGCTGCCTCATAGCGATGCCAATATTTCATTTGTGTTTTATTGATTCTGTGGGTTTTCACACGTTAATTCAACCTAACTGAATATTTTTGTTTAGTTTGTTTTATTTGAGCTTTGACCCTTTTTACCAATCAGGTCGCATTTTTTTTTAAAGGGGGCGTCTCCAGAACTTACGAGTCATTTTTACTGAATTTATTTGCTCGTCGTCATGGAGATAAGAAGCTCAGTCACACGTTGCTACAGTAGTTAACTGTTTTAATTAGTGTTTTGTGCCTTAATATAAAGTTCGGTTGTAATCACAGTCCCCAACGAGGGCGTCCACGTTTTATTTCACACAAAAAAGTTTTCCTCGTCGTCCTCGCTCCCTCACGCCGTGTCCTCGTGTCGGTACTGAAGAAGGGTCTTTTTTAAAAAAAAAAAAATCAGGTCCTGAACAGAGAAAACTAAAGTAACAGAGTTTTAGTGTTTTTAGTTTTAAATAATCAGATTCTGCAGATAAAATATTCAGAATCTTTAATGTTGGTTACCAGCTGTTTCTTTTTCTCCCTCCATCCAGACGGCCGCTCTGCAGGCTGTGCAGCACACACACACACACACACACACACACACACACACACACACACACACACACACGATGTATAAACAGTATTTTAAGTTATAATGTACCAGTTATTTGTATTGTAACCCTGTTGTCTGAGATGATGGACGTGCTGCACCGCCTGCAGGACTCGTCTGAGCCGTGTTGTGATTTTCTGTCACGGTGACGTCATGTCTGCAGCCCTGTGAGGACCTGAGGGACCCTGTCTGCTCCCATGTGCCTGTAAATCCAAACTTAACATTTGAATAATAAAAAAATTACTACAGGAACCAGATGCTGTCTTTGTTTTGTTGCTCTTGTGTAACAGATCACAGATCACAAAGTCACATTACAATTAAGACAAAAACATCCCTTGAGGTTTTGGCCTCTTTTTCTTTCAGACTCGTGCAGGGATCTGCAACCTGCAGACAAAAATAATATGGAAATAAATACATTTTTACATTTTCATTTTCATCATTGTTGTAGGTCTGCACTATATATATATATTTTTTTAAAAACTCAAACTTTAAAGGCAAAACCTGACTCAAAGTTTGAAAAAGTTTTACTAACAACAAAGGTTTGTTGAGATAATTCACTTTTTCTTTGGATAAACTTCTTTGAGTTTTAGAAACTCAAAAAGTTATATTTAAAAAAATCATTGAGTAAATTCATTGAGGTGAACCATGATTAACCTTTTCACTTAAAACAATTTAAAATACAGACAAAACTCTTAAGTCAATTATTTCAACTAAAGATTATAGGTTGGCAACACTTTTTAAAGTTTATGTCAAAGCTCAATCATTTTTATATGGGTGGACGGATTTCCACCAAATCTTTTTTGCTAACACTCTATAACAGGAACATGAACTGATTACATTTTGGAGACCAACACTTTTGAGATGGCTGCAAAATGGCCGCCTGACAGACCTGTTTATAAAAACACACTTATGCCAATGACTTGGTCAATTTTAAAGCTTTTTTATATTTCACTTTGATATTTTTGAATAACTATGTTGGATACTATTAGGTAATAAAGGTAACAGCTCTTTCCTTGCAATCTTTTCTCATTAACTGTAAACTGGATCAATAGATCCATAATTCTCAAACTCCTGGGACAAATAGGATTTTTAATGAATCAATGATTCAATCAGGTGTAGGAACAAAAAGTCACAGTTGTATGAAACTGTTGCAGGCAGAGACATCAGAATCTACCCGTTTTCGTCAACAGTAGTATTTGTTAACAGTAGTATTTGTTAACAGTAGTGTTTGTTAACCGTAGTATTTTTTAACACTAGTATTTGTTAACACTAGTATTTGTTAACAGTAGTGTTTGTTAACAGTAGTGTTTGTTAACAGTAGTATTTGTTAACAGTAGTGTTTGTTAACCGTAGTATTTTTTAACACTAGTATTTGTTAACACTAGTATTTGTTAACAGTAGTGTTTGTTAACAGTAGTATTTGTTAACAGTAGTATTTGTTAACAGTAGTGTTTGTTAACCGTAGTATTTGTTAACAGTAGTATTTGTTAACAGTAGTATTTGTTAACAGTAGTATTTGTTAACAGTAGTGTTTGTTAACCGTAGTATTTGTTAACAGTAGTATTTCTTAACAGTAATGTTTGTTAACAGTATTATTTGTTAACAGTAGTATTCGTTGTTTGTTAACAGTAGTGTTTGTTAACAGTAATGTTTGTTAACAGTAGTATTTGTTAACAGTAGTATTCGTTGTTTGTTAACCGTAGTATTTGTTAACAGTAGTGTTTGTTAACAGTACTGTTTGTTAACAGTAATGTTTGTTAACAGTAGTGTTTGTTAACCGTAGTATTTGTTAACAGTAGTATTTGTTAACAGTAATGTTTGTTAACAGTAGTATTTGTTAACAGTAGTATTTGTTAACAGTAGTATTCGTTGTTTGTTAACAGTAGTGTTTGTTAACCGTAGTATTTGTTAACCGTAGTATTTGTTAACAGTAGTGTTTGTTAACAGTAATGTTTGTTAACAGTTATGTTTGTTAACAGTAGTATTTGTTAACCGTAGTATTCGTTGTTTGTTAACAGTAATGTTTGTTAACAGTAGTATTTGTTAACAGTAGTATTTGTTAACAGTAGTGTTTGTTAACAGTAGTATTTGTTAACAGTAGTGTTTGTTAACAGTAGTATTTGTTAACAGTAGTGTTTGTTAACCGTAGTATTTGTTAACAGTAGTATTCGTTGTTTGTTAACAGTAATGTTTGTTAACAGTAGTGTTTGTTAACCGTAGTATTCGTTGTTTGTTAACAGTAATGTTTGTTAACAGTAGTATTTGTTAACAGTAATGTTTGTTAACAGTAGTGTTTGTTAACAGTAGTATTTCTTAACAGTAGTATTTCTTAACAGTAGTATTCGTTGTTTGTTAACAGTAGTGTTTGTTAACAGTAGTATTTGTTAACCGTAGTATTTGTTGTTTGTTAACAGTAATGTTTGTTAACAGTAGTATTTGTTAACAGTAGTGTTTGTTAACAGTAGTATTTGTTAACAGTAGTATTTGTTAACAGTAGTGTTTGTTAACCGTAGTATTTTTTAACACTAGTATTTGTTAACACTAGTATTTGTTAACAGTAGTGTTTGTTAACAGTAGTATTTGTTAACAGTAGTATTTGTTAACAGTAGTGTTTGTTAACCGTAGTATTTGTTAACAGTAGTATTTGTTAACAGTAATGTTTGTTAACAGTAGTATTTGTTAACAGTAGTATTTGTTAACAGTAGTATTTGTTAACAGTAGTGTTTGTTAACCGTAGTATTTGTTAACAGTAGTATTTCTTAACAGTAATGTTTGTTAACAGTATTATTTGTTAACAGTAGTATTCGTTGTTTGTTAACAGTAGTGTTTGTTAACAGTAATGTTTGTTAACAGTAGTGTTTGTTAACAGTAGTATTTGTTAACAGTAGTATTCGTTGTTTGTTAACCGTAGTATTTGTTAACAGTAGTGTTTGTTAACAGTACTGTTTGTTAACAGTAATGTTTGTTAACAGTAGTGTTTGTTAACCGTAGTATTTGTTAACAGTAGTATTTGTTAACAGTAATGTTTGTTAACAGTAGTATTTGTTAACAGTAGTATTTGTTAACAGTAGTATTCGTTGTTTGTTAACAGTAGTGTTTGTTAACCGTAGTATTTGTTAACCGTAGTATTTGTTAACAGTAGTGTTTGTTAACAGTAATGTTTGTTAACAGTTATGTTTGTTAACAGTAGTATTTGTTAACCGTAGTATTCGTTGTTTGTTAACAGTAATGTTTGTTAACAGTAGTATTTGTTAACAGTAGTATTTGTTAACAGTAGTGTTTGTTAACAGTAGTATTTGTTAACAGTAGTGTTTGTTAACAGTAGTATTTGTTAACAGTAGTGTTTGTTAACCGTAGTATTTGTTAACAGTAGTATTCGTTGTTTGTTAACAGTAATGTTTGTTAACAGTAGTGTTTGTTAACCGTAGTATTCGTTGTTTGTTAACAGTAATGTTTGTTAACAGTAGTATTTGTTAACAGTAATGTTTGTTAACAGTAGTGTTTGTTAACAGTAGTATTTCTTAACAGTAGTATTTCTTAACAGTAGTATTCGTTGTTTGTTAACAGTAGTGTTTGTTAACAGTAGTGTTTGTTAACAGTAGTATTTGTTGTTTGTTAACAGTAATGTTTGTTAACAGTAGTATTTGTTAACAGTAGTGTTTGTTAACAGTAGTATTTGTTAACAGTAGTATTCGTTGTTTGTTAACAGTAGTGTTTGTTAACAGTAGTATTTGTTAACAGTAATGTTTGTTAACAGTAATGTTTGTTAACAGTAGTATTTGTTAACAGTAGTATTTGTTAACAGTAGTATTTCTTAACAGTAGTGTTTGTTCACCGTAGTATTTGTTAACAGTAGTGTTTGTTAACCGTAGTATTTGTTAACAGTAGTATTCATTGTTTGTTAACAGTAATGTTTGTTAACAGTAGTATTTGTCAACAGTAATGTTTGTTACCAGTAGTATTTGTTAACAGTAGTGTTTGTTAACAGTAGTGTTTGTTAACAGTAATGTTTGTTAACAGTAGTATTTGTTAACAGTAATGTTTGTTGACAGTAGTGTTTGTTAACAGTAGTGTTTGTTAACAGTAGTATTTGTTAACAGTAGTATTTGTTGTTTGTTAACAGTAATGTTTGTTAACAGTAGTGTTTGTTAACAGTAGTATTTCTTAACAGTAGTATTTCTTAACAGTAGTATTCGTTGTTTGTTAACAGTAATGTTTGTTAACAGTAGTATTTCTTAACAGTAGTATTTCTCAACAGTAGTATTCATTGTTTGTTAACAGTAATGTTTGTTAACAGTAGTGTTTGTTAACAGTAGTGTTTGTTAACCGTAGTATTTGTTAACAGTAGTATTCATTGTTTGTTAACAGTAATGTTTGTTAACAGTAGTATTTGTCAACAGTAATGTTTGTTAACAGTAGTGTTTGTTAACAGTAGTGTTTGTTAACAGTAATGTTTGTTAACACTAGTGTTTGTTAACAGTAGTATTTGTTAACAGTAGTATTTGTTGTTTGTAACAGTAATGTTTGTTAACAGTAGTGTTTGTTAACAGTAGTATTTGTTAACAGTAGTATTTCTTAACAGTAGTATTCGTTGTTTGTTAACAGTAATGGTTGTTAACAGTAGTATTTGTTAACAGTAGTATTTCTTAACAGTAGTATTCATTGTTTGTTAACAGTAGTGTTTGTTAACAGTAGTGTTTGTTAACAGTAGTATTTGTTAATAGTAGTGTTTGTTAACAGTAGTATTTGTTAACAGTAGTGTTTGTTAACAGTAGTGTTTGTTAACAGTAGTATTCGTTGTTTGTTAACAGTAATGTTTGTTAACAGTAGTATTTGTTAACAGTAGCGTTTGTTAACAGTAGTATTTGTTAACAGTAGTGTTTGTTAACAGTAATGTTTGTTAACAGTAGTATTCGTTGTTTGTTAACAGTAATGTTTGTTAACAGTAGTATTTGTTAACAGTAGCGTTTGTTAACAGTAGTGTTTGTTAACAGTAGTGTTTGTTAACAGTAGTATTTGTTAACAGTAGTATTTGTTGTTTGTTAACAGTCATGTTTTTTAACAGTAGTGTTTGTTAACAGTAGTATTTGTTAACAGTAGTACTTGTTAACAGTAATGTTTGTTAACAGTAGTGTTTGTTAACAGTAATGTTTGTTAACAGTAGTGTTTGTTAACAGTAATATTTGTTAATAGTAGTGTTTGTTAACAGTAATATTTGTTAGCAGTAGTGTTTGTTAACAGTAATGTTTGTTAACAGTAGTATTCGTTGTTTGTTAACAGTAATGTTTGTTAACAGTAGTATTTGTTAACAGTAATGTTTGTTAACAGTAGTGTTTGTTAACAGTAGTATTTGTTAACAGTAGTATTCGTTGTTTGTTAACAGTAGTGTTTGTTAACAGTAGTGTTTGTTAACAGTAGTGTTTGTTAACCGTAGTATTTGTTGTTTGTTAACAGTAATGTTTGTTAACAGTAGTATTTGTTAACAGTAGTATTTGTTAACAGTAGTATTCGTTGTTTGTTAACAGTAATGTTTGTTAACAGTAGTATTTGTTAACAGTAATGTTTGTTAACAGTAGTGTTTGTTAACAGTAGTGTTTGTTAACAGTAGTGTTTGTTAACAGTAGTATTTGTTAACAGTAGTGTTTGTTAACAGTAGTATTTGTTAACCGTAGTGTTTGTTAACCGTAGTATTTGTTAACAGTAGTATTTGTTGTTTGTTAACAGTAATGTTTGTTAACAGTAGTGTTTGTTAACCGTAGTATTCGTTGTTTGTTAACAGTAATGTCTGTTAACAGTAGTATTTGGTAACAGTAATGTTTGTTAACAGTAGTATTTGTTAACAGTAGTATTTGTTAACAGTAGTATTTGTTGTTTGTTAACAGTAGTGTTTGTTAACAGTAGTATTTGTTAACAGTAGTATTTGTTAACAGTAGTGTTCCTTAACCGTAGTATTTTTTGTTTGTTAACAGTAATGTTTGTTAACAGTAGTATTTGTTAACAGTAGTGTTTGTTAACAGTAGTATTTGTTAACAGTAGTATTTCTTAACAGTAGTGTTTGTTAACCGTAGTATTTGTTAACAGTAGTGTTTGGTAACCGTAGTATTTGTTAACAGTAGTATTCATTGTTTGTTAACAGTAATGTTTGTTAACAGTAGTATTTGTCAACAGTAATGTTTGTTAACAGTAGTATTTGTTAACAGTAGTGTTTGTTAACAGTAGTGTTTGTTAACAGTAGTATTTGTTGTTTGTTAACAGTAATGTTTGTTAACAGTAGTGTTTGTTAACAGTAATGTTTGTTAACAGTAGTATTTGTCAACAGTAATGTTTGTTAACAGTAATGTTTGTTAACAGTAGTATTTGTCAACAGTAATGTTTGTTAACAGTAGTGTTTGTTAACAGTAGTGTTTGTTAACAGTAGTATTTGTTAACAGTAGTATTTGTTGTTTGTTAACAGTAATGTTTGTTAACAGTAGTGTTTGTTAACAGTAGTATTTCTTAACAGTAGTATTTCTTAACAGTAGTATTCGTTGTTTGTTAACAGTAATGTTTGTTAACAGTAGTATTTCTTAACAGTAGTATTTCTTAACAGTAGTATTCATTGTTTGTTAACAGTAGTGTTTGTTAACAGTAGTATTCATTGTTTGTTAACAGTAATGTTTGTTAACAGTAGTATTTGTCAACAGTAATGTTTGTTAACAGTAGTATTTGTTAACAGTAGTGTTTGTTAACAGTAGTGTTTGTTAACAGTAGTATTTGTTAACAGTAGTATTTGTTAACAGTAGTATTTCTTAACAGTAGTATTTGTTAACAGTAGTATTCGTTGTTTGTTAACAGTAATGTTTGTTAACAGTAGTATTTCTTAACAGTAGTATTCATTGTTTGTTAACAGTAGTGTTTGTTAACAATAATGTTTGTTAACAGTAGTATTTGTTAACAGTAGTGTTTGTTAACAGTAGTATTTGTTGTTTGTTAACAGTAATGTTTGTTAACAGTAGTGTTTGTTAACAGTAGTATTTCTTAACAGTAGTATTTCTTAACAGTAGTATTCGTTGTTTGTTAACAGTAATGTTTGTTAACAGTAGTATTTCTTAACAGTAGTATTTCTTAACAGTAGTATTCGTTGTTTGTTAACAGTAATGTTTGTTAACAGTAGTATTTCTTAACAGTAGTATTCATTGTTTGTTAACAGTAGTGTTTGTTAACAGTAGTATTCATTGTTTGTTAACAGTAATGTTTGTTAACAGTAGTATTTGTCAACAGTAATGTTTGTTAACAGTAGTATTTGTTAACAGTAGTGTTTGTTAACAGTAGTATTTGTTAACAGTAGTATTTCTTAACAGTAGTATTTGTTAACAGTAGTATTCGTTGTTTGTTAACAGTAATGTTTGTTAACAGTAGTATTTCTTAACAGTAGTATTCATTGTTTGTTAACAGTAGTGTTTGTTAACAATAATGTTTGTTAACAGTAGTATTTGTTAACAGTAGTGTTTGTTAACAGTAGTATTTGTTGTTTGTTAACAATAATGTTTGTTAACAGTAGTGTTTGTTAACAATAATGTTTGTTAACAGTAGTATTTGTTAACAGTAGTGTTTGTTAACAGTAGTATTTGTTGTTTGTTAACAGTAATGTTTGTTAACAGTAGTGTTTGTTAACAGTAGTATTTGTTAACAGTAGTATTTCTTAACAGTAGTATTCGTTGTTTGTTAACAGTAATGTTTGTTAACAGTAGTATTTCTTAACAGTAGTATTCATTGTTTGTTAACAGTAGTGTTTGTTAACAGTAGTGTTTGTTAACAGTAGTATTTCTTAACAGTAGTATTCTTTGTTTGTTAACAGTAATGTTTGTTAACAGTAGTATTTGTTAACAGTAGTGTTTGTTAACAGTAGTATTTGTTAACAGTAGTCTTTGTTAACAGTAGTATTTGTTAACAGTAGTGTTTGTTAACAGTAGTGTTTGTTAACCGTAGTATTCGTTGTTTGTTAACAGTAATGTCTGTTAACAGTAGTATTTGGTAACAGTAATGTTTGTTAACAGTAGTGTTTGTTAACAGTAGTATTTGTTAACAGTAGTATTTGTTGTTTGTTTACAGTAGTGTTTGTTAACAGTAGTATTTGTTAACAGTAGTATTTGTTAACAGTAGTGTTCCTTAACCGTAGTATTTTTTGTTTGTTAACAGTAATGTTTGTTAACAGTAGTATTTGTTAACAGTAGTGTTTGTTAACAGTAGTATTTGTTAACAGTAGTATTTGTTAACAGTAGTATTTCTTAACAGTAGTGTTTGTTAACCATAGTATTTGTTAACAGTAGTATTTGTTAACAGTAGTATTCATTGTTTGTTAACAGTAATGTTTGTTAACAGTAGTATTTGTCAACAGTAATGTTTGTTAACAGTAGTATTTGTTAACAGTAGTGTTTGTTAACAGTAGTGTTTGTTAACAGTAATGTTTGTTAACAGTAGTATTTGTTAACAGTAATGTTTGTTAACAGTAGTGTTTGTTAACAGTAGTATTTGTTAACAGTAGTATTTCTTAACAGTAGTATTTCTTAACAGTAGTATTCGTTGTTTGTTAACAGTAATGTTTGTTAACAGTAGTATTTCTTAACAGTAGTATTTCTTAACAGTAGTATTCATTGTTTGTTAACAGTAGTGTTTGTTAACAGTAGTATTTGTTAACAGTAGTGTTTGTTAACAGTAGTATTTGTTAACAGTAGTATTTCTTAACAGTAGTGTTTGTTAACCGTAGTATTTGTTAACAGTAGTGTTTGGTAACCGTAGTATTTGTTAACAGTAGTATTCATTGTTTGTTAACAGTAATGTTTGTTAACAGTAGTATTTGTCAACAGTAGTGTTTGTTAACAGTAATGTTTGTTAACAGTAGTATTTGTTAACAGTAATGTTTGTTAACAGTAGTGTTTGTTAACAGTAGTATTTGTTAACAGTAGTATTTGTTGTTTGTTAACAGTAATGTTTGTTAACAGTAGTGTTTGTTAACAGTAGTATTTCTTAACAGTAGTATTTCTTAACAGTAGTATTTCTTAACAGTAGTATTCGTTGTTTGTTAACAGTAATGTTTGTTAACAGTAGTATTTCTTAACAGTAGTATTTCTTAACAGTAGTATTCATTGTTTGTTAACAGTAGTGTTTGTTAACAGTAGTATTCATTGTTTGTTAACAGTAATGTTTGTTAACAGTAGTATTTGTCAACAGTAATGTTTGTTAACAGTAGTATTTGTTAACAGTAGTGTTTGTTAACAGTAGTGTTTGTTAACAGTAGTATTTGTTAACAGTAGTATTTGTTAACAGTAGTATTTCTTAACAGTAGTATTTGTTAACAGTAGTATTCGTTGTTTGTTAACAGTAATGTTTGTTAACAGTAGTATTTCTTAACAGTAGTATTCATTGTTTGTTAACAGTAGTGTTTGTTAACAGTAGTGTTTGTTAACAATAATGTTTGTTAACAGTAGTATTTGTTAACAGTAGTGTTTGTTAACAGTAGTATTTGTTGTTTGTTAACAGTAATGTTTGTTAACAGTAGTGTTTGTTAACAGTAGTATTTCTTAACAGTAGTATTTCTTAACAGTAGTATTCATTGTTTGTTAACAGTAATGTTTGTTAACAGTAGTATTTCTTAACAGTAGTATTTCTTAACAGTAGTATTCGTTGTTTGTTAACAGTAATGTTTGTTAACAGTAGTATTTCTTAACAGTAGTATTCATTGTTTGTTAACAGTAGTGTTTGTTAACAGTAGTATTCATTGTTTGTTAACAGTAATGTTTGTTAACAGTAGTATTTGTCAACAGTAATGTTTGTTAACAGTAGTATTTGTTAACAGTAGTGTTTGTTAACAGTAGTATTTGTTAACAGTAGTATTTGTTAACAGTAGTATTTGTTAACAGTAGTATTCGTTGTTTGTTAACATTAATGTTTGTTAACAGTAGTATTTCTTAACAGTAGTATTCATTGTTTGTTAACAGTAGTGTTTGTTAACAGTAGTGTTTGTTAACAATAATGTTTGTTAACAGTAGTATTTGTTAACAGTAGTGTTTGTTAACAGTAGTATTTGTTGTTTGTTAACAGTAATGTTTGTTAACAGTAGTGTTTGTTAACAGTAGTATTTGTTAACAGTAGTATTTCTTAACAGTAGTATTCGTTGTTTGTTAACAGTAATGTTTGTTAATAGTAGTATTTCTTAACAGTAGTATTCATTGTTTGTTAACAGTAGTGTTTGTTAACAGTAGTGTTTGTTAACAGTAGTATTTCTTAACAGTAGTATTCTTTGTTTGTTAACAGTAATGTTTGTTAACAGTAGTATTTGTTAACAGTAGTGTTTGTTAACAGTAGTATTTGTTAACAGTAGTCTTTGTTAACAGTAGTATTTGTTAACAGTAGTGTTTGTTAACAGTAGTGTTTGTTAACCGTAGTATTCGTTGTTTGTTAACAGTAATGTCTGTTAACAGTAGTATTTGGTAACAGTAATGTTTGTTAACAGTAGTATTTGTTAACAGTAGTATTTGTTAACAGTAGTATTTGTTGTTTGTTTACAGTAGTGTTTGTTAACAGTAGTATTTGTTAACAGTAGTATTTGTTAACAGTAGTGTTCCTTAACCGTAGTATTTTTTGTTTGTTAACAGTAATGTTTCTTAACAGTAGTATTTGTTAACAGTAGTGTTTGTTAACAGTAGTATTTGTTAACAGTAGTATTTGTTAACAGTAGTATTTCTTAACAGTAGTGTTTGTTAACCATAGTATTTGTTAACAGTAGTGTTTGGTAACCGTAGTATTTGTTAACAGTAGTATTCATTGTTTGTTAACAGTAATGTTTGTTAACAGTAGTATTTGTCAACAGTAATGTTTGTTAACAGTAGTATTTGTTAACAGTAGTGTTTGTTAACAGTAGTGTTTGTTAACAGTAATGTTTGTTAACAGTAGTATTTGTTAACAGTAATGTTTGTTAACAGTAGTGTTTGTTAACAGTAGTGTTTGTTAACAGTAGTATTTGTTAACAGTAGTATTTGTTGTTTGTTAACAGTAATGTTTGTTAACAGTAGTGTTTGTTAACAGTAGTATTTGTTAACAGTAGTATTTCTTAACAGTAGTATTCGTTGTTTGTTAACAGTAATGTTTGTTAACAGTAGTATTTCTTAACAGTAGTATTTCTTAACAGTAGTATTCATTGTTTGTTAACAGTAGTGTTTGTTAACAGTAGTGTTTGTTAACAGTAGTATTCATTGTTTGTTAACAGTAATGTTTGTTAACAGTAGTATTTGTCAACAGTAATGTTTGTTAACAGTAGTATTTGTTAACAGTAGTGTTTGTTAACAGTAGTGTTTGTTAACAGTAATGTTTGTTAACAGTAGTATTTGTTAACAGTAGTATTTGTTAACAGTAGTATTTGTTAACAGTAGTATTCGTTGTTTGTTAACAGTAATGTTTGTTAACAGTAGTATTTCTTAACAGTAGTATTCATTGTTTGTTAACAGTAGTGTTTGTTAACTGCTCTCATGACTTCACAATAAAAGCTCCTCACAAATCTCAAAAAGGTTTAAATTTGATTCATCTCAAACAATCTTTTACTTTATACACAAGTGTTGTTTTTTCATCTCACTGGTTTGTTGTTAAATTTGTTTTATAGTTTATGTGTTTTATATATTTTTACGCTGTTTTTTTTTTTTTAAGTATTTGACAAAGTATGCTGGGCACTTTGATGTTACTTTGACTCATTAATCTGTATATGTACAACATGTTTTTGTATATTTATTTTTCATATAATGGTAACATGTTTCCATGTTGTCCAAGAGAAGCAGTTTTCCTGTGATTTACTGCAGAGACCAGCAGATGGAGTCAGAGTCCTGTTTGTGTTTGTGTGTCTTCAGGAGAGAAGAGACAGACGGAGAAAAAGGTGAGACAGCTGCTGGTTAAATCATCATAAATGTTGAGATCATCACAGTGAGCTGATGTCAAACCTCATCAGTCCAACAGAATGAAGCAAAGTTCAAAGATACAAATAATACCACAGACATTAATGTGTTCAAGTCACCCTGATTCTCATGTTATATTGAATTCATTTGTGTCTTAATTACAAAATAAAGTAAAACTTACAGAAGTTGAAATAATAGATACGTCACATATTTTTTTGATGACTTTTTGATGGTAAACATCGTCTGAAAATACAGCAATAATATTAACCCAATCACTAACAGGGAATATTTTACTGCAACTTGAATACTTTTACTTTAAGTTTCTCCTTATTATACTCAGTCGACCTACTTTTCTGAAATAAATTTTGAATGCAAGATTTTTACTCGTAGTGGATTATTTTCACAGTGTAGTATTAATACTTTCACAGAAGTAAATCTGAATACTTCTTTCACTGCTGTTTTACTCAACATAAAGGAGAGTAAAGTCAAAATGTCAAGTTAAACTATCAGAATAAGTGCCAGACATAAAAAAAAACATAAATCAGAGGATTTTACATTTTAATAATAAAAAGTTAAATACCATTCTTGATATTTCCACTTTATTTTCTATTTTATTCTCAATGTTTCTTATTTATTCTCAACATTTTCACTTTATTCACAACATTTTAACGTTATTCTCGATTTAAACTCTAATTTTGACAGTTCAATTTATTTCACACAATATTTCGACTTTGTCAACACTTAGTCTTTGATTTTTACATTTCAACTTTTATTTCTCTACATTTCAACTTAAATCTCGACATTTCAACTTTATTTTTGATAATGTAACTTTTTTTTCTCAATATTTCGACTTTAATCTCGATAATCCAACTTTTTTCCGCATCATTTCGACAGAAATTTTGACACTGACTCTGACGAGTTTCCTCTTCGTCTTATTTTTGATCTTACTTCTGGCCCTGGTACTCTTCTGTACTTTTACTGTAGTAACTGAATACTTCCTGCTCCAGTGCTCGTCCTCCACACTTTGAAGCGCGCTCTCACCTCTCTCGTTTCTCTCAGGAGCGCGCGGGTTTGGCGCTCGTGCCCGGGCCTGGTGCTCGTGCCCGGGCCCGAGGCTCGTGCCCGGGTCTGTAGGGGGGACCGTGTGAGCAGCAGCAGCAGCAGCGGCAGCAGAGTGCGGGGCAGCCGGCCGGAGACACACCGACACTCCGGTCACCTCCAGCGGCTCTCACTGGGTTTAACAGCGGCTTCTGGGTGAACATTTCCGGGGAAAGTGAAGCGGCTCCCCGCTGTCCCTGAAGCCGGGTCGTTGGAAGTTTTTAGACCGCTGAGCTGACCTGGAGAGCGGGACAATGAGGCAGAGCCAGCCGGGCTCCAGCCGGACCGCTAACGGCTAGCTGCGAGGGACAAACCTGAGCAGGACGGACACACAGAGACACAGAGACACTTTAAACTCACATTTACAGGACTGACGGACACTTGTGGACGGACTCTACCCTCTCACAGGACTAGTTTTTCTCGGTGTGGACATGGAGACGGACTCGGTGGCGGGGGACGTGGACTCTCTGCACGGAGGACTGAGCCTCCTGGACCCCCTGGTGGACCGGATCCTGGTGGACAGCGTGTCTCAGCAGCAGGGCTGGCTTCGGGTCTACGGTAAGACCACACAGGGAGACGGGGAGGGAGGGGCAGGTCTGACCCAGGTACTGAGCCGGTCTGTTACCGGGGTCAGAGGGGAGTCTGTTACCGGGCGGAGGGAGGGCCGAGGCCCGGGTCCTGGAGGCCGTCCCGAGGCTGGACACCGGAGCTCCAGAGTGTCTGTGACTCTCCTGTCTGTTAGCCTTCAGGTGTCAGTCCAGTTCTGGTCTTCAGAGGTCAGAGGTCACCTGTACACCCCTTGTTCAGGTCCAGCTGGGGTCAGAGTTTGGACCCTGGAAGTTCTCTGGGTGGGTGGAGGGTCCTGACATGACTGGTGTCCAAAAATAGTCCAGAGACAGACTGAACTGTGAGAAGACAAATCTGATCAATTCTGTATGAAACATAAACACATCAATAATTCAGAACTGATCCCTGAACTTATCCTTTAAATTAAACAACTGAACCCAGTAAAACCAAACTTTAACAAAATCCACAGTAATGATGAATTAAGGTGTTGTTATGGTCGAGGTTCGTGTCTGAATTATTTTCACCTGCAAATTTATGAAATTTTAAGGCATTCAAGGTTTTTGTAGAAAACTAAAATTAAACTAAGTGTGATGAAACATTTTAGTTACCTGAAATAAAAACCAAGAACTAACAGAACAATGTTGTGTACAAAACTCACTAAAATAACATAAAAACATAGAGGAAATATCTCCAGCAGAAAGAGGCGCGGCATGTTTAATCAGGCTGAGTCACTGTTTGTATTGTAATATATATTCTGAACATTTAAATCTTCACCCTGACAAATAAAACCATCTTGTAGTAAAACAATAATAATGACTAATAGAACTGCAATGATTAATTTATTATTAATCAACTATTAAATTAATCGGCAACTAGTATGATAATTAATTAACCATTTTAGGCCATTTTTTAACTAAATAAAATTCCAAATTTTCTGATTTGTGCTTCTTAAATGTGAATATTTTCTGGTTTCTTTCCCCTCTGACAGTAAACTGAATATCTTTGAGTTTTGGACAAAACAAGACATTTGAGGACGTCATCTTGGACTTTAGGAAACATTTTTCACCATTTTGTCACATTTTACAGATCAGTCAACTAATTGATTAATAGAATAAAAGGTGGACACATTAAACGAACACATGTCCCTGTGCTACACGTTTGGACATTTTTTCAATTGACAAGATTGCGACAGGGCTAATTAATCGATTAATTGAGAAAATGATTGACAGATTACAGTGAAAGTAAGTGTTAGCTGCAGTCCTAGAAACTAATAAAAACTAAACTGAAACTGAAAGTGCAGATTGTGGACTGATGGTTGGAGAGGCTGCTTCACTTCCTGGGTAACTCAGGGCAACTGTTTCACTCCACCACCTCTCCCACATATTACACATGTGTATACAAATGTATGCATCTGTAAAATAATTAACAATGGAGACATTTCCTTTAAAGGGGTATTAAAGTACATTCTTCCTCTTCTCCATTTTGAAACGAAGACTAAACTGAAATGAGAAAACACACTTAGGAATTGAACAGAAAACAAAATTAAAAATGAAATAATAATAAAAAACCTAATGGAAACTATATTAAACTGAACTATAATAACTATGATTCCTACTCAGTATTGAGTTATTTCACATGTTAATCCAGATTTGGGACAATGGTTCATTTAATTGGAATATTGGTGTTAAATAAGGAAAAACTCATGAACCACCTCTGCTGAATTTCAGGCTTTTGGAATTCAGGTGTTTTAAAGGAGGTTTTCTCCTCCCATGACCAGGTATGAGGAGGAAATGTTCACAGGAAATATAGAGGGTCCGAGACTCATGTGAGACTCATGTGATGCTTGTTGACATGTTTTCTGGAGATTTTAGGTACACTACAGTACTTCGTGGCCATATTGCAGATTTGATAATATTTCAGTTAAGTGTGCAGCCCTGTATCATTCAGAGTATATGAACCGATCCTCAGGTCGTTCTTCTCATCTCCTAAGTTGTGTTTGATTTGTTTGACTTGTGTGATTTGCTGCATTTCCTCATCGAAGTTTTAAGAGACGCGACAAAGTGACGGCACTGCTCACTTACCGTCAGCAGTCAGTTGTCAGTGTGACAGTAAACGTACAGTTCATGTCACAGTGTGTCAGTTAACGAACGCTGCAGCTTCTCAGCACCAAGTAAAGTCTCATCTGTTGTTTCCCAACTGCTAGAAAAGTATCAGGGTTAGCCTCGAAGTAAGCTGAGCAGGGAGGCTAATGTTAAGCTAATGCTAATTGTAAAACATTGGCTCCGGTGCGATCGTGTCACTTTCAGAAGCTTTATAATGAGCCTTGAAGTACAGCGTCTTTTTGGAGACGTGGTAAAATAAATCTGTGATGATGAATGATGAGCGCTGAATGTCCTCTGAAATTATTTAGTTGTTGTTTTTAGCATGTTGTTAGCATGTTGGATTAAAGTGTCTGTGGGTCACCAGACAAAAGGTTTGTTGAGGCTGTGAGGAACTGTTCTGTGGAAACATCACGTCATTTTGGGCCGTTAGGCAGCTGGATGTTGAGCTCTGGACCGCAGGGGCCAACTGACCTACAAGACAAAAAACTGGGTAAAATGACTCAGAGGTTTTCAACATTTCTTGATTCCTTAAAATCAAAGTTTGTCAGAGCTGTGAGACTTCAGATGCTTAAATTGTTTTCCTGACAGTAACTCCTAGAGCTGCAAGGATTAATCAATTATTACTGATGATAATTGATTAATCAGTTTGAGCTGTGGAGGAAATGATGTGTCGCTGCTGTTGCTCACAGGCGGAGAACACTGAGTCATAACTGATGGTGCAGTGATGTAAAGCTGTCCACGCCCAAACAACATCAGTTCACCTACAGACACACTGGGCCCTCAACAGGGACTAAAGGTCCTGACACGTCCTCTCACATCTTCTCTTGTCCTCTTACATCTTCTCACGTCCTCTCACGTCCTCTCACGTCCTCTCACGTCCTCTCATGTCTTCTCATGCCCTCTCATGTCCTCTCACATCTTCTCTTGTCCTCTTACATCTTCTCACGTCCTCTCACGTCCTCTCACGTCCTCTCACGTCCTCTCATGTCTTCTCATGCCCTCTCATGTCCTCTCACATCTTCTCACGTCCTCTCATGTCCTCTCACGTCTTGTCACGTCCTCTCATGTCCTCTCACATCTTCTCACGTCCTCTCATGTCCTCTCACATCTTCTCACGTCCTCTCATGTCCTCTCACATCTTCTCTTGTCCTCTCATGTCCTCTCACGTCTTCTCACGTCCTCTCATGTCCTCTCATGTCCTCTCACATCTTCTCATGTCCTCTCATGTCCTCTCACATCTTCTCTTGTCCTCTCATGTCCTCTCACATCTTCTCACGTCCTCTCACGTCTTCTCACGTCCTCTCATGTCTTCTCATGTCCTCTCACGTCCTCTCACGTCTTCTCTCGTCCTCTCATGTCCTCTCACGTCCTCTCACATCTTCTCTCGTCCTGTCACGTCCTCTCACATCTTCTCTCGTCCTCTCATGTCCTCTCACATCTTCTCATGTCCTCTCACATCTTCTCTCGTCCTCTCACGTCTTCTCACATCTTCTCTCGTCCTCTCATGTCCTCTCACGTCCTCTCACATCTTCTCTCGTCCTCTCACATCTTCTCACGTCCTCTCACATCTTCTCACGTCCTCTCACGTCTTCTCACATCTTCTCTCGTCCTTTCATGTCCTCTCACATCTTCTCTCGTCCTTTCATGTCCTCTCACATCTTCTCTCGTCCTCTCACATCTTCTCTCGTCCTCTCACGTCCTCTCACGTCCTCTCAGGGTGGTGGGTGATATGCCCCTTAATTAATGTTCTTAATTGGAGATGGAAACACTTTATGTGTTTAAGTCACATGACTGATCAGCTGTTTCTGCACTGACAGGAGAAGATCACTGCAAAAACAAAAAAGTTGAGAAAACTTCAGGGCAGCGTACTGCAATAGATTTTTTTAGTTTTGAGCCCAACTCAGATTGTTAAGTTTTGAAAAAGTTACTGATCATTTGTTGAGATAATTTACACTTTAGATTTGATTATTTCATTCATCGTTTGTGTATAAAATGTGAATAAATAGTGAAATTTCCCCAAACCAGAAGGTGATGCATTCAGATAGCTTCTTTTATCGGACCAACAGTCCAATAATATCAAAACATTTTCAGTTTAAGACAAAGAGAAGCACCACATTTTTTTACTCCAGAAAAGTGGGAAACAGAATTTTTAGTGAAAAATCGCTGGTCAGTTAGTTGACTAATTGTTTCAGCTCTAATTAGAAGTTCCTGTTCATGCACCTTTTTATAGTAGTATCACATCTGAACGGCAGAATTTGAAAAAACTTCCTCAATTCTTTGCAAAATTGAGGACTTTTTTTTTTGGTTTCCATCATTAAGTAAAGGTAAAATAAAGATAAAAATGAAAGAAAATGTAGATAAAAAAAAAATCCTCAGTTTTGCAAAGAGAGATTTTATATCCATTGAGATGATGTTTGCCTTTTTTGAAAAAGAGTGAAATTAGACTCTATAACACTTGTATGAAGTCTGCACACATTAATACATGAAACTAACAACATATTCTTGGTGCCACCTGCTGCTTATGTTGATGAGCCAACTCCTAATAATTGCATAACAGCAAGAAACAAGCATTCATTTGCATTTTCTTTTGCTGATTTGCTCAAATTTCAGGTAAAATTTGGATGGAAACACGTGTGCAGCACAGCTTGTAAAAGCTGCACGTCACCAGGATCCTGAGAGCAGTTTGTGGGGAAGAAAAAAGAAAGTTTTGTGAAACAAACCTTTAAATTAGAAGACAGGACTGAGCCGGGCAGCCTGAGAAAAGTTCACACACAAAAACACCCAAGTAGTTGTTTTAAGTGCGCAGCAGTGTTTGTTCCCACGCGTCCTGAACGCAGCGTTGGTATCTGTGGAAGCAGGACTGAAGTCAGGATGTTTGCTCTGCCTCTCCTCCCTCCCCTCCCTCCCTCCCTCCCTCCCCCCCGGTGTTGGCAGAGTGTGATGTCAGCAGCCGGTTTGTGCCGGTGATCTCACCCGGCAGGACTCCGGCTCTGGCATCAGATCCTCGCCTCGCATACCTCAAATAGATCCAACAATGGCTGCTGCCGGCCGCGCTGCCTTCAGGAGCAGCTCACTGAGGAGAAGAATGTACACATGAGGTCGTGTGTGTGTGTGTGTGTGTGTGTGTGTGTGTGTGTGTGTGTGTGTGTGTGTGTGTGTGTGTGTGTGTGTGTGTGAGAGTGTGTGTGTGTGTGTGTGTGTGTGTGTGTTTCGGTCAGAGGCTGAGCTCATTCATCTTCCTGCAGATCAGAGATGACATCATCAGATTCACTCACACAAATATATATACAAAAAGACATGGGCAGATCGGTTTAAACTGATTTATAACCAGATTATTGAAACTTTAAACAATAAATAACTTTAAGATGATTTAAATGCTGGAGGCGAAAAGAAGCTGATCTTTTTTTTTATAATAATAATTTTTATATTAATTGATCAGTTGTTTGGTCCATAAAATGTCAGAACATGTTAAAAAATGTTGATCAGAGTCCAAGACGACGTCCTCAAATGTCTTGATGTCTTGATGTCATCAGCCTGTGTATTTTATGGAAGCCCAGTTCTGCCACTGAAAGAAAAGATATATTCATGGTAAATCATAGTTATGAGATACAAAAAGAGTCATAATTAAGATTTAAAAGGCAGAGTTAGTCATAATTATGACATAGTTGAAAATGTGACTTTTCATCTGATAATTAATTAACTTTTTAATCTCATACTATGGGAATATTTTTTGGTCTTCCAGTCTTTACTGAGTCGGTGTGTGACTCCTGTCTGACTGTCAGGACCAAACTGTCTCTCCGATGGTGGACATTTTAAAGAGACAAAGCTCTGGAACACGTTTAGCCTAGCTTAGCACAAAGACTGGAAGCAGAGGGAAACTGTTAGCCTCGCTCCATCAGAGGAGTCCAGAGAGAGCGATGTTCTGTCCGTCTGTGATGTTCTGATCACCTCCGTCTGTAATAATCGACCTGATGATCTGTTGCTCTCAGAGTCTGAAGTCTGAGCTCGTTGTTGCTGCTGCCGCTGTTTTAATCCGGCTTTGTGGCGGCTCATCGAAAGCATCGACGGAGCGTTTGATCCAGAGAAAGGCGGCTGTTTGTAAGCCTATTAAAGCTGACCGTAGACGGACGCCTAAACACAGGATTTATAACCCCTCCTCCACCCCCCCCCCCGCTGAGCGTGAACAGTCATCATCCACGAGTTAAGTCGGCTCAGAGTCACATGAGAACATATGTTGTATAATTTAATCCTGATGTGTTCTGTCAGATTAAATATGAAGCAGTGAGTCTGACAGGTGAGATAAAGATCACATCCTTTTTGTTTCCAGTCAGTCAGTAAATCATCATAATTAAAGTTTAGATTAGTGGTGAACTGTAGCAGCGCTGTGAGGTTTGGATTATTAATATTATTATGTCATTTTCACCTGTTGTTGAACTTTTACAGATTAGATTTTTGTGATTGTGGACGGGACTCAGATCCCATGTTAAATTAATCTGGCAAATCACTTGTCTGACTGGGCCAGTATTAAAAAATATTTTCATTGATTTGATTGGTTAATCATTAAAGTACATTTTCATGCAAAAATGTCAAAAACAAGATATTATAGATATGTAACAAGTTACATCTCCAGATTAAACATGACAGTTAACTTTAGTCTGTTGTCGTACAGAAGCAACTAGAAAAAGTTAAACACTGAACTCTGTTTGTGTTTGATTTTATAGCAGCTGGCAGAAAATCAAATCACAAAATGCTCCTTATTAGTGAAGAGCAACGAACCATTATTTTCAAACTCGATTAATCGGTTGATTATTTTCTCGATTAATCGATTAATAGTTGTTTGTTTTAAAATGTCCGAAAATTGTGAAAAATGTCGATCAAAGTGTCCTAAAGACCAAGATGACGTCCTCAAATGTCTCGTTTTGTCCACAACTCAAAGATCATCAGTTTACTGTCAGAGAGGAAAGAAACCAGAAAATATTCACATTTAAGAAACTGAAATCAGAGAATTTAGACTTTTTTAAATTTAAAAATGACTCATAATGATCAATCAGTTCTTAAAACAGTTGGTGATCAATTTGATAATCAGTTAATAATTTATTTCATCGATTAATCTCTGTAGCTCTGCTGACATGGTGATGCAGGACGCCGACATGAAGTGAAAGGGTCTTATTACAGTTATTTAACAAAACAAATCAATAATATGACACAAAATATTGGTTTTATTCATTTAAAAACTATTTAATTGATTTATTAGTAATTTTTCTTTATTTTTTAAAATGATTTTATTGATTTGAAAACCAATCAAACCGATAGATTATCAAAATAGTTGGTGATTAATTGAATTATTGTTTAATAATCCATTAATCGTTGCAGCTCTGGTACTTTTGTGATAACTGAACAACATTAAATAATATGAAATCTGGATTTTTCGTACCGTTTCATCTCTGATGCAGACTGATAACAAATAATCACCTTCAGGTGATCATGTGATCATTGTGTAATGATTGTGACGGCCGAGCAGGAACCTGAGAATGAGCTTGAAAAACTAAAGTTAATGTTGCGCGTTGATATTTGACGTGTGACGTTGGTGTGTAACTGCGGTGGATCTGAAGAGGCTCCAGCTTCCCTCTGGAGGGTCAGAGGTCGGGACGGGAAGGTTTCCCTCCATCTGTTCCACAGCAGGACGCCCGGCGGTGAAGCGGCGGCAGCCTTCAGATGTTTGAACTGACGCAGGCTGGACGCGGCGCTGCCCGCTGAGGCTCTCGAGCCGTCATATTGGACGGGGACTGTGGGATCGTGGGAGTTTGTTGTCTTCAGGCCAATTCACACCTGAGATCCCTGCTGGAGCGAGGCGTCCGGCTGGAGGAGCTGGACCGCCGCCAGGCTGCCGTTTGCTTCATGTTTCCTGTCAGGCTGCACGTGTGAAACCAGCAGATATTCACTCTGAATGCAGCGTCTGTCTTTGGTTTATTTGAGCTGATGCGTCACCAGGCTTTTTAAAATGTCTTTCATTTAAAGTTTCCAACATTCCCACATCAGTACACTGATGAAAACTCCGGATGGAAACAAAAACACGTAGAAACTCCTCCTTCAGTCGTCTGATGCAGGCGCTCTTTACCTGCAGGTCCTGAAACTGACGTATACTAAAACATTTCTGCTCATTTTTCAGACTTTGTTCTTTAATAAAACAAGAACCGGTTGTATATTTCCTGAGTTCATTAAATAAACAAAATAAACCCACAAAATGTAAAGACAGGAAATATTCTAGCACCTATTTACCTTACTAAACAGAAAAATACAACCATCCTCCTGTTTTACCAAACTAAGATTTTAATTGGCTCATTAACTCAACAGAAATGAACAAAACTCACCAAAAATCTCTTTGTTCATCTTTCCACTGTTCTAACAATCACCAACCATGATTTGGTGGAAATAAATCACAGAGTTAGACGTGAAAATATTCTGGCTCTACAGCCCGTCACGTGTCCTCTGGTTCAGTGGGCGTGGCCTGAGCCGCTGAATGAGTGAATTAATGAATCGTTTGCTGGGCAGCGGCTCTCACTTGTTCTTTTACCATTAAACAGAAACAGAAACATGTGAATGGGTGAAGAGATAAAGGAATCAGATCCATTTTTAAAAGTGACATGTGAAATTTACAGATTTTACTTCATGTTTAAGTTTAGAGAAATTACTCTTCATGTTCTCAAAGCGAACTCGACTCATTCCTCCACACTTGATCTTGGCATTTTCCCCAAAAGATTACAAGATTATTGATACATCAAAATAAAAATGTAATTATTTTTTTTCCAGAGCAGTTTAAACCCTGGAAATGACCAAAGGAAATGGCTAAAAACAGCACGATTTAGTTTTTATGTTTTTGTCACAAAATTCTTCTTCTGAGCTTTTGTACTTCTTCCTCTTCTTCTTCCTCTTCTTCTTCCTCTTCTTCTACTTTTTGTCATCTTGTCGTCGTCTTGCTCTTTTTCTTCTTTCATTTATTAAGTAAATCAGACGCACGCTGCTCTGTTTGTAAAATGATCAGTGATAATCAATAAGTCCATTAGCAGGTAGTTGATCAGTCAGTCGGTGCCGTGTGTCGTCCTGGTGCAGGTGAGCGGGTTCAGGTGTCTCCGCTGGATGTCTTCAGGACAATGGAGGCTGATCAGGGGAGGAAATGGAAAGTTCCTCCCCGGCTGTTATCAGGATGATGATGATGATGATGGGCTGGGGGGGGCAGGGGCGGCGTTGTGACAGGATTTCCCCTCTGAAACAAAACAAGTCGAGTCGAGCTTCTCTGGACAAAAATAATCTGCCGTCTATTTCAGGACACACAGTGGAAAAACACAGGAGATCAGGGATCCACTGGGATCAGACCAATCAGGTCGTCAGGACTGTCCACACCTCTGACGACTGACGAGACCGTTTCTGATAATTAACTGATAATTAACAAATGTCTTCTGTAACGTCCCACTGTGCGTCTTCTTCACCGCTGACACATCATCACACGCCAAAATAAATCACTTTTAATATTTGTTGCACTAATGATGTTTAAATAAACTGAGACTGTGGGGTGAAAAGTTTGACCAACCCGTTAACATCACAAACAATTGATCTGAATAGAGCTGCAATGATTAATCAATTAGTTCTCAACTATTCAGTTAATCACCAAGTATTTTGATGATCAATTTATCGGTTTTAAAGGGGAAAAAAGTACATTTTCAGCTTCTTAACTGAATATTTTCTGGTTTCTTTCCTCCTCTCTGACAGTAAACTGATGATCTTTGAGTTGAGGACAAAACGAGACATTTGAGGACGTCATGTTGGACTTTGATCAACATTTTCTGACAGTTTATGAACCAAACAACTGATTGATTAGAGGAAAAGTTATTGCCAGATTGATCACTTGTTGAAAAATAGGTCCAAACATGTGAAAACAGGTGGAGCGTTTGGACCTATTGTGACAGAATCAATTTTTCACAATTTTCTGATAATTTATGGATCAAACAAGTAATTGATTAAAATTTGACATACAAACATTGATGTTGAACCCTGAGATGTGATATGTTTTTTTCTGATGTTCCTGCATTTTATAGACCAAACGATGACTACCTGGCAGATTAATCAATAATAGAGCTGCAATGATTAATCGAGTATTAAATGAACGGCAAGCTATTTTTATAATTGATTTGGGTATTTTTTTCCGAAAAAAATTCTGATTTCAGCTTCTTAAAAATAAGATAGAAGAAGAAATAATAATAAAGAAAAATAAATGTAAGAATTCTGTACAAATGTGCGTCATGATACTAAAAAAGTTACTCAAAATATAAAGTGACTAAAAACAGTGACAGTGTTTTTAAAAGTCAGTGATGGATGTTTAGGTTCATCAGATCCACAGCTGCCATGGAGGAAAAACCCAACAATAATATTTTAATGATAATGCAGCATGTGTGAAATATGTGTGTATTATTGAGTTGTGTATTTTGTGTTTTGGTATTCGGTGTGTAAATGGTCGACGTGTGTGAGCACTCAGGTTTCTCCAGCAGACGTCTTCTTCCTGTTTAATCCCTGAACCAGTTTCCTTGTTTGCATGTGGTGTCAGGTATCAGGTTCCTGCAGACAGCAGGAAGTAATCAGATTACTTCAGGTGTAAACACACTGCTGACTGCAGGTCTGTGAGCTGTGACCAGAGTAAAGCTTCTCAGTAGTTGTGTAAACTGGATCAAATGTTTGAACTGTGGACGAGAGCAGAAATGATTAATCACTTATCCAGTCAATAACCAACAATTCTGATAATCAATGAATCGGTTTGAGTCATTTTTTTAAGAATTTTTTTTTAGTCAGCACTAGTTTCTGAACAACCTTCATGGCTGTTTGACTTCAAATTTCTGTGTTGATGAGGTGCACCTGAATGCACCTTGATGTCAGAAGCAGCACAAACCTAAATACATGTTTTAATCATGTGATTAAAACATTGATCCGTCAGCGTGGTGGTGATCTGATCAGCTCCTCCTCTTTATAGAGGCCGCTGATCAAACAATTTAGATCAGAATGAATATGAGCTGATCATTATCGGTGGGTGATCAATCGGAGCGGGTCAATACTCAGTTAGTGACTGATGGCCTCATGTTGCCTTCAGAAGTTGATGTAAACATGTCAGAACTTCTCCAGCTTTGTAAATGTGATCAGAATTGATTTAATATGAATAAATTGAATATTTTTGGATCAACTTTGAAGATGTCAGTCTTGGACCTTTGGAATAACTTAATAAAATAAAAGGCAGATGTATTGGTGATCAATAATTAGCTGCAGCCCCGGTCAGATCAGACAAACTCTTTCAGATAAAAACTGAATTTCCTCTAAAGCTGACGTTTTGGCAGCGTTCTCGAGTTCTTGGTGTTCTTCACAGTGACCTCCGCTCAGTTTGAACTTCCTGTCTGTTTTCTGGAAGTGGCGTCTGTCCTCGGATCGGTCGGCCTCCAGCAGAGGCTTGTGGGAGATTTACCCAGGATTCCTGAGGGCCGTGTCCCTCCCTCTGCTGGTATCCAGGCTGATTTATGGCTCTCTTTATGGCCGCTGGTTATTTTTAGCCGGAGGCTGCCGGGTGCCGCTGCTGGTTTCCGGCAGGATGGAGATGAGAAGTCGACTAATGGAACAGCAGGGCTGCCCGGGACTGTTTAGTTTTTTAACCCCTCCTGAGTTTTTCAGGCTGTGTTCTGGTTGGTCCTCGCAGTGTCCACCTGATTACCTTCCTCTCTGCTGTCCCCGGTTGTCTCCTCTCCCCTCGTGTTGTTTCCTTTTGATGCTCGCAGTGATTTTTCGGAGCAGGAATGTGTTTGGGCTTGATGCCAGCACATTAATCAGATTTCCAGACAGATGTGACTGTGCTGTTACCCACAATTCTCTCCACACCTGACCTTTGAATGTCACAAATGACCCCCCCCCCCCCAACCTGAGCCGGACTGGAGGACGGGGTCAAAAGGTTTCAGAGACGACTGCCGGCAGCAGAAAGCGTCAGAAAAGACCAAAAACATCAGCAGAGATAAAAATCACAGACGTGCTGAATCGTGACTCTGGCTGCTGTTCAGAGGGAATATTCAGGTGTGACTGTCAGCTGACCTGAGAGCAGTTCTGTCTACAGCTGCAACGACTAATCAGTTAATCTATTATTAACCAAATGTTCACACAAGTTAATTGTAGAAACACTGATTAATATTTCCTGACTTTTATGGACCAAACAACTGATTGATTAGTGGAAAAATTATTGCCAGATTGATCACTTATTGAGAAATAGGTCCAAACAGGTGAGAACAGGACTGACGGACTGAATGAAATTTCTCCGTCTCTGCTGTCTGTCGGAGGGACTTGGCTCCGTCCTCGAGTCCTCGGCTTAGCCTGCCTGGGTCTTAGCTCTGACCTACATGCGGCGTCGTCCTGGACACCAGCCGCTTCGTTATCCAATAAATACTGACATGTGGGTCAGAGAGGGCAGCCGCCGCTCGTTACCGCCGACAGGAAGGAGAAGAAGAAGAAGCAGGAGGAGGAGGAGGTTTACTGGGAGAGTTAGAGGGTTCTCTTTTCCTGGTTTTAACAGCTGCTTTACAGTAAACTGATATATCTTTGTGAACTTAGTCATCATATCCACATTACTGATAGTTATTGATCAAAAATCTCTTATTGTTTTAACACTAAAAGTGTCAAACTCCTGAAAAACTAAGAGAACATAAGCATTATTTTGACCTTTGACCTCCAAACTCTATTATCTGTCATGATAAACACCAGATTAATACAAATTAATGCATTTATTCCGTTAGAAAATTAAAATGCAGTAACACCAAAATGTACATTTAGTAAAATGTATATATATATATTTATCAATATACAGCTATCACATGTAGTAAACTGTAATGATTGCATATATTGACAGCAGTATTTTTCTGTAGGATAATAACCATCAGTGATGAGAGCGAGAAAAATATAAACATGATATTTAAACACTAATAATAATACATTTCCACGTAGAACCATCACAAAAAATAATCACAGCCTCCAGGAAAAGACTGGAAAGTTTTAACGTGAAAATTCAGTGAGTTATTGGTGCTGAGTCAAAAAGTGTTACAACCGTCCCTGGTCTCCCCTTTTTTATTTTTTGAATAGTTCCCCAAACCTTCCAAAAACCTTTGCAAAATGTTTCTAAAACCTTGTAAATAGTTTCCAAAACTTTACCAAAACCTTCTTAAACTTTCCTAAACTTCTCCAGACTCTTTTAAAATCTTCCCAAAATGTTTCAAAGTCCCTACTTTATTTTAAATTGACTCCAATTAATTAATTATTTGTATTTTAATTTCAAAATCGAGTCCACTTGTGAAGTTTTATTGACAGAGATGATGATAGTTGCTAAGCAACCAAGATGCATCTCCAACTGTGCAAAAAGTAAAAATGTAACAGCGGTGATTTCTGTGGGGTCAGTATGACCACATGAGGCTGAAACAGGAAAAAATGTTTTATCTAAAAAAAATGTTTTAAATGAAAATACAGACACTTTTAGGAAAAGTCAGGTACCATCAGCGTTTTGTTTTTTTAATTTAATTTTAAAGTTATTGCAGATATAAATGTGAAAATAGTCAAAATGACCTCGTTGGCTGTCACAATATTGTTGCAATCTGAATAATATGAATAAATATTACTTTTTCTTAAAAAAAATACCCAAACTGATTAATCAATCATGAAAATAGATGGCTGTTAGTATAATAATTGATACATAATCAAAGAATTGCCACAGCTCTAATCAACAGATCGCCTTTTCATGGTGTTTTCAGGAGATTTCCTTGAATCGGTTTGATTCAGCAGCAAACTGAAGTGAGACTTGACTGCAGTATTTCTCTCTTTACTGTTTGATAAATGTCAGTTTTCTTATATAAATCTGGAAAATAAAGACATGATGATTTCTTAAAAAACGAAGCCTGATGATCGGCCTTCGTCAATAAAAAACCGACAGATTGAGAAAAGGAAGATCTACTGCAGAGGCCCAACAGGAGGACTGACACACTAAACTGCGTGTGCAGTTTCAGTTTCAGGCCTGCGTGCAGGGGAAACCACAGTCTGCTGCTTTGGTGTTTGGTGAACCCTGATTGGCCGAGTGTGAAAGAAACTTCGTCTCCATCTGACGCCTCACTTCCTCCCAGGAAGACAGACACCAGCCTGTTGAGACATCAGCTCCAACACGCCGTCGCCATGAAGACAGACCGACCTGACGACTGCTCGACGGTGGATCTCTGATCAGAAACGTGTTCTTAAGGTAGTATGTCCTCGTTGCAGCACAGCTGTCGGCAAACCAGCTGTTTCAGCCATTTTGAAGGCGTCCATCTGCTCGCTGCTCCTGCTTGGAGGAAGTCGATGTGCGCTGGATCATGAGTGGACGTAGGACTCCCCCCAAGGGCTGCGAGGGTCCTGTCCAGGGTCCCTGTCAGGCGCCGCACCGCTGGCACCATTACAGGAAGTTTTGGCAGAGATCCGACCCCCAACCTGCTCCTGAGCACCCATTGGACAGATACAAGTGGAGGACATCTGCCTGCCTGGCATCAAGGGCAGCCAAGATGGCCGCCCCTCAGGACAGAGAGCCCATCCACTGGCGGTTGCTCAGCCTGCCGAGGTTCAACGTCGCCTCGAACAATCACGGCGGAGATCGGACACCCACGGGTCACGAAGGCCAGACGAGGCCTGGCTCGCTGCGCAGGATCTTCCCCTACCTCAGGTCCATGTCTGAGCCCGGTACAGACGGCGGGCCAGTGAGGACGCCAGTCAGGAAGGTGGGATCAGACGCAGAGCGAAGAGCTCCATCCGTCAGCAGCGTCTTCACCGCGTTCTCTCGGAGGATCAGCAGAGTCCTGAGGGACGAACCTGAACCTGAACCTGAACCTGAACCTGAACCTGAACCTGGTAGGAGAGACAACATTTACCTTCATGTTCACTTAAGCTCTGACAGAAGAGAGGGATGATGGGAAAGATTCTGTTCACATCAGTTGACCAGGAAACTTCCCATCGTTCGATTCGATTCGATTTGAGCTACGATGTGATTTTCAAACAGACAGACCAGGACAGTAGAACTGAGTCCGGCACATGAATCTGACAGGGCAGGTGGCAAAAACAATTCAACTATAAGATTACTTTAATAATTGATTGATCGTTAAAGAAATGTTTCATGCAAAAATAGTAGAAAATTCAGTTTTCAGCCTCAAAAAAATATGCTGCTTTTCTCTGTTTATTTTCATATTAAAATGAATATCTTTGGGTTTTGGTCGACAAATCAAGACATTTAAAGACGTAATCTGGGACTTTTAACTGGGGTGGACATTTTTTACCATTTTCTGACATCTTATAGATGCTGCAGCGGTTAATCAATGATTATATTATAGTTACTTCTAAGACAAAAAGTCTAAATTCTCTGAAGAGACATTTTAGGACGTCATCTTGGACTGACATTTTATGAACCAAACAACTAATTGATTAGTGGGGATATGTGACATTTGTGACATCATTTTCTGGTGTTTTATAGGCAAACAATTATTAATCGATTAATCAACTGTTAACTGTTGTTGATGATTTTTTTGGGTGGACCTGAAACACGTCTCGGAGACGTGCCGGAGTCATGGTCCCCCAACACGACGTAAGCTCCACAAACCGACACACAAACGACACCGCCGCCTCCTCCGGTCAGTTTCAAACGTACCTTCAGTCCAGATCAGCTCAGCAGTTCACTTCAGCTCACTTCAGTTCCAACAACCCGACACAGAACAAATCCTGTCACCGTCCTCTGGTTCTGGTGGCTCAAACATGTCTGGACGTGGTTTTCAGGTCGTAGCGGTGTTCTCATCATCAGTCATCAAAGCTTGAACTCGAAATCTTACTGAGTCATGTGACTCGAGTCCACGGCTCTGGGTCACGTGATTCTGTCTGTGTTCTCCCTGCAGCTCAGCTGATGTTACTGCAGAGGATTGTGGGTCTGTGACCGGCTGCTGCAGGACATCCTGGTGTTTTTGACTTGCATATTAAATAGTATGTTGATATCATAAGCGTATTGGAATGCACCCCTGTTCCTCTGCGTGGTTCAGGAAGTTTGTGAGGAAAGTCCTGGTGTTTTCTTATCTCTGCAGAGCTTTACTCTGCGTTTCCTGAGGAAAACCTTCCTCTGTCTCTGCGGAGTCCTCGAGCTGATTGAGAGCTCAAACTCAGCCTGCAGCTGCTTCACAAAACATTTCCATTCATTTAGTGTGTAACGCTCAGCCAAGCAGCCAGTTTGAAGGTTAGGTTATGCTAATTGGATTTTCCACTCGAATGTGGCATCATGTGCCGTCGTAATATTTAGAGCCAGACGATAATGAACATGTGTCTTCATGCAGAACTGACGGCTGCAGAGGAACCGCTGCCTCTGCAGCGTCTGTAGTTTTACAAACTGTCTCCTCTCACTTTTATAGTTTCATAGTTTTTTTGGTCCAAAGGTTTTGTTTGTTTTTTACACTATAATGAATGAATGAATTTATTATTGTCAGCCTGCGTGAGCTACAAATCAATACAACACAGATCCAGAATGCTGATATTGTTCCCTTCAAGGAGTCAGAAAATAAACAACAAAGTTCATAAATCACTGACACATTGTACCATGGAGTTAAATCCAGATAAAGACCAACTGAGTTTTTTATTTACACTAAAATGCATCAGGATTAAATCACAAATTTTGCGCACATATCGTGAAAAAAATTTAGAGAAAATTTATAATAAAATAAAATGAGTAGATTTTATGATATTGAAATAAAATGAAAATGTGTGGCATGATCCTTGTTTGGGACGGTCTGGACTAAAGGTCGACCTGTGGTGGCTGTTTTTATTATAACAATCAGGAATGTGATGATAACAGAAACCAAAGGTACAATAAAACCACGATAAAAAAGTCCATGATATTTATCTCAATATTAAAAACAAAGAAAAACTGCTATTCTGAAAAAAAATCTGATATTTGCAGCTTCTTTGCTCCTATAAAATTAAATAAATAAATAAATCCTAAAAAATAAAAGTAGCAGCCATGGCCTAAACATGTCTGAAATATTGATATGAACTGCCTTTGAAAATGAATCATGCATGTAGTCTGCCTCCTGTCTGACTCTGCGCCCATCCATCATCCTGAAACCGAGATGATCTGCGTTATCCGTCACCTCCCAGCAGCCTCGGCGTGCCGCCATCACCGGAGCGTTCAGCTCCACCGTAAATGTCAAAGCAACGGCAGGAAAGCGTTTGTGTAATTGAGGACGTAGGGGAAGATTTGACTTTGTCTCTCTGAGCCGGTGGTTTGTGGGAGGAGGAGGAGGAGGAGGAGGAGGATGTTTTCATCTCTTATTGTGTGAGATAAGACCAAAATCTCCTGTTATCAGTCATTTCATATCCAGGTAATGATACATATCACAATATTTTAACATTTTCTATAAATATAATGATTACTGAATAAATAATTTGTGCAAAGTGACGACATAGAAAGACATATTGTTCAAGTCTTTTCTCTGACAATTAATTTCTCAAGTAATCAGTTAGTTATTTTCATGCTTGGACCTGTTTTTCAGTTCGTGATCAGAAATCAGAAAATTTGGGCTTTTTTCTTAAAAAAAAAAAGACTCAAACAATTAATTATTTATCAAAATATTTGCAGTTCAATTTAATAATCTATATATTTATCTTCTGACAAATAAAAACACATCAGATTCTCTTTTTCACGTCATTGAACTCAAATGACTCACGTGTCACGTGTTTCACTGCAAACAGCTTCATGTCTCAGTGTGAACAGAAACTGAAGTAAACAGAGAGGTGGGCCCCAGAGCATGCTGGGTAATAGAAACCACAGAGCTCTCACTTCTCCACACACACACACACACACACACACACACACACATACACACACAGGACTGATTCACCCTCCTGCTCTCACACTCTGAGTTTCCATGAGAAAATGAACAGCTACTGCTAATTGGAGGCTAATTAACCCAAATGTGTGTGTGTGTGTGTGTGTGTGTGTTGGCAGGACATGTGTTTTTTTGTGTTTTGGCTCTGGGCGTCCTGACAGAAACTGTGTGTGTGTGTGTGTGTGTGTGTGTGTGTGTGTGTGTGTGTGTGTGTGTGTGTGTGTGTGTGCGTGTGTGTTTGAGGCTGACCCAGAGGCCATGGCAGCCATACTGAAGGAGCTGTGTGTGTGTGTGTGTGTGTGTGTGTGTGTGTGTGTGTGTGTGTGTGTGTGTGTGTGTGTGTGTGTGTTTTCCTTTTCTATGTAAATTGCCCCTCCATAATAAAAGCTCACACAGTAACAAAAGCCCCCTGAGCGGTTCCTCTGAGCTCATTAACCTTTCAGAGCGCTCTGGCCGGTGCTGGTGGGAAAGTTGCGGTTCCTCCCGTCGGCCATGTTGGTCACAGCGATGCATATTTGTCTGAAAGACACGCCGTTGTTTTCTCTCAGGTTTTTTTTTTTTGGCGTCTGCACAAAAGTCTGTTCTGTGTTCACTCTCTTTGTTTACAGAGTCAACACGTGACACACACACAGGAAAATGAAATGGAAAAAAAACTTTGATACACACTGTTTAACCTCTGTGGTCATGATGTCACTGGAGGTCATGTGACATATTTTAAATCAGTGTCTCTTCACAGAGATGAGCTGCAGAGTAAAACACAGCAGCATCTGTCCTGTGTGTTCACTGCACTGAGACTTCTGGTTTTATTACTGATATAAAAACACTCACAATGTTGTGACAGGATTAATTCATTGATTAATGAAGAAAATAATTGACAGATTAATTGGCAGTGAAAATGATTGTTAGTTGCAGGTAGGGCTGAAAGAGTTTCAAGGATTATCTAATTGCAATTATTTTGACTGATATCACAATGGTGATATGACGTCCAGTATTAGAGGTAATGATCATTTTTACATTGTTATTCTTATTTTGTTTGAAAAACATGTTAAAATGACGATGTGTGATTATTATTTTGCAGGATTCTGAACCAAATGAAGATGTTTTTTGACATCTGTAGAACCTGATGTGTAGGACAGGACGTCTCTGTCTCACCACATTCAATCATTTCAAAGTTTAAAGACACATTTTGCCTTTAAAAAATTGCCAGATTGCAATTTCGATAAAATTTCGATCGTGCAGCCCTGTTGTCTTTGTGTGCTCTCTGTCTGTCTGTCTGTCCTCTGCTGCTCTTGTCAGCCTGATAGGAGGTGACACCGCTGTTCACCTTTGACCCCTGAGACTGTTGCTGCCCCCCCTGCATGCAGGCTGCTGTCATGATTGACACTTGAGTGAGAGAATGTGCTTTGTAGATGCAAATACAGCAGAGACTCCTGCTGAAGTCAGCGTGTTTAAATATTAAACGCTTCAGGCTGAACAACAGAGAGCCGCCATGATGGAAGGAAACACACTGAAAATTTTATTGGCAGAGTGGGAGTTAGTCCCGCCTCCTAAACCTCAGCCACAGAGGTTAAGTGTGTGTGTGTGTGTGTGTGTGTGTGTGTGTGTGTGTGTGTGTGTGTGTGTGTGTGTGTGTGTGTGTCCACACGTGGATGAAGGCTTGTACGTGGTGGCAGATCGTCTGCTGCAGCTTCTCACCAGCTTTTAGCGCTGCAACTATCAATAGGTTTGGTTGTTTGGTCCAGAAAATGGTGAAAACTATTGATCAGTGTTTTCAATCCAAGATGACGTCCTCAAATGTCTCGTTTTGTCCACAACTCAAAGATATTCAGTTTACTGTCAGAGACGAGGAAAGAAACCAGAAAAACCAGACTTTTTTTAATGACTCAAATTAATTAATTTATTAATTTATTATCAAAACAGTTGGCGATTCATTTATTAATTGATTAATAATCGATTCAGCGATTCATCTTTGCAGCTATCGACACAGTGATTCAGGAGCCTGACATGAAGTAAAGTGGTCTTATTACAGTTACTCAACAACAAAAGTTCACCTCAGACTGAGAAAACGTCTGCTGATCTCTGATGTTTAAATTCAGACGGATCCTGACGGTCGTTCCTGCGTCGGCCCGTCAGCGAGCGAGCGAGATTCTGCAGCAGAGTTTAGTTTGTATAATAAACAAAATGACCTCTGGAGCAGACGGGGTCTGAAGTCCCAGAGTGTCCCCTTTAAGTGTCGTGTCGGCCTGTTACCAGAATAGTGTTGATGTTTCTGTGTGACTGAGCTGAGTGCTCTATCTGTCCTCTCCAGAGAGCTTATCAGAGCCGCAGCCTTCACTCACTATCAGCTGCTGCAGGAAATGATTCGCCTGCCGCCTCTGATTTATTCTCTGCTGCCGCACACACACGCGCACACACACACACACGCACACACACACACGCGCACACACACACACACACACACACACACACACACACACACACACACACACACACACACACTGGCTCTCTCTTCATATTTGCAGCGTTTTAAATTTCTCAGAAAGCAGCAGACACTTTGTCACATAGATGATTCACAAACTGCATCAAATCTTCATTCACTTTGATTCAGAATTTGAGGTTTCTGTTTCTAATGAGCTCCGACTCCATAAAACTTCACCTGGTCGCTTCTCGGTTAATCGATTAATTAATCCTGTCACAATTATGTCGTACGTCTGTGCACTCCACCTGTTTTCACATCATTGGAACTATTTTTCAACAAGTGATCAATCTGGCAATAATTTTTCCACTAATCAATCAGTTATTTGGTCCATGAAACATAAAATAATGTTGGAAAATGTTGATCAAAACCCAAGATGACGTCCTCAAATGTCTTGTTTCGTCCACAATCGATGTTATTTATGTTATATTTATCATGAGATTTTAAAAACAGACTTTTGTTTTGGTGTTTTCTCTCCTTCGTCTCGCTGCTCGATGATCTGTCAGCTGCGAAATAAGTTCTCACACATATTAAAGGGCTGATTCACAGTTTATCACATGTTTCCCAGCAGAGATCCTCTGAACAGCTCGGCCGCAGCACTTTGATAAAAACAGTGTTTTTCTGTCGGTTTAATTGCTGTCGTTTCCTCTGTCAGACAAAAGCTCCTCAGCAGGACGTTTAACACCTCAGTCAGAGCTGATGATGATGATGATGATGATGATGATGATGGTGGCTCCTCTGGTTTTAAATTCTTCCTCACAGTCGGTCTGTGATGACTGTTTTCCTTTTAGAAGAATTATTTGATTCTTTTAAAGTGAAATTGAGTCAAATAACAGTTGAAGATCTCCTGTAGAAAAGTTTCTTTTATGTTGTTGTTACTTTTGATTTTAAAGTAAAGTAAAATAAATCTGTCTAATAAAGAAAGTAGTTTTTACATGAAACTGCTGTGAATTATCTAAACCAGGTCCTAATTTCTGGAAAGAGATGCTGGTTTAGAATTTTTCAAATGTATTCTAGGGCTGATATCTCCAAACCTAGATGGATAAACAACACTACAGACCAGAGGAAAATACCTTTTATTGATTTTGTTGCTTTAAACGTTGATTTTGACTTTAAGGGAACTTTAAGGTTGAACTACTGGAACATCCATAAACATCATTTTGATCTTTGACTGTTATCTCTCCTGATAAATACCAGACTAAGACATTAATGCACAATTAATCCATTAGTCTTAACACCAAAATGTGTCTTTGGTCAAATTTAGTATATAATATATATTTATCAATATGCAGCCGTCATGTGTAGTAAACTGTAATGATTTCATGTGTTGACAGCAGTATTTTTCTGTAGGATAATAACCATCAGTGATCTGATTCACATTTTAGATTCATCTAGTTTCTGTTTATAATATCTAAGGGTTCTTTCTCATCATCTCATCACCTGAGAGCTTTAACACAAGTTATTGGTGCATAGTCAAAAAACGTTACGACCGTCCCTGGTGTCCCCTACTTTATTTTAAAATAGCTTCCAAAAACCTTTGAAAAATGTTCTAAAACCTTCTAAACAGAAAGCAGTTAAAATTTAGCAGAATTTATTAATTTATAATGTTAAACACTGTCTGGAAAAAAAGCTAACTGGCTAACGTTAGCAGTGCTAACAGCAGCAGCAGCTCCGCCTGCAGGTTTATGTCTGTGTCTGTGTTTAATGTGGTCACGTTTCTCCAGTCGAGTGAATATATATCAACTTATTCTGTCACAATCTACATTCATCTGTCTGACTTTGCTGATATAAACATCCGGAGTTGCCACGGCGATCGGTTTATATGCGCTGTGTGAGAGGAGCTGCCGTCTGACAGAGACGCAGCCCTGATTAGTGGCGTGCGGCTGCATAAAATCTTAGAGGCAACAGATAACTGACATCATGCATGAATGAAATATTGATAAATATTTTAAACGACTAGTATTTCTGGTGTCGACTCGTTTAATTGTATAGTCGTCCCCGCCATGTGATGGTAACCATACTTTGAAGGGGTCATGCTTTTACCTGTCTGGACATGAAAAAAAACGTGATACAGTCCTTATGACAGTAAAATGGGCTGTTTAAAGACAATAAACTGCAGTAATTATTGTCTCATTAGAAGAAAATGTGGATAAGAACACTGTTGCATGAAGATTTTGTCATACCGCTCAGCCCTAGTTCGAACGTTTGTCCTTGTGTTTTAGTGACTCTGAGCTTTTTGTCAGTTTAAACTGTCTGCTGCTCCCTGAGTGAACGAGCTGCATCAAGTTTTCTCATGTTAGAGTGTGTGTGTGTGTGTGTGTGTGTGTGTGTGTGTGTGTGTGTGTGTGTGTTATCTGCAGCCTGGGTCAGTCTCGGCGACACACCCCTCTCTGTTCTCACTGTGGTTTAACCCCCCACCACCCCCCCTCCTTCCTGTTGAATGGTCCCATCTTGATAAAGCTGTGATGTGATGTTACCTCACTGTGATTGGAGGAAAGCTGCTGTATTTACTGGTTGCTATGGAGACAGACCTGCTTGCTGCAGAGGGGAGTATACAGGTCGACAGACAAAGCAGCCTCTGTTGGCCTGTTTATATACGTGTGTGTGTGTGTGTGTGTGTGTGTGTGTGTGTGTGTGTGTGTGTGTGTGTGTGTTAACCCTTTGGAGAGTCACGACGTTTGTTCACACGTCGTCCTGGAAAACTGAAGTGTGATGCTGTTGATCAGGTGACTCATGAGCTCCTGAGTGACACACATCAGTGATTAAAGAGAATCTGTGGTATTTGTACACAGAAAAAAAACTTTATTTGACAGGGAGGTCATTTAGACTGAAGGGATTTGTAGTTTAAATATGTCACTCAACTTAAAAAAAAATATGTCACCCAGTTCTGAGAACTGGGACAAATCAAGTCCCACCACAGAAACTTTAAAAATGAGCCATACCGACGCGCGTTTTCCAATTTTATATAAGTGAAAATTGATTATTAAGGATTTGTATATATGAAATGTGTGAAATTTATTAAATGTTTTGCTTTGATTTTTTCAGAAAAAAAAATTCACAACTTTGAACAATTTCAAAATGTTTGCCCTGTTTTTATTATTACTGTTTTTAACAGTTTCCTTTCTGTCTGCACACATTTTCTCCTTCAGTTGTTGTGTCACATGTTGAACAACAGAGCTGTTCAGTGATTGGCTGTTTGTGTGTCACTCGCTCCATTATCAACACATATGATTGGCTGTTTGTGAAGCACAGTGTTTTGGCAGTTTGTATTCAGTGAAACGTCTGACTGATGAAACATCTCTCAGGGCTGCAACTATAAATAAATAGTATATACTATAAATATACCAACTATATACTCAGAATTGATTAATCTGTCAATCACCTTCATTGATCATTGATGGATCAGACCTTTGATCTTTAACGTGTCATTCAGTTTACTGTCAGATAGGAGTAAAGAAACCAGAAAATATTCACATTTAAGAAGCTGAAATCAGAGAATTAGGACAAAAAGAAAGAAAGAAAGGACCAGCATGGACGTCTGTCCCCGCTGGAAAAAGGCTGTCACTTCACGCCTGAAGTCAGTCTTTACTTGTCTCTGTACAAACTGTGCACTTATTAGTATACAGTTATTAAAGGACAACAAAGAATAAAGTTAATTATGAAGTTTTTATTATGAGCTGTAACGTATAAAATGTCAGAAAATAGTGAAAAATGTTCATCGGAGTCCAAGGTGACGTCTTTAAATGTCTTGTTTTGTCTACATCCCACATTTCATAATAATAATAATTTAAAAAAAGCAGAAAATCTCCATAACTGAGAGGCTGAACGCAGCATTTCCATTTCAATCATTTATCATTAATCAAAACAGTTTAATTCTTCCACAGCTGAGTTGCCTGCAGAGTCAGAGTGTGTGTGTGTGTGTGTGTGTGTGTGTGTGTGTGTGTGTGTGTGTGTGTGTGTGTGTGGGTGTGGGTGTGAAGAGAAACTCGACTCCTGCCAAACCTCCACTGGGAATGTCTGAGAGCTGGGAGAGTCCACCACCTGTCCACACACACACACACACACACACACACACACACACACACACACACACACACACACACACACACACACACAGAATCGAGTGTGTTCTGACTCTTCAGCCTGTTTCCATTTAAAAACACCAGCTTCCTGTTTCAGTGTGTTGTGATGTAATCATAAACAACCTGTAAACACTGTGTGAACACCAGAGCTGCAAGGATTTAATTGATTCATTAATTATTGATTGATTAGTAAATGAATCAACAACTATTTTGATAACAGATTCATCATTTTGAGTCTTTTTTTAAGGAAAAAAGTCCAAATTCTCTTATTTCAGTTTCTTAAATTTGAATATTTCCTGGTTTCTTTCCTCGTCTCTGACAGTAAACTGAATATTTTTGAGTTGTGGACAAAACAAGACATTTGAGGACGTCATCTTGACTTTTTTCTCCATTTTCTGACACAAACAATTAATGGATTAATGGAAAAAAATGCTCAACAATAATGAAAATAACCGTTAGAGGAAAGGGTTTAACATTATTGTACCTTTTTTCAAGTGACAAGATTGTGACAGGGTTAATTAAACGATCAATCGATTAATTGAGTATAATTATTGTCAGATTAATCAATAATGAAAAATAAGCCGTAACCAAGGAAGTGTAGAAAATAAGATTTTTGTCATTCATTTAGAAAATAAATGCAAATATTCAACATAGGGCTGTGATTTATTGACCCTGATCATCATATTGTTTTATTCTGCTGGTCTGTTCCTTTAAAGTGTTGTGTTCACTGCCACAGAAAATAACTAGAATGTGTGTTTCTGTAACGTTAACAGCTGTTCCCTTAAAAACTAACTGAGTTGGTTAACAGCTAGTAGAAAACACCACAGGTCACGTGACTCTCTGACTTTCAGGAGTTTGATCTTTTAAAATATTTTTCTACCATAACTGAAGAGTAAAAATCAAAACACACACTGTAAACCCAAATACGTTAGCAATACCTAAAAAAGGCCACAATTAAAAAATATGTTTGTTAGTGTTACATTTACTGTTTGATTACAGTTAAAATATTTGATGAACTCAACTCAAATATTTTCAGTAACACACTGTAAAAACAAAAAAGTTAAGAAAACTTAAAATTTCAAGACAACTTAAATCAACAAATTTGCATAACTCAAGTTTTAGAAATGTTTTACCAAATAATAAATTTAATTTTCAAATAAAATCAGGTTCAAAGTTCACTATGAACTGTTTTTAAAAAACATTTTTCTTGTGTGATTTCTAAAACTCTTAAGATTCAATTTTATCTAAGAAAGAAAAGTAAGTCATCTCAACTAAAGATTATACATCTGCAAAACTTTGTTTTGTTTATTTCAAAACTTTCGAACTCACAAAACCTCAAAGTTTTAACAGTTTGATTCAAAACTTGAAAATCTAGTGAACTTCCTCAAATTATTTTTAATCAACAGGACAGAACTGATTCATTTTAAGAAAAAAAAGCAAATATTTCATGTTTGGTATGTGAGCATTTGGTTTTGCAGTTTGGGTGAATTTTGAGCAGCTAGAAAACAAACTAACTGCGCTCCTCCGGATGTGAGAGCGGTGCAGGTGGATGATGGGAGTCGGCGGCGAGTTTCTGCCTGTCCTGTATTCATTGTGTTCTGTTTCCATCACAGCGTTTCGGTTCATCGGTAATTCAGCTCACAGTCAGACACGTCTCAACGCCCCGATGTTGTCGGACCATCACAAACTGACTGAACCTGCGGGTTTGTTGTTTTCACGCCGTGTCTCTGCAGCTGCACGGTCAGTCTGCAGACCGTCAACACGTCGCTCAGCAGAGACCGACGACCGTCTCCGGCTTTCATGGTTAAAACTGGGTTAAAAACAGTTTAAAAACCGCCTTACTGAAGAACCGATCCAGAGGTTCTGTGTCTTTGGAGCAGCTGTTCACAGCTGGTTTGATGAAAACAGCTTCTAATCTTCAGCTGTTTAATCAAACATTTAACGAGTCACAAAAAAGAATTAACCCAAAAACCTCGACTGTACGTATTTTAATTAGATGTACATTTTCCATCACGTTAGAGGTTCTGTGTTTCTGTCCTGTTAGTAAAGGGTCAGTACGTCTATTGCAGGCAGCAGTGAGTCGGCAGTAGAAACAGTCGAGCGCAGCAGCAGACGAGTCATTTTCAAACTCCGCCATGTCGCGGCCCGGTCTGCTCGTGTTTTGGCGCTTTGACAGGTGGCTCTGACCTTTCGCCGGGCACCGATCGTCCAGCCGGCCCGGGCAAATATAGAAGCTTAATCCGTGCGTCCCTGCGGGCAGCGGGGAGGACTTCCTGTGGACCCGACCGCCGCCTCCCTTTGATTGATCTCACACAACAAACCTGCAGCAGAGATTTAAAGAGGAGTCCGATCAGTTCATGGAATTCATGAAGCTGCGTGATGCTCCTTTAAAATGAACAGTTAAACTCTGAGGTGGTCCAGCTGAAAAAATGGTGTAATATTAAAGGTGATCACTGAATGTTGCTGATCTTCAGAGGTGTGTGTGCTGTTAAATGTGTTTGTGTTCCACGTCCTCTGACAGCGTTACATAAACCCTTAGAAATAAAAGCACTAGAACTGGAACTAGAACCACATCGGGTTCTTCAGCTTGTCCCCACAGGAGAACCATTTTTGGTTCTTGTTAGAACTTTTTTTATAAAAGTTCACTTGGCACCCTTTCATAGAGTTCTACCTAGAATCCAACATAAAGGGTTGTAGAACCTAGAACATCTGTGAAAGGTTTCACCTAGAACCTTCTATGAGAGGTTCTCCAGAGAACCCTTTTATGGTGCAGTTTTTCCACTTAAAAAGCTCTCTGGTGGTTCTATCTAGAACCTTTCTGGGGGTGGGGGGGTTTATGTAGAACCAAACCGGGGGTTCTTGGGTGGATCTAAGGCCGGGATGCAGTGATGTTGCTGCTGTAAAATCATGTCGAGAGGGAACTTGTTTTGGTGGAACGTTTGCACGTCGGGAGATGAGCTCTGGTGTTAAAAGATAACAGCTGTTAGCTTGTTCGTACCTTTAGCCTCCCAGGTGCTAATTTGTCGTTTTCAGTGTGTAGGTTACAGCTCAGAGGTTGTTGTTGTTTCCCAGGAACTTTGAAAACGCAGATAGCGGACGCCGTGATGCCGCGGCCAAAGGCGGGACTTATACCACCAGTGAGTCAGACCACTGCTTCTCTGACAAGCTGTCGATTAGTTTGGAGTCTGTGAATGTTCAATAACTTAAAAATGAAGACCAGCAGGTCTAAATCTGTCCGACAAGGAAGGATGAAGAAGCTCCTGTCCTTATTAAAGTAACTCCAGCTACAAATGAGAATTTATTCAGATAAGAACGTGACGAGCAGCCGACCGCCAGGTGTCGGCTCTGAGGTTTACACTGATTACTGTCAGTGCAAAGTTTGTCAGTGATATTTATAGTAACAATAAGAAGTGTGATGATAAAAGCTTTGAGAGTCTGGAAATGTTTGGTTTAGGTTCTTTAAGGGCTTGAAAAGTGTTTGACTGTGACTCTGTTTTAAACCTGCCCTGCTGTAATGAAACAGGAAACCTGGACGTCAGTGGAGCTTCTCACAGTTTAAATGTCTGATTTCTAAGTGAAGTTGTGTTTTGGATCGTTGCTTCATGGATTTTTGTTTAAGTGGACGAGTGAGTGATTTTTCTCGTCTTCAGTGTGTTTGTCCTCTCAGCCCTGTCCTGAGCTCTCTCTATGTGTGTGTGTGTGTGTGTGTGTGTGTGAGACTGAAGCAGGACTGTGATGTTCAGGCAGGTATGAGGTGTTATGTAAGGCCGGCAGCCGCCGGTGGCGGCAGCGGCAGCGGCAGCGGCGGCCTGCCTCTCCTCCTGCCGTCCTGTCCCTGCTTCCTGTCTTTGTTCAGTTCGGCTCATCTGTCGGCTCAGAGGCGTCCGCGTGTCTCGGATCTGCTAATTAGCCCGAGCTCCAGTCCCTGAGCGCCGCTCGGAGACAGAACAGAAAAACTGTCCAATTAGTGTTCTTTTTCTTCTTCTGTGGTGGCTGCTCTTTCACTCAGCAGCTCTGAGCAGGAGCAGGTGTGACTCCCTCAGATCTCTCAGGGCTCTCTGTGCCCAGGCTGTGACGCGGATGATTTAGTATGCAGCCAGAAATAGGCTGCTGAAAATGTAGCTCCTCAGCTGCTTTCTGCACAAACGCTCAGCCCTCTGTCTGCTCTGCTCCGCCCACCTCGCCGGGATGCACTTCATCATCAAACCTGCACATTTTTTATTCTGCAGCTTCTTCTGTCCCAGTGAAGCTGGTGTGGACGAACCACACGCCAGAGTCTGCAGGTCACAAAGGAAGTTCCTTTATACAGACCTGAACCTCAGGGTTCTCATACAAAACCCTCAACCATAACATCTGGATTATATTTTTAGGCTGTGTTCGTCGTCACATACACGCTGTCTCTGAAATGACATACCGTCAGTGCTGGGTGATGTGGACAACATTAAAAATAGGCTTCATACAAGAGAAAACAAGACACAAGAGTATTTTAAATCACGTTTGTCAGATTGGTTCAAACTAAAGGGATAGTTCACCCACAAATTCATTATCTGCTCCCTCTCATGCTGATTTAAGGTCAGGTTTAGTTTTTTAGTCCACAGAACACTGCTGGAGTTTCACAGGAAACTGGTCTGCTGTAATCCAAGTCTCCTAACGTCCCAACATGCTGTTTGCACACCGTCACACACACACACACACACACACACACACACACACACACACACACACACACACACACACAGTTCAGACAGTGTGCACTTGAATGTGGCTCCAAGCTAAAGATCTACAATGAAGATTCAGGATAAAAACATGGTGGAAATAACATTTATTTTAGTTAACTTGCCATGTTGGGACTTCAGGAGACTTGGATCACAGCAGACCAGCAGTATGGAGGTGTTTTATGTTTTTATTGTGTTGTTTCTTTACATTTGAAAACTTGTCACCGTTCACTTCCATTGTTTGTGAGATTCATCAACACTGTTCTCCTGTGAAACTCTGTCAGTGTTTTGTGGACTAACAGAATAATCTCATGAGGGTGAGGAGATAATGACTGAATTTTCACTTTGAGTGAACTGTCCCTTTAAGGTCCCTCTGCTCACCATCCCTCCCCTCTAGAAACAAAAACTTTTGTTTTCTTTTTGTTTGCTCTATATGCATGACTGCAATGCATTGTGGGTGATGTACGCGTCTTAATAACACTTAATACTTTGTGACTTGTATTTATTTAAATGTGAGTCTTTAATGTTCTCACTGTCAGCACTGCTTCACAGCAGCAGCTGAGTTTTTCTCCTGTTGAGATTTTAACCTGAAAAACAGAATTTTGTTTCACATAGATATTGATTATTTTCTTTGATCATCATGTGAATCCATGACCTGACCTTCAGGAAGCTTGTGGAGATTCATGGTGACGCGTTTCCTCTGTATTTTACAAGCAGCTTCCTCCAGCTGGAGGTTAAAGTCCCGTCAGACGGTGTTTCAGCGTCATCAGTGCAGATTTCTTTAGTTTGTTCCTCCTGTGATGTGATTTAGTTTCAGGAACAGCAGTTTAAAATGTGGAAGTGATCGAAGCAGTTTAACAGCTTCCCTGTTCTCTGTAATTTTGATTTGAAGCTGAGAGGATAAAAAAAGACAATATGTAGAACTGTAGCAGTCACTGTGTGAAGAGACACATGAAGAGCAAGCTGTAATTATCTTTATTAGAAAGAAGAAAAAAGAACCGGCGTCTGAAGAAAAACACTGAAAAGTTCATTTTATTACAAAGATCTGAAGACTAAATGAAAAACCTCGCCCTAAAATCTGTTCATCACTGAGGTAAACTGAACTGACTGAGTCAGTGACTTTTTATGGTGGAAAGTTACCAAAGAAAACCAGAAAATTAAAAAGATAAAAGTCCAAGATGACGTCCTCAAATGTCTTGTTTTGTCCACAACTCAAAAATATCCAGTTTACTGTCAGAGACGAGGAAAGAAACCACAAAATATTCACATTTAAGAAACTGAAATCACAGAATTTGGACTTTTTTCTTAAAAAAAGACTCAAAATGATGACTCTGTTATCAAAACAGTTGTTGATTCATTCACTAATCAATCAATAATTAATGAATCAGTTAAATCCTTGCAGATCTAGTGTTCACACAGTGAAGATCCAACCTTTTACTGTACCCGCAGAACCCTGTATCAATAGAACCGGAGCACCGGGATCCGTCCTGCATCGACTCACATCAGTGAGAAATGAAAAAATTCACACACGTGATCAGTGACCTCATCCAGGACTGACAGGAAACACAACGATTTACTTTGCAATCAAGTGTCCGTCATTATCAATTAGAGTCTGTGTGTGTGTGTGTGTGTGTGTGTGTGTGTGTGTTTTGAGTGTTTACTTGGCCAGACAAACGCTCAAAGATCCCAGCACAGTCAGGCACAGTGAAAGCACCATCTGTTTTCTCGTCCCAGTCGACGAGACGCCGCGCACAAACAGACGACGCTTTTGTTTAACACTTAACACTGATGTACTGTCTGACACACACGCACACACACACACACACACACGCACACACACACACACAGATCTGGTCACAGTCTGAGAAAGTCTTCAACCATCAAAGTTTATCACCTTTAAAGGAAAATTCAAACTATTTTCAGGTTCCTCTGTTGGCTGCATTTAAAGCTGCAATGATTAATCAACTAATTGATTATTAATTGATCATTAAATGAATTGCCATCTATTTTGATAATCAATTAATCTGTTTGAATCTTTTTTTAAGAAAAAAAGTCCAAATTCTCTGATTTCAGTTTCTTAAATGTGAATATTTTCTGGTTTCCTTCCTCTCTGACAGGAGAGGAAAGACAAAACAAGACATTTGAGGACGTCATCTTGGACTCTGATCAACATTTTTCTTAGATTTTATGAACCAAACAACTAATTAATTAGTGGAAAAAAATTTTCTGATTGATCAGTTGTTGAAAAATAGGTTAAAACGTGAAAACATCTGTCCGTGTGCTCCACCTGTATGTGCTTTGTTTCTCTAGTCATAAACTGTTATTATACATAAATCCTGTAATCGAATAGAAGTAGAGATATAGAATAAGAACTAAATACACAAGCAGACTGTCTGTGTGTGTGTCCGTGTGTCTAACACAGTGTGACGTGACCTCTGACCTCTGCTGAGTCGGCTCTGCTGTGTGTGACAGAGTGTCAGCTTCTGTTCATTCCTCCAGACATCACTTTCATTTTTAATACTGCTCCTCTCCTGTCTCCTCTCCTGTCTCCTCTCCTGTCTCCTCCTCCTCCTCCTCTCTGCTGGGTGATGAGCAGCAGGTGAACAGAGCTGATCAGGTGGACGTGTGGAGGCACGGCGCCCTCTGCAGGTTCAGCTCTGTCAGCAGAAGTACTCATGTTTCTCACTACTCATGTAACAACAGCAGTACAAAAGTCCTGCCTCAGTATAAATACACAAGTATTCACGGCTGAATGTCCTGATTGGTCAGTACTCACAGATCAATAAACTCATTGACAAATGATTCTGTTATTGATATTTACGTACTGTTACAGAAACAGCTGACAGGACAGAAATACAGCAGTATGGATCTTTTCATGTCTTTATTTTTTTAACCAAATTATGGTGAGTAGTATCAGTATCATTCTATCAGTACCACACAGAGAAGTGGGAAGTAACTAAGTACAAATACTCTGTTACTGTACTTCAGTAGATGTTTCAGAACAGCTTTTTACTTCTACCACCTACATGTGAACACAAATATCTGAACTTTCTCCTCCTCGTTACTTTAGTTTGAATGACTCTGAGCTGAATTATTGATTATTGTTATTTTGCATCATTGTGCTCCGCCTTCCAACATCAAGACTGATTTCAACCTAAATGGACGAAACAATAAGACAAAGAAAAGACGATTGACTGGAGGATCCGTCAGAGGACATCAGACAGGACAGACGGGACGAGACACAACAAGATGAAAAACACATTAAGATGAAAGATAACTGGATGAAAAATTACATAATGAGATGAAAAGACATCAAGATAAAAACAGTGTAACAAGATCAAAAAGATATAAGAAAATGAAAAATGACATAAAAAATTAAAGACAAAACATATGCAAAACGGTGAAAAATAAGTAACAAGATGAAAAAGATGCAACAAGACAAAAACCACGTATGAAGACAAAGAATAACAAAAGATTATAAATTACGTACCAGAACATGAGAACATTATTCTGTTTTTTAAAACCACAAATGTTTACACATCACTGTGAAACCTCTAAGAAAATGTTTAAGTACAGAGATCATATTGAGAACAGATGTGAATGTTTCACGTGTGTGTGTGTGTGTGTGTGTGTGTGTGTTGTCAGATGTTAAAGGACCTCCGGCTCATCGGTTCTCCTGCGGTCAGAGTCCGTACACAGACAGCGGAGCCTGGGAGAGGAAGTTCTGCATCCTGACTGACAGCCAGCTGATCCTGCTCAACAGAGATGATGAGGTCAGAGCTGCACACGCTTCAAATATTTCTTTATATCTTTACCTCCATTCATCAAACCTTTGTTTTTTACTTCTGCTCTTCACTGGTGACGTCTGGATCCAAACAAGTAAGTGATCATGTGCAGTGAGCAGGTCAATATCATGAAATAAATCCCATCAGGACGATGCAGGATGCGTTATTTCACTATAATGACCTGCTCACTGTACATCATCCTGCTTTTCACCACATTATCTACCAGAAAATCAATAACGTGACACAAAAAATTAATTTTAGAGGTTTAACAATGATTTTATTGTTCCTCCAAAGTCTATGATCAGAACTGTGTCCATAACAACAGTCTGTTACGCAGAAATAACAGACCTTAGAATGCTGCAATTGACCAATCAGAATCGAGGTTCATTTGGTTTAGTTAGTTGTGGTTTCATGTTGCAATGATCCAATCAGACTGAAGAACTTTACATGTCACTCTACGTCCTGTCGTCATCGCCTACGTGGACGGCGTCTCTTTGCAGACGAGTGTCCGTCTGACGTCAGCGTGTTTAAAATTCAGCAGGTGGCCTGAATTCAGTGTCTGTTTCTGGAGAGACATGAATGAACAGATTCATGTCGTTGTCACCTTAATATTATTATTATGACGCTGCTCCAGCTGGGGCTGCACAGTTAATCAGAACTTTATCAAAATCACAGTCTGCAATTTTCAAGGCAAAATGTGTCAAAAACATTTGAATGAATGACTGTGTTGAGACGTCCTGACGTACACACATCAGATGTCAAATAAATCTGCACATTAGATCGCAGTGTGGCCGAGTGCAATTCACAGTTTCTTGAAAAAGGAGGAATGAGAGAGAAACCGTCATGATAATGAGGTACTGAAGAGCTGGACTAACAGTCTTGTTCTCCAGATGAAAGAAAAGATTTTTCAGTGAACATGAAACATGAAAATGAAAATTTCCACTGATCGTAGTGCAAACTGCAGTTTCAGTCAAAATAATGGCAAGATGACTTTTATTTTCAAATCATGCAGCTCTGCTACCAGCAGCTCCAAAGTGAAACAACAACTGAAAAGAGTTTTTTTCAGGTGACTGATTTTGTTTTGGTGCTTTGATTTTCCTTCTTCCGGCTCTGACGATATCCTGCTGTAATTTCCTGTAATTAGTGTGAAAGTCTGAACTATCTCAAAACTGTTTTCACACCAGAAACAAACAGAACCGTGGTTCGGTTTGATCCGGACCGAGACCACCTCGTTTCTCCGGGGGAGGTTTCACACCGTATGAAACTCTGAAACTCTGAAAACATCCTGAAACTCAACGTTATAAAAACTTTCAGACTTTTTGTTTCGTAGGACAAACTTTTTTTCAAGTCCAAATTAAAATTAATTATTTTTTTCCCCCGCCTCAAAAAGAAAACTGATGCTGCAGATTTCACAAAATGCCCGCCCCTTTCCTTTAAAACTTTCCTTAAAGGGATAGTTCACCCAAAAATGAAAATTCAGTCATTATCTACTCGCCCTCATGCTGACTGAAGGTCGGGTTTGTTCTGTTAGTCCAAAAAAAAACTGCTGGAGTTTCACAGGAAAACTGCTGCTGAATCTCACAAACAATGGAGGTGAACGGTGACCAGTTTTCCATATTGCTCACCTGCTGTGATCCAAGTCTCCTAACAACATGTCAAGTTAACTAAAATAAATGTTATTTCCAGCATGTTTTTATCCTGAATCTTCACTGTAGATCTTTAGCTTGGAGCCACGTTCAAGTGCACACTGTCTGAACTGTGTGTGTGTGTGTGTGTGTGTGTGTGTGTGTGTGTGTGTGTGTGTGTGTGTGTGGACTTGGATTACAGCAGACCAGCAGTATGGAGGTGTTTTATGTTTTTATTGTGTTGTTTCTTTACATTTGAAAACTGGTCACCATTCACTTCCCTTGTTTGTGAGATTCTGCAGCTCTGTTTTCCTGTGAAACTCCAGCAGTGTTCTGTCGACTAACAGAATAAACCGAACCCTCAGTGTGAATAGATAATGACTGAATTTTCATTTTTGGGTGAACTATCCCTTTACGAAACGTGAATTCTTCTCACAAAGTCTGGTTTGGTGTAGCTGTGTTCTTGTCTGTTTGGAAACAGGAGACTTTTATGGTTTTGGGGTTTATATATTTAACGGTGTTAGAAAAAGGAGTGAAAATGTGTCATAAATCAGGAGAAATGAAGGAGAGTCGTGATCGTGGGAGGAAACGAAAAGTCTCCTGGGAAAATCAGGGAGGTTGTCAAGTATGTGTGGACTTCCTGCTGATCCCCTTGTCAGTATTTATTTAATTTATTCACTTTATGCAAAGTTCATCCTGCAGTAACACACACACTGACCTCCCCCCTCCTCCCCTGCCCCCCCCCCCCTCCCAGACTGCAGCCGAGGCTCAGGAGAGTCCCACTGACTCGTCCAAAGGTCGAAGTCTCCGCAGGACCGTCAGTGTCCCCTCAGAGGGACAGTTCCCAGACTTTCCGGCAGAGGGCGCCACCATGCTAGGTAAGAACCAGGGGGGAGGGAGGGGGGAGGGAGGGGGAGAGCCTGGTTACCATGACGACGAGCTGTTGTCGCTGCTGTGAGCTGCTTCACCCTGAAAACCAGGAAGTGACGTTTAGAGCACAACAGAGCTCAGTAACATCTCATTATGTAACACCGTGTGTGTGTTTGTGTGTGTGTGTGTGTGAGAGTGAGAGTGAGAGTGAGAGTGAGAGAGAGAGAGAGAGAGAGAGAGAGAGAGAGAGAGAGAGAGGCATTAGCAGAGATTACACTGAGAACAAAAGAGCAGATGTGATGATGTTCAGACAGGGGAGGAGTGTTTCCTGTAGTTTTGGGGAGGTGGACTCCAGGCAGAGGTCTGAACAGATGTCTCACTCTTCCTGGAATAGAAATCAGGATCTGACATCCTGACAGTCCAAAAACCCTGAGTCCTACATCTCCCATGATGCATCTGGACAGTGTGTGTTTCAGTAGAGCCTCCCAGGCTAAAAGACAGCAACGCTTTTCAAACCCCAGACCTCCAGTTTGTTAGAGAGCCAGAATACACAGACACACTTCTGTTTATACTGCATTTATAAATATTGAAGTAGGTTTATGACATTTATGTTTGATATATTGTTGATGTAAAGTTCGTTGAAATATGTTAACAGTCTAAAACACGTTGATTCTTGCAGGCTGACCACAGTGTTACAGTTGTTACCGTCCAGATGGACAAACTTCTAAAAAAAAAGTTAAATTTTCATGTTTTTCCATTTCAAATGGCAGGAATTTCAAACTAGTGATGCAACTGAATATTTTCCATCAGTGCTGTAATAAATTTAATTCACATTTTAAACAATAACTCTGTTTTTTTTCATCTCTTACCATTATGGTACAGTGTTGATTTAAAGTAACGCATCTCAACTTTTTATCAACTATCACCGTAATGCGTCCCATAGAGGGTTAATAACCAGCTGGTGATCCTTACTGAATGTCTAACGTTGTATTTCAGATGTGAGACGTCTGTCCACACTTCAAACTCTGTCAGGCTGTTCAGCTCAACTTCGATTTAAAAAACACATCTTGATGAGGTGTGTGTGTGTGTGTGTGTGTGTGTGTGTGTGTGTGTGTGTGTGTGTGTGCGTGTGTGTGTGTGTGTGGCTGCTCTACAGTCAGTGTTTAGAGATCAGAACTCAGCCTGAGACGTCTCCCGGTGTCTCCGTTGGACGGTCAGGTGAATGTTTTTCTCTGCTCTCATAATGAGGCGTTCGGGTGCAGCCTGTAATTTTCCTGCTCTGTGTGGGAACGTTGCTGTGACCGGGGAATGTCAGGAGGACAAAGCATCCAGTGTCCGTCCGCCCGTCCGTATGAAGGAGCTGGACTGACCCCTCTGCCCCCTGTGGGACGCCTGGGCCAAGGGGATTCCCACCCAGAGCTGCAGGGGTCCAGAACTGGTTTCACATGCAAGCTCTGGAACCAGACGAGAAACACAGACCAGAAAGTTTTAAAACTTTGATTCAGATGGTCGGTTTATGGATCAGTTTATTGATGAGTGTATTGATCAGTTATTGGACGGACAGAAGTGTCCTTCCCTGCTCGTCCTGCCCACTGAGCCACAGAGAAACTCATTCATTCATTCACTGACCTCCTTAATCCCCCCCTCACCCCTCCTCACCCACTCAGGGCCGAGGAGGTTATTTATATGTTAATCCACCCAGTCTGACCACACAAACAGGCCTCTAACAACCAGTTCAAACTGGGATCAAACTGAGATTATACTGGGATTTAATCACGTTCATTACTGGATTCATAGTGGTTTTAATACGTGATTTATACTGGTTTAAAACATCAGATTTACACTGTGTCATGCTGAACTTTCCTCTGTTTAATAAATTTGTACTGGTTTCATGCTGGTATTAATACTACAGTTAAACTGGTTTAAGTGTTGGTTTCATAATGGGCTTAATGCTAGATTTCTATGGATTTATACTGGTTTTAATGCTGGATTTATACTGGATTCATACTGGTTTTAATGCTGGATTTATATTGGGGGTATACTGGATTCATACTGGGTTTGATGTTGGATTTATACTGGGTTTATGCTGGTTTTGTACTGGGTTTGATGCTGGATTTATACTGGGTTTGATGCTGGATTTATACTGGATATTATATAGTTCATTTATGATGCTCTCAGTTGTTGTGTGGTTGTTTCAGTATTTTGTGTCATCGTGCCGTTGGAGGATTTAAAATGACATGTGAGGTGAATGAGGCTGGACCGGCCAGTGAAACAGGAAATGAGAAGCTCTTTTATTACCTTCTTCTTCTTCTTCTTCTTCTTCTTCTTCTTCTTCTTCTTCTTCTCCTTCTTCTCCTTCTTCTTCTTCTCCTCCTTCTTCTTCTTCTTCTTCTTCTCCTTCTCCTTCTCCTTCTCCTTCTTCTTCTTCTTCTTCTTCTCCTCCTTCTCCTTCTTCTTCTTCTTCTTCTTCTTCTTCTTCTTCTTCTTCTTCTTCTTCTTCTTCTTCTCTACTGCTGCTTGTTGTTGTTCTGCTCATCTTTTTTATTGTGACAGTGTGAAGGCCGAGCAGCAGCAGGGACAGTAGCTCAGATGTAATTTCAGTCCACAGTCTAATTACAGTGTTGACAGACTGCTCATTAACTGTCTCAGCTCAGAGACGCCTGCAGCTCTGCAGCCCTTCATCCTCCTCCTCCTCCTGACTTTTTCTTAAACTGGAGGTCATGATGTCACCAGATGAGGTCACTGATTACAGGAAAGTGATCTGCGTGTGAAAACAGCCAGAGGCCACACAGACGTCACACCTTTGCTCAGACTCATTCTTACCTGCAGAGTACAGGTGAGCCTGAGGCTGAAAGATTTCTTAACGGGCAGTTGACTCGATTCTGTTTCTGTTTACTGGGAATGATTCTGTCTGTTTACTGGGAATGATTCTGTCAGTTTACTGGGAATGATTCTGTCTGTTTACTGGGAATGATTACTGGGATGATGTATGAGTCCCATTAAACTAAATATTTAAAAATTAAATATAAAATTTGTCTAAAGGAATCTAAAGGACTTTGAAGTTTTCTGACAGTATTTGTATTTCTGAGGTTTTTAACATTATGAATAGAAAGATAGATTGTTTTCAGTTTATTTTATTCTTTCCTCCCTTTTATATGTTTATTTATATTCTATTTAAAAACACACAGAATATAAAGTGTTTTTCTTGTCCTGTCAGACTAAACTCGGGTTAAGGTGAACCGCTGACTCTGGATCTGCTGCATTCCTCAGTCTGCTGTCCACCTGTCACCACCACCGCCACAATAAAACCACACGTCCTGCAACCTCATCATTTTCAAAATAAAAGCCTGTAAACATTCTGGATTCAGTCCATAAACGCAGCAATAAAACAGCTTAAGATTTATGAACCTGTAAAACTGTTGCCTGAAGCCACGTTTTACTGCAGTTCCTCTTCATACAACAACAAGTCAAATGAGCTTCACTGGAGCTCAGTGGTTTTTAACAGTTAAACAGTATTTATTTATTTTTTATTTTTTTTAAAAAGCACATACAGCCTCTCTAATGACAGAAAAAAAATGATTCTGTCACTTTCCGTCCTCTTTCAGAACACTTATTCCATCAGAAAATCAATCAATAAAATAAAATTAATATTTTGAAGAAGAAGCTACAGAAACATGTGCAGGAACCATCATGGTTCCACATTAATGTCTGTGTTTTAATGACTGGAAACTGAATTATTTGTTTTAAGAAAAGATAAATTACAGCTCTGTTTGTATTTACATGTGACAGCAGTTTGTCAGTCAGGTTAATAAGGCAGAGGGAGAAAAAACAAGATGACAATTAATGAAAAAACAGGAAAATTTAAAAGTGAAATTTAAAAATTATACACATTAAAATACCGGAGTCATATACATTTATTTATATATTGTTTAAGTGGCCCAACTTAAAGTTTGTAAATAGTTTTTTTCTGATGTGGGATCAATAAATCTGATCTTATCTTTAACTTCATTATCACACACAGAAAACATCAAAACAGTATTCAGATATTTTATTAGAATATAACAAAACTATAAAAAATAGGCAATGAAATAATAAATATAAATATATAAAAACACCACTGAGGGCTGAACAGCTGATCACAATCGTATCAAAATGTCCTGCAATTATCAAATAATAAAGAGGTGTAACATTTGTTTAAAGGCTAAATGTGAGTCTAAAAATCATTTTAAATGAAATATTGATGAGCTGCAGAGATTTTACTGACCAACACATCATCTTCTACAGATTTAAGAAAACATCTTTTGTCTGCAAAAATCACCCCAAAATCATTTTAACATCTTTTTCACTAAAACATGAGACCAGTGAAGTAAAAATGATCATATCACAGCTGCAACATCAGTCAAAATAAGATCTGCTGGAATTTATAGAAGAAATGTAAAATTTAAAAGGATGAGATCAACTCTGCAGTTTCGACACGTTTCCTCAGTGGGACTTTTATTGTGAAGGTCCAGGTCGGAAGTGTGTGTGTGTGTGTGTGTGTGTGTGTGTGTGTGTGTGTGTGTGTGTGTGTGTGTGTGTGTGTGTGTGTGTGTGTGTTGACAGAGTGAAACTCCGAGAGTTTTCTCACAGTCATGACTTAACCTGCTGCTCTCATGGACTTTCTGGGTGAGTTTCTCTCGTTTTAGACACTTTAATTACAAAACAGACAGAAAGACAGAGACACCGACGGACAGACGGGCAGGCAGATAGACAGACAGATAGACAGACAGACAGGCAGATAGACGGGCAGACAGACGCTCCTCTCCGGTGTGAAACGCGTGCAGCTGTGAGGAACCTCCGCCTGCAGCTTCTCTCTGATCGAACACTAAACCACCGATAATCTGACCCGCGTTCTTCCCGCGGGATCGAAGCGATCAGTTATCGATTAACGGTGACGCGGTGGAAGAACTTCTCACATCCTTTATAAAAACACAACACAGTAAAAATACTCCACTGCACGTGAAACTCCTGCACTGAAAACGTTAGCTGAGTACAAGTATGCGAGTACAGTGAGGAAAAAAGTACTCTAAGTATTCAGAGTATCAAAAGTATCTGATCTGTCTGTCTGCTGTCAGACTGCAACTAATGATTATTGGCATTATAGATAAATCAGCTGATTATTTATTATTAAGTGACACCTCTACTGCAAAACTTAGTTAATCGATTAGTTGTCAACTTTTTAATTATTCACCAACTATTAATCAAACTAACTGATAAATTGCTTTGATTGATTGCTTTAAGAAAGCTTCTTTGAATGTGAATATTTTCTGTTTTTTTTTTTTTTTACATTTTATGGACCAAACAACTAATTGATCAATGGAAAAGTTATTGCCAGATTGATCACTTGTTGAAAAATAGGTCCACATGTTTTTTGTCCAAGATTGTGACAGGATTAATTCATTCATTCATTGTTTGATTATTTTTTTTAAAGAAAAAAAAGTCTAAATTTTCTGATTTCAGCTTCTTAAATGTGAATATTTTCTGGTTTGTTTGAAGAAACAAGACATCTTGAACATTTTCTGATCGATTAGTGGAGAAAATGATCCACAGATTAATCCATAATGAAAATAATGTAAAATAGGTCGAAGTTTGAAAAATAAAGTGCAAACGTCTGATACTCAAGATAAATAAATACATCATTTAAATTTTGCCTGCACGATAAGCAGTTCAGTTTGTGAGAATGATCATTTTTGCATCAGTTTTATTTTTACTGAAAAAAAAAGTTTAAATCCTGATGATGTGACGTTTGTTCGGGGCTGCAACAAAATTTTGGGGGATTTTTTACATCTGGAGAACAAGATCCGCAGGTGAGAACTTCTCTGCAGTCCTACAGGACTTTATCATGTTATTGATCAAATAACTGCAGCCTCTGTTTGCCATATTGTAATTTTAATAATATTGTAAATTAACTGTGCAGCCCTACTTTAAACACATTTATTTGAAATTGAAGTATCTCATACGACCACACATGAAATAATCTGAACTATCCCTTTAAAGATGCTGATACAGTATCTGAGCCGCTCCTCCTGCTCTCACCTGGACGAGGTGGAGTTAAAGTCTCCTCTGTGCATGTGGCCGCTCAGGTCTTCTTCTTCTTCTCTGGTTTTTCGTGCAGCGTCCGTCCACGATCACATTCCTTCCAGCTCCGTGCGCTCGGCTGCTCTTCATTATTAACGGATGCTGCGACAGTTAGCCTAAATTGTGGCACTCCAGCTGTCCCCAGTTCAGCTATAATTAGACCATTGTGTCCCAAATTTACTTAAGATCACTCTGCTTTTGTCTGAGGACGCACCCGACATGAAGGGGGGAGGCGGGGGAGATCTCTTTTTAAAGGGACATACCGCTCTTTTCTGCAGTTTTGACCATTTATTTGAATTTTTAAGCGTTTTCTGACCTTCAGGGAATCAGAAATAAACCTGTGGAGCATTCAGGGCTGCTGCAGACTCATAAGCCATGTCTGTGTGTGTGTGTGTGTGTGTGTGTGTGTGTGTGTGTGTGTGTGTGTGTGTGAGTGTGTGTGTGCAGCTTTAAAGTTTCTGATGTTGCAGAGAACACTCGTCTCCTCGGGCTGCTCTCTCTCTGTGTCTCTTTCTGTCTCGTTGAAGCTGTAAATGTGATTTCTGTCTCTCTCTGAGTTTAATGAGAGCGGTGTCCTCGTCAGGACGACACGTTGAACTGATCCAGTCTGCAGCTGGGTGACAGATTCTCTCTGGATCACATCCATCAGGGTTTCTTTCACCGTAAACACACACACTCACTCTGATAAGTCAGAATGTCAGGTGAGTGTTTCCCAAAGTCCAAGAAGAATTGGCAGAAAATGGTGAAAAATCAATCCTGTCTCAATCTCGTCATTGAAAAATAGTTCCAACAGGTGGAGCACAAGGACGTATGTCCACATGTTTGGAACTGTTTTTCAACAAGTGATCAATCTGGCAATAATTTCCCCACTGATCAATTAGTTGTTTGGTCCAAGATGATGTCCTCAAATGTCTCGTTTTGTCCACAACTCAAAGATATTCAGTTTACTGTCAGAGACGAGGAAAGAAACCAGAAAATATTCACATTTAAAGGTTTAATCTGCAACATTGTGCAAATTTCTTCTTAAATCCCACTGACTCAGTTTTTCAGATTCTGTCGTTCACTAAAGTTTTTTTAAAGTCTTTATTTCCTTCAGGTTTTTTTACGTCAGATTTGTTCTTAGGTAAGAACAGAATCTAAGAACACTAAAGAACACACACACATTTGAGTGTTGACAAACTTGTGCAAAAATAATGGTTAAAATTAACAATTTAAATTACATAAAGATTTTTTTGTACTTTTCAAGCGTAAGCACAAAATGATTTCAATATTAAAAGATTTACTGCACAATACTTAAAAAAATCATTAAACCCACAAAATGGCACCACCTCAAATACAGAATTAAAAGAACATTTCAAAAACATTAAAACAACAGTTAGAGCAGATAAAACATTATTAATTACAGGCCATGTTCTAGAATAAAATCAATAGAATAATAAATAATCTGAGCTTCTCTCTCTGAATGTAAACAGTTTCCAAAGATCAGATTAATATTCATGAACTCAGAGGAATGTGAAGTGATGTGAGAGGAGGCGGCTGACACAGAAACACGAAACTGGTTTCATTATGTGAAAGAAATTCTTTGAATATTTGTTGTGAAAGCTGATCTGTGTGTGAGGAGGAGGAGGAGGAGGAGGAGGAGGAGGAGGAGGAGGAGGAAGAGGAGGAGGAGGGGGAGGAGGAGGACTGTCAGTCAGTGAAGTTTAAATCCAACCAAACAAGTTCTCATGAACATGAGGATGATTTGGAGTCGTGACGTCGTCCTGCTGCTGTCAGGACCCTCAGCTTCAGACTCTTTTATTTAACAGACGTTCTCGACCTTCTCTGCCTGATGTTCCCTCACAGCTGTCAGATGAGCTGAAACACCTCGCATCATTTTACACGTGACTTTTTATCATATTTGGCCTGAATTATTATGTTAGAAGAAGTTGAGCAAAATATAAATAAAAACAGAATGCAAGGGTTTGCAAACTTTTCAACATATGTTCAGTTTAATACAAAGATGATATTTAATATTCAGACTGATAAACTTAATTGTTTTTTGTAAATAAACAGTCATTGTGTTGGGACAGCAGCATGTTTACCTGCTTTAACACTGCTGTTGTTACTGTGTGTTGAGTTAAACCAATCAGAGAGCTGAACATTGTTTGCTCAGGTTGTTCTGCTCTTTGATAAAATACAAACATAGAAGAGAGGAACTGAAACTGATCACTTTTTACTTCAAAAACAAGACATAGTATCAGAAGTATCGATGGGACTGATGAAGAAGACGTCAGTGATGGCAGCGTGTGTCTCTCTGAATCCCTCCATACCTTCACAGCTGCTGTCTGTTGAAGTCAGTGCTGGGAACAATCTGGATGGTCCTTTTCCTCTTTAGCCCGGAGGACACGACGTCCATGATTAGTGAAAACAGTCTGAAATGTGGACTCGTCAGACCACAGGACACTTTTCCTCTTTGCGTCCGTCCATCTCAGATGAGCTCTGGTCCAGAGAAGTCTGCAGTGTTTCTGGATGTTGTTGATATATGTCTTTGTCTTTGCATGGTAGAGTCTGAACTTACATTTGTAGATGCAGAGACAAACTGTGTTTACTGACAACGGTTTTCCAAAGTGTTCCTGAGTCCATGTAGTGTCCTTTATACAATGATGAGGGTTTTTAATGCAGTTTTTAATGCAGTGCTGCCTGAGGGGTCAAAGGTCACAGACATTCAGTGTTGGTTTTCAGTCTTGCTCCTTACATGCAGAGATTTCTCTGGATTCTCTGAATCTTTTCATGATATTATGGATTGTAGATGGTGAAATCTATAAATTCCTGTAGTTTTGTGTTGACAGACGTTCTTAAACTGTTGGACTGTTTGTAGTTTTTCACCTCATCCAAGCTTGTGAACCACTGAGTCTTTCCAGGACGCCCCTTTAATACAAGGGTTTGTCAATCATAGAATCATTCAGAAATTTAAATCAATTTTTGATTCCTCTCATTGATTCCTACACACACATTTGTTCACCTCTCGCTCCAGTTACTGTTACACCTCTGTAACATGCTTTCTGCTATAACAACATGTTATGTATAGTTATAATACCATGACTTTGAAGAATCTGAAATGCAGTGGTGATATACAGTCCTGCCTTCCTCTGCAAACTCCAGCTGGACCAGTGAAAAGTAATCGACCCCCATCTCTAAAAACACCAATGAACACATAACTTTTGCTTTTTGGAACATAAAATAGCAAATTTAAGCTCTCAGCAGTGCATCATGGGGATTATTCAAATGTCTCTCAGGGTTGTATCTGCAGCACACAGAACCCTGCAGCGCCCCACAGTGGTGGAAGGACGCCACGAACTAAGGCTGCACAATTGCAGTTTGGATGATTTGGTAAAAAAGTCATAAAAATTCAGATATGCGATATGATTAGTGGAAATGATCAGTTTTGCATCACAGTTCTCATGTGCATGTCAAAAGAAAAACTAGTAAAATCATAATGATGTGATATTTATTGAGGTCTGAACCAAACAAACATGTTTTCTTTCATCTGGAGAACACAGATTTTTAGGTCAGAAAATCTCTGCAGCTCCACAGAACCTCATCATCATCATGTTTTCTCACATATTTTTCCTTTTTCAAAAAAATGCAATTTGGTTCTTTTCCGCAATTTGGAAAATGTGATTTCATTGCAATTAATTGTGCAGCACTACCATGAAGACTAAACAAGCTTCCAGGATGTGAATAATAATGACTTACTACTAATAATAATATTAAAATTAAAAAAAAGTAAGTAAGTAAAAAAAATCTGTAATTAGTTTGTTCTGACTTAACAGATTAAACTCAATGGAATTATCATATATGACAAAGAGAATATTTGATGATTTGCTTTAAAAATGACAGAAACGATTAATCAATAATCAGAAGTAGTGGTGTGAGGAACATGTACGGCGAGACTGAACCAGTCAGGTGTGTTTGGTGCGTCGACCTGCGAGCTGCAGACGCTCCGACACAAAGACGTCTTTCTTTCTGTCTGCAGCAGATAATCCGTGTTGTGTCGGTGTTTCTGCTGTTGTCAGGTGTGTCCGCTCACGACTGAGACTTCAACACGTGGCCGCCTTTCAACATTCCCAGCATTCCTCTGGCGCACTGCCTCCCGGTGACATCACATTTCATCCTCCCTCCGCCACCTGTGGCGTCACACCGACCCCGTGTGTGTGTTAGAGCTCCGCCCACATTTCAGGGTGGGGTCAGTGAGGTCAGGGTCAAAGGTCAGAGGTCAGAGACAGCCACAAACAACTTATTCTGATAATCAGTTAATGTTTTAGAATCACTTGGACTTTAGGAAAGACCGGTTGACATTTTCTGACATTTTGTGGACTCAACAGCTAATTGATTATTGGAAAAATGATTGGCAGATGGATAACTTGTTGACCGGTTTTCACATGATTGGACCTATTTTTCAATTGACAAGATTGAGACAAGATTAATTGTGACAATTTATGGACCAAACAACTAATGGATCAGTGTAGAAAATGAGTTTTTAGTAAAGTCTGAGTTTAGATTCGTGTTAATATCGACTCATTACTGCTCTCAGTCTGATGACAAGAAGACAAAATGTCGAGAATAAAATCTGACTCCTCTCATGTCATTATCAAGTTGACAAAAACTTCAAATTCAGGCTTTTACCAGAATAATGACATTAACATCCAGCAGGAGAACTTGACTGGTTTCCAGTCTGTACTGGGCCGTCAGTCTGACTGTGTCCCAGTTTGTGAAGGTCACCGCGGCGTCTCTGTCAGAGGAGACTCCGCTGAATCCACCGAAACGATTGATCGATCCGAGCCGTGACCGAGCCTCCCCTAATCAATAACTCGTTAAGAGCCAGCAGGAAGACAGTGGAGGGAAAAGTCCTGGAGAGGACTGAAGATCACAGACAGACAGACAGACAGACAGACAGACAGACAGAGGGACAGAGGGACAGACAGAGAGACAGACAGACAGACAGACAGACAGACAGAGGGACAGACAGACAGACAGACAGAGACAGACAGAGAGACAGACAGACAGACAAAGGGACAGACAGACCTGCTGCTCTCACACAGCTCACAGAAACAAATATCACCATATCAACTCTAACATCAGTATAAAGTGATATTTTAGTTCATCTGAAAGAAAACGACTGTATCACTTTTTTAATCTTCTTAATGTTTCTCACAGATAAATCATTGATTCATGGTGGTAAAAAATCCAACACCTGACAGTCACATTGAAAGCATCACAGTCTCAAAACTAACTTTTCATTTGTCAAACATGTGAATGAATGTAAATACAGTCAGTCTGCAGAGAACCTGCAGGGTCCTAAAGGTATTAAAGAAGCAGAGCTGCAGCTAATCTGTTGATTATTTATTATTTATCGATTAATCTATTGTCTAATGTCAGAAAATGTTTCCTAAAGTCCAAGATGACGTCCTCAAATGTCTTGTTTTGTCTACAACTCAAAGATATTCAGTTTACTGTCAGAGACGAGGAAAGAAACCAGAAAATATTCACATTTAAGAAACTGAAATCACAGAATTTGGACTTTTAAAATGAAAAATATATATAATAAAAATAAATCATTTCAAAATATTTTTTTAAATGATACATATATATATTTAAAAAGCAATTATTTAGTCATGAAAAGCAGCAAAGTAAACCCAAATTACAAATGGATTCAGCCTATTCCATGCAAAACGGATGTGAGTATTATAATAAAAAGTCACTAATTACACTTAATAATAACATTTAATAAGAGTCTCACAGTGGGAAATAATACACTTTAGTTTACTGTACAGTTCTGTTGTAATGTGTCCTTAATTAACCTCCAATGACAGTCTGATACTCTCAGATAAAGAACGTGTCATTAGTTTTGGTCTGATTTGATAAGAAGTACAGCTCGTTACGTCTAATTAGTGAACTGTAAAATAAAGTGCCAGCACTTGTTTGTTGGTTCGACATCTTATCACACACTTACACTTACACTTACACACACACACACACACACACACACACACACACACACACACACACACACACACACACACACACACACAGAGTTAATAGCTGAAGCCCCCAGAGTTGTGTCCCACATCAGTCAGCTGAGGGGAAACTTATTTAGTAATTATCCTCTGAGCACAGTGATAAATGTAGCTCCGCAGGAAGAGGAGGAGGAGGAGGAGGAGGAGAGGAAGAAAGAGAACAAGAGGAGAGAGAGTGAGGCTGCAACTGAGCTGCTGCAGAGAGAGCGAGAGAGAGAGAAGAGCGTCTGCAGAGGGAGAGGAGGAGAGGAGGAAGACGTGAGAGGAGAAGGAGAGGAGGAAGCAGCACAGAGCGCTCAGAGGATTGATTGAATAAATGCGGTAAAACGTCGGCGCTCTGAGGGAGAGGGAGGGCGGTAGAGCGAGGGCTAGAATTACTGCTGAGTGGAGAGAGAGGGCGGTGGAGAGAGGGAGAAGGGCAGAGATGGGAGAGGAGGGACTGTGAGGAGGAGGAGGAGGAAGGATGCGGTGCTGAGGAGGGAGAGGCAGGTCGGGGGGGACGCCGAGTCGAGGATGTTCGTGGGACGAAGACGGACGTTTGCAGCTTAACCTCATTGGCTGACAGGTGGCGGCTGCTTCGGCCAATCCCGTCTGACTCTGTGTGTGTGTGTGTGTGTGTGTCCTCTCCTCAGATGATGGGGAACAGCTGTGATCGAGGTACCGTCTCTTCCTCTTCCTCTCTCTGTGTTTCTCTTCATGTCATGTGACTGACTTGTCATACCTGGCTTCCTGCGGCATGTTGCCTCAACTTTGTGTCCGCGGTGATGATGCGTTTGGGGCCATCATCGCTGCTCTCCCCAGTCCCCTCGGGGTGGGGGTTGTGGTGGGGGGGTTGGGTGGGTGCATGAAAGTTTGTCCCGGCCGGCTTCCCGCAGCAGCGCGGCGTGCATGCAGCGAGCTCCCTGCAGCTGGAACTTGATCCAGCACTTTGCCAAAGCTGATAAATGCTGACTGCTGCTGCATGCTGCGTTCACTGTGGCTCCGTCACACTGATGAGCTGGATGTGTTCCTGTTACGGTCGGCAGCACGTTGATGTGTGTTTTCATGCCATTGAAACATCATGTGAAGTCCACGCAGAGCTGATGTGATGTCTCACTCTCTTCATGTTGCTTTAGCATCGATCTGAAAACTGTTGACTGGGTGATGATGCTGCTACCAGCCAGTGTTTAGCAGCCAAAATTGGATTTGAGCTAATCATTATCTGTGATTTACCCTCTGATAAACTTCAGTATGAACACAACTGATTCACAACTCGCTGGAAGCTGTTTGTTCATCAACTTTAAAGGAGAAATCTGTAATATATTTACTGTAATTTATCATAAAATTACCACAATATGCCATCATATTAAAGAAACATACTAAGTTGCACGCTCACTCCGGCCAAAACCTGTGTTTTATTTTGCCCGTTTCATATTAATTAGAGTTCAAATTAATGTTGAATGTTCTCTGAATGAGTCAGTGTCTGTTTGAGTTGTTAGAAATCATTGATAATCTTTTTAAAGGACTAGATGTTTATATCACTTAAATTGATGAAAATGTTAATGGAGTTTGGCAGCAGTGAGACTGTATTTTCAGAGCAGTGGGGTTTTTGTTTGTAGGATAACAGGCTGAACTTTAGATCAGCAGACAACTGACAGAGTTATAAACAGCTGATCAACTGACAGAGGACTCGTCCTCATTTATTACTGTCAAATTATGATGTTGAGCTCGTCTTGTGCTCCTGCAGCCTCCAGTCTGCGGAGGACGACTCTATTATAAATAGATAGACAGTCCATGGCTCCAGCTGACTTTTTGGACTGCAGTGCACATTCTTGGATGTGCAGTTGCTACATATCACTCCTTTAATCCTTCCTGTTTAGCAGTAAACATTCAGTAACGCACTATAATTAATCAAATAATCAATTATTAATTGATATTAAATTAATTGCCAACTATTTTGATAATGGATCAATCGAAAAAAAAGTCAAAATTCTGCTGCACATCAGAAAGGAAAGGCTCAGTTTTCTTCGTTACCATAGTGACATCGAATATACGATTGGTTGCCTGAAAAAAGGGACTGTGATGACATCATCACCTTTCTAAAAAGTTTCAGACATTTCTCAAAACACTTGGAGCGGCCGTGGAAAAAGCCCTTTCTCCTGTCGCTCTCTCCTCATTTGTTGGCACCAGGGGGCGTGTCCAAAATGATTTGAGTGGCGAGGCCCAGGTGGGACACAGACTTTTGCAGGGGTGCAGGGGCAAAGTGTTTAAACACGCACACGTCAGGATAACAATAATTTACCATTTCTTCATATAGTTTCTTACATTCCTGTGTTGAAAACCTGAAAAGTCCCACCAATCACATCACAACAGAGTGTCACCACACAAATATAATATAAAGCTTTCATGTCCTCAGAGAGAAGTTGTATTTGTACGTATAGCTGCAACAATTAATTGATTAATCCGTTATCATCCCGTACAACCGCTAACTGAGCTAACGTGCTAATGGTAGCAGCAGCCCAAAAGTCTGCAACTAACAAATAAATGAAATGATGGTCTACTGAGACTCTTCTCGCTGACTGACGGTTAAGTCGACAGTTAGAGGGCGGCTTTACCAGTTTGAGCTGAACTTTTGTTGGACCCTGCTCCGGAGCAGGGCCACATTTTTATTTCGGTAATTTTATATTTTAACAGTGTGAACTTGAGATCAGCAGCTTAAGAGTCTGATATTTCCCTCAGGAGTTGGTAGAGACCAAAACAGAGCAAAAAGAAAATGGATTTTGGACTTGGCCTGCTGCTGCTGCTGCTGATGATGATGATGATGATGATGATGATGATGATGATGATGATGATGATGATGATGATGATGTTCTGAGTCTGCTGGATGTGGAAGTAGGAAGCTGTATGCTTACATGTTACATCAGTGACTTTATAAGCTGATAATATGTCAGGTGATGATGCGTGTCAGTGTCAGTTAATTCAGGTTTCAGCAGGTCCAGAAGTCCGTCAGCAGCTGCATGTTGTCAGAAAAACCATGAGAGTTAAATCCTGTGAAATGAAGGCTGCAGGTTTTCAGAGGACCTCAGGAGATCCTTGCGTCAGCCTGCTGTCATAGGTGAGGAGTTATTTTGAGCTTCCTGTCTGCTGAGGCGCCGTCAGGAGCGTCTCTGCAGCTGCTAACAGACTCGTAGGTGGTTGGAGATCTGGTCTGAGAGCCGCTCAGGCCTCCAGAGACCAAACTGCAGCCACCTCAGACAGGACTGTTGAGTTAGCTGGAGGGGAAGGAAGAGCCTCTAAAATTATCTCGAGATCAATGAAGCTGGAGGGGAGCCAAGTCTGAGGACATGAACTGGGACCAGGACCAGCCACTGGACTGGATGTAAAACATCCAGACGTTTGTGTCTTTGTGTTTTTGTCCATTGAGTTTGTCTCTTGAAATTAATTTGCAGGGCAGAGAGCTGCTGCTGATGAACGTGTCTGTCTGTCCTGCTGTCCTTGACACACTTCACTGTAGACAGACAGACAGATGGACAGACAGACATGAAGGAACATGTGATCCAGATGCAACAGTCTGTATTTGAACTGCTTTTAGAGTCACAGAGGAGTGAACGGCATCAGGCTGCAGTAATGAGGGACGATATGGTCCTAAAATAATATTTCAGGATATTCTGTGATGTCCATTTTCTTGACGGTTATTTAAAAATACTGACAAATGTTTTGCATTGCTCCTTTATTTCCTCCAGTGGTTTATTGTCAGAATATTGCCGTTATCATGATATTTTCTTTATCATGAAGTAAATCCTAACGATATATCACAGATGATATGATACGGTGCATCCTTACACTGCGACTCGTGGATTTATTCAACACGAAGTGTTTTGTCTCCTCGGTTGGTCGTCACTGGCGGCATCACGTGTTTAACCCTCGTCAGGAGTCTTGAACTGAGTGCGGTGCGTCAGCTTCGTCCTGGTCACCCTCCGCCTGCCGCTGGGGACAGGACTGTCCTCTGTCCTCCGGGGGGAGGCAGGTGTTCAATGTCTCAAACAACCGAGCTGAGAGAAAGTTTGAGTTCTCAGGGAGGGACGGAGGAGCTCCTCCGTAAACGAGAGGGGTGCGCTGGATTTATAACACAGGACGGAACAAAAGCTCAGAAACCAGAAAGAAACCAGAAGATTTAAGCATTTTATTAAAAAAAATGACTCAAACTGAGTAATCAATTATCAGAATAGTTGACAATGAATTTAATAATTGATTGATCAATTAATCTTTGCAGCTCTAATTGTGAAATTGGAAGCAGCAGTTTAACGGTGCAGCACGGTGTGAGGAACCTAATTATAATTTTCCTCACAAACAAATTGCCTTTTTAAAAACTTAAATGGACTTGAAGCTGCATAAAACCTGGTACACGTGTCAGTCGTGGTGAAAAATTTCATCTGGTCCAAACCAAACCAACCCAACCCACGAGAACAGCAAGTATCAGCCAATCAGAGGCAGGTCATGACCCCTGAGGCCCTCGTCGAGTCCCGTACCACATGAACACAGACATCAGACGTGTCGTTTGTTAGAAAGGTTAAAGTTCTCATCCAGTCAAACTCTTCTGGGCTTCTTGTTGTTTTTCCACCTGCTTAAGATGAAGGAACCAGCTGCCATCAAACAAACACGCCGTCCGTCTGTCATCTGTCCTCCACCGTGTCTGTACGTCATCACCACGTCCTCCATCCGTCCGGCTCAGAGGCTGATGATGATGAGGAGGAGGAGGAGGAGGAGGAGGAGGAGGAGGAGGAGGAGGAGGAGGAGGAAGCGGTTCTGGTTGATCTAACATGCTGTCTCTGTGTCTCTCTGTTGTCTCTGCAGAAGTGTCTTCGGAGCGATCTCCGAGGAGGAGGAGCATCTCCGGTCTGGGGAGTTCAGAGAAGAGCGTCACTGTCGACAATCCCAACTCGTCGCCTTTTAAAGTGCCGGTGAGTAACGGACGAGTTTCTGCAGGAAACACACACACACAACACACACAGTGTTTTAAAATTCAAATGTACCTTTATTAATGAAAACCAGAGAGGAGGAGAAAGAGCTGCGATCAGGATTTTACTACAGAAACAAGTCTTGCGTTTCTTTTTGTGCGAAACAGAAGCCGGTCAAATCGACAGGTCAGGTCGTCTGTGTGCGAGTCTTTTTTATTTGAACAATTTAAGTGAGAGATAATCAGCCAATAGGTGTGTATTTAACTGTTTGAAGGCACGGCGTTAACGTGACGAACCGTCCGACCTCAGACTGTTTAACACAAACCTACAGGTTGATTCTCTCTCTTTAATCAATCAACAATAATTAACCAACAATATGAAATTAAAGCATTCACAGATTTTTTTGGTGAAAGTTTTTTGACTGCTGTGATGAGGACAAACACAAACGTCCAGGATGTCACGTCCATCTGAAGCAGATAAAACAGGTTGGAGGTGAAGGTGAAACTTGTCTGGGAGATTTTTGACACACGGAGCAGGTTAGGACGTCCTCGTTAAGGAAAACTGAACCAATCAGCTGTTCGCTCGCTCGCTGCTTCACATCATCTCCAGTTAGGAGTTAATTGTTATATTAATTTAATAATAAGAGTTAGATGAATCAATACATTAATCATTAATCGTTTAAAAAGTAATCATTGGTGCAGCCCTGTCATTCATCTGTGTTCTTCTGTCTCCTGGACGGTCTGAAGTCACAGACCATGTGACCTGTTGCTCAGACATCTCATATGTTCCTGATTCCATACATGAAGATTTCAGACAGATCAGCTCTGAGCAGCCGTCTGCCTTTTCTCTGCGGTCTATCAGCACCTCAGTGTCAAAATAAAAAGCTACCGGCGTCGGTCGATGACAGAAGTAGACGAGTTTCTTCACCAGCAGCTGGATGAGCGTCTGTAGTTTTTTTGTAACCCTCCTGCTAGTAACAGACACAGACACTGTCTGTGCATCCTCACTGAATTAGATTTGAACCCAATTAAAGCAGCTCTGTCTGTATAAATCATCGTGCAAATGTCTTCATGTGATTATCAGCAGACTCAGAATGCACGTAACCTGATTAACACATGATTGGATCATCAGCTCAGAGTGTACCTGAGTGATTACTGCAGGTAATCAGAGTACTGCTGCAGCTCTCATTATGTGACAAACATCAATAAGTGAGTCTGGGCTCCTCTATATTTAGCCGACGTCTCTCTGCTGCTTTCGACCGAAACACTTTTCATCTTCGGCTGTCAGGAGTCCAAACGTGTTGCGGTGATATTTAATGAACAGCTTTCAGAGGTCATCAACACAAACATGTGAACCATCTGCTCCAGGACCACACACGCACGCACACACACACACACATACACACACACACACACACACACACACGCACACACACACACACACACACACACACACACACACACACAGGGAGTGTGATGGAGCTGCGAGTGACTCGTGTTGGACTGTTTGAAAAGCTGTGAAAGTAGAAATAAGGAGACGCAGCTGAAAATCTGCAAACTGACTGACAATCCAATAATTAACTTTTTAGTAAATCTATCAGAAAGTTTCTGCACACGTCTAACTCACAATATGACATTAATTTGACCTTCATCAGACAAACAGTTTGTATCGGGGAGGAGTGCATTTCCTGCATGCATGTCTCAAAAAATAAAAATGAAAATATATAAATATTACAAAATGTTTCTGATGTTACGTTCCTAAATACTGCAGGTTACATTTGTAAAGTCTGTCAGTTTACAATGTAAGTGAAGAGCAGCAGCGATGAATAAATAAAACCACACAAACTATTCATCAGTGTGTACTTATGTTAAAGGGATAGTTCACCCAAAAATGAAAATTCAGTCATTATCTACTCACCCTCATGCTGATTGAAAGTCAGGTTTAGTTTTTCAGTCCACAGAACGCTGCTGGAGTTTCACAGGAACATGTTGTTTGCACACCGTCACACCACACACACCCAGACAGTGTGCAGGTGAACGTGGCTCCAAGCTAAAGATCTACAGTGAAGATTGGATTTTTTTAAAGTCAGCTTGGTATGTTGGATCTTTAGGAGACTTGGATTACAGCAGACGAGCAGCATGTTTGATTGCAGCTCTGTTTTCCTGTGAAACTCCAGCAGTGTTCTGTGGACTAAAAATCTAAACCCGACCTTCAATCAACATGAGAGTGAGGAGATGATTTTCAATTTTGGGTGAACTATCCCTTTCAGTGCAGGTATAATCCCTGATTAACAATAAAACAATAAAAGCTGTTCAAACCTCTGATCTTATATTGAACTCTGTGTGTTTTGTCAGATTAAAAAGTGTGTGACAGTGATTTCAGCACGTTGTCTCTGTGTGGACATTACACACACACACACACACACATGAATGAGGTGTGCAGAGGTGTTCAGTGTCCTGTGAGCCACAAGACGCCTCCGTTTCATCCGGTTTCTATCTGTCAGCCAGCATTCATAACATGCTGCAATTTGCTAATTAATGCTTGTAATCCTTTTTTGTGTTTGTGATCTTAAATTCACACATCAGAAGCATTAAAGTGCTGCACAAACCTCAGTCAGTCACAGGAATTTGATTTTCCCACGTGGATCCTCATAATGCAGGATGACGTCACTAAAATAATAAGTGTCAATATCTTAGATGAGGGGCGTCAAACAAACACACAGCTCACTTTACTTTCTAAAACCAGTGGCATGAATAACAGCACCTTCCAAATGTTCTCCTCTTTTAGTGTGAAGATGTACGACTATATTCTGAAAATGCGACACGTAATGAACCACATTTTTTTGTGCCGCTAACAAATAAAGATGGCCGCCATGTCTCCTCTTCCTCCCACTGCACAAAAATTAGTCCAACAAATCAGATACGAATGCTGCCATCTCGTTCTGGTCTGTGCTGCCGACTCAGTCATGAGCAGCTGTCAATCATGACGTCTGACCCCCCTTTTTATATCATCTGATAACTAATTAAACCCAAACTGATGAGAGAAATTAAACCTGACGACGGCAGCAGGCCGAGTTGTTTCTGTGGAAGCTTCACAGCAGCTCTCAGGTCGTCTTCTCACTATTTTTAGCTCCAGTCAAACTTCATAGCATGTCTTCATACAGAAAATACAGACGGAGAGCATGCTGGGAGCTGGTGCAGCCTCCAAGTCAGAGGTAAAGTGAAGGCGGGATCATAAACGCGTCCAGCCATCAGTCATCTGCTCCAAACTCTGAGTCAGTCATCATAACATTAAGTCGTCCAAGGAGACCAGTAATCAGGATCAATAGCTGTGATCAGCTTCCTCCTTCCACAGTGTTGGACGAATCTTAATTCTGATGCTTTAATGGGAGCCAATGAGCCTGAAGGGAGTTTGTGGGGGACGACAGGAGGGGGAGGAGGGGGAGGAGGGGGAGACGAAGATGTGTTTGAGGATATTAATATCTCAGGAAACGAGGCCGCTCACTTCCTCTGCTCTGCTCAGGCCTTCGATCGTCACTGAGCATCTGATAGGTGAAGAGCAGTGTGATCCAAATCAGCTGAGTCATGTGACCGTGCAGTCATGTGACCGTGCAGTCATGTGACCGTGCAGTCATGTGACCGTGCAGCGCTGTGTACTCACACCGATGACCTCTGTGAAGTCGCGTTCGTCCATGTGTCAGAGGGGTGACTCATCCTCGACTGTCTGTGTTTGACCCGAGGGAGGCGCTCTGGTCCGCACTAATGTCCCGGTCGCCACGGCAACAGCAGCATCAGTACCTGCAGTCATCAGTCCTGAGTGGAGCTAAAAGTCTCTGATAAAGAGTTTCTTCTCACAAACTGCTGATGAGAGAACATCAGCAGTTAAACTACAGTGATCAATTCATTAATTAATCTGTGATGTCATCATGTGTCTTATTTTATCCAACCCCCCCAAAATATTCAGTTAATTAAATTACATTTTCTTCATTTCTTCTTGATAAAATTGCTTGAACAATTAATCAATTATCAAAATATTTGCTGATTAATTTTCTGTCAACTGACCAGAGCTGCAATGATTGATTGATTAATCAATTATTAATCAACTTTTAAATTAATCTTCAGCTATTTCAAGTAATTATTTTAGTTAATTTTTACGTTAAAATAAAGCCCAAATTCTCTGATTTCAGCTTCTTAAATGTCAATATTTTCTGGTTTCTTTCTCCTCTCTGACAGTTCTGAGTTGTGGACAAAACGAGACATATGAGGACGACATCAGATGGATGGATGAGTGGATGAGTGGATGGATGAGTGGATGGATGAGTGGATGGATGAGTGGATGAGTGGATGGATGAGTGGATGAGTGGATGGATGAGTGGATGGATGGATGAATACCTGTGTGCATCTGCTCATGGATGAGAGACCTGTGCTTGTGACAGGATGTTCAGGATGTTACTGATTTAAACTTGAACTCTTTTTATCTTTCAGGGGTTTTTCAGTAAACGTCTCAAAGGCTCCATCAAGAGGACGAAGAGTCAGACCAAACTGGACAGAAACACGAGCTTCAGACTGCCCTCGCTCCGTCCTGCTGATGCTGACAGGTAAGGATCCACCTGATCGATGAGTCTGAGCAGCTCCTTGATGGCGGAGGAGATGATTGACACACACTCGCTTTGTTGGATCACAGTTTGGTTTTAGGCGACGACTGATCAGATTCCAGTCTGGGTCATCTGGAGGTGACGGTCAGGAGATAAAATCAAACAGTGTGAGGCGTTCAATGACCCTTGCAATGCTTGCCGATCTTAGTAAGAATTTTTTACAGGTTAAAAGTTGAATGGAACAAAGATCCACTGACCTCACCTGGCCGTCAGGTCTTGTTTCAGTGAGAACTGTTGTTCTGGCAGGATTTTGAGCAGCGTGACTCTAATTAAACTGCCGATCATCCATGAGCTTCTCAGTTGTTCAGTTTTTGCTCCTTGATGGTTGTCAGGGCTATAAAGTGTCTGAGTTGGTGAAATGGTTGTTATTAAGATCGGGCAGTGAAATCTGGAGCCAACGCTGGTTCTCATATGATCGTTACCTACGAGACTGAATCACCACACAGATTACAGGTTGTCATTTTGGTGCCACACGCCAGAACTGTTTCTGGAGTAGTTTCTCTCTGGTGCAGCTGCTGCACTGATCGAGTCCCTGCGCTTCCTTTTCCTCTCCTTAATGAGTATTTCTGTCATCTGTCATGTAGATATACCTGCTGTGTTTCACCATCTGACCAGTGTTAGCTGAGATGTAAGCTAGCTTTAGCCTCAGTCTGTTAGCATTAATGTTACATCATGTACGCTGTTGTTAGCTAACTTTACATGTTTTAAAATGTTTCAAAATGTGTCAGATGGAAACATTAAAACGTCAGCTGCGGACGTTTCAGCTGACTCAAGTCGAGTTAGCATTAGCTTAGCTACATTTATGAAATCTGCTTGAGAGTCATTATTTTATCCGACAGACTCCACCGTCGTCATCTAGAAATGAGAGGATGCTTTTGTTTAACTTCTCTAATGAACCGCAGACCAGAACACAGAACAGTTCCTCCCAGTTTCAAAGTTGAGTCTGCCGCCGTCACCATCACCATAAACTGCATAAATACAGTGTGAGAATTGAAAGGCTGACAGGCGCAGCAACAGTAACTACAGAGAGTTTAATGCAAGAGATTTAATGCATTTATTGCAGACAAAACCCACACAGACGTCAGTCCAAACTGATCACGTGGGACCTTGTGTTGCAGCTTCAGTCTCGACTCATTGTCGGCGGTCCAGACATACGAGGTCACAGTGATGTCGCCGTGTTACCGCCATGTTTCTGTACACTGTGCAGTGACAGAAGCTGCTGATGCTTTCATATCAAACTTAATTTCTTGTTCTGCTGCTTCCACTGTGTTTCCTCAACTAATCAACATCGACATCTGTCTGTCTCTCTGCCTGTCTGTCTGTCTGTCTGTCTGTCTGTCTGTTTGCCTGTCTGTCTGTCTGTCTGTTTGCCTGTCTGTCTGTTTGCCTGTCTGTCTGTCTGTCTGTCTGTCTCTGTCTGTCTCTGTCTGTCTGTCTGTTTGCCTGTCTGTCTGTCTGTCTGTCTGTCTGTCTGTCTGTCTGTCTGTTTGCCTGTCTGTCTGTCTGTCTGTCTGTCTGTCTGTCTGTCTGTCTGTTTGCCTGTCTGTCTGTCTGTCTGTCTGTCTGATATCTGAAGTTAAACTCGGGCAGACAGACAGGAGGGTGGAGGGTTTATTAGTTGCTCCTCTGTTCTTTTTGGGATGTTGTGGGTTTCTCCTCTTCCTCCTCCTCTTCCTCTTCCTCCCTCCATTAACGCGCCCAGCTTTCCCAGCACTGACTGGATGGAGGTGGTTTTACTGGAAAGCTGGCTCTCCTCCTCTCCTCGTCTCCTCGTCTCCTCGTCTCCTCTGCAACACGCTCTGCTGTCACTCAGTTTTCACCCTGCAGACGTTTTAGGTTTTTGTTTTTCTTGGTTTGTAAAACAAAAAATGTCCCACTGTCTTCAACATCACCTGAAAGTCAACAACAAAAATAATCCCTGGAAAACAACCGGCCCCTGGAAGCACAGACACCTAAAATGATTTTTGTCCTGATGTTTGGAAGTTTATTAGCAACTTAAAGTTTAACACTAAAAAACAAAATGCACAGTGGAAGTCAAGACTGTCATGTGACTCCTGGACGCTGCACTGAAACCAGGAAAGGAAAACTATCATGATTATTACATGTCTCCTGCCTTTTGGCCTTTTTATTCATAAACGAGGGAAAACTAAAAGAAAACAGTGGTGTATTGATCAGTTCTACGTGATCATTTCGTGTGTGTGTGTCCAGTACAGAGAGAGATCCAGGGTGTGTTTAGCCTAGCTTAGCACAAAGACTGGAAGCAGAGGGAAACTGTTAGCCTCGCTCCATGAAAAGAGGAGAAATGTCCACATTCCAGTGACTGTTTGTCTCTCTGATTCACGTCAGTTGTAGAAATAGAAATGTAGAAATGAGACACTGTGGTTCATAATTAATGTCTGACTTGATGTAGCTCAGAGTTAAATGTCTCCATTCTGTTGATATAGATTGATTTGATTGATTATTGCAAAGTAAACATCCAACATGATCGTCAGTCATTGAGCTGATCAGATACTAATGTGTCTTCTGATCACTTTAATTATCAGTGATTACTGACATGTTTTGTTGGGTTTAAGTTAACAACAGGGCACAGCGGGCCTCAGACCCTTCAGGGGCCCTGAGGCTCCAGACACACTGTGAGATAATTAGTTTGTGGAAATCTGATTGATTACAAAGAACTGATACTGGGTTTTTGTGACAAAGATGTGTGATGTAGGCAGGAAATTGAAAAATTACAATTATAATAATAACAAATTAATTGATCCTGTTACAATCTTGTCAATTGAAAAATAGATTAAAAAAACGTGAAAACAGGCGGAGTGCACGGACGTACCTGTTTTCACATGTTTGGACCTATTTTTCAACAAGTGATCAATCTGGCAATAATTTTCCCACTAATTGATTAGTTTGTTTTGTTCATAAAATGTCATAAAATGTTGATCAGAGTCCAAGATGACGTCCTCAAAGATCATCAGTTTACTGTCAGAGAAGAGTAAAGAAACAAGAAAATGTTCACATTTAAAAAGCTGAAATCAGAGAAGTTAGACTTAAATCCTAAAAAAAGAGACTCAAACTGGTTAAACGCTTATCAAAATTGATTGATTCCTTCTAGTCCATTAAAATCATTATAATTCATCCTCTCCACAACCAGCAAACTAAATATAAATATTACACACACTGACTGTAGAGAGAGACAGAGACACAGAACACGTCACCGTGTTATGATATAATAATATGTATGACATGAAACTGACAGCGGTCTTATGATGAATGATGGACGCTGCATCTGTTCACATGTGTCGAGTCAACTGATGCAGCCAGAGAGAGTACAGCTTTATAGCCGACAGAATGTCAGCCAGCTGGACAGGACGATAATGCTTTATACACACACACACACACACACACACACACACACACACACACACACACACACACACACACACAGCCTCTGTGTGGCTCAGTCAGCTCGGAGCTTTAACTCCTGATGGACGGTTCATCGTCTCTCCTCCGGAGAGCTCGAAAAGCTCAGCTCTCCAAAACTCTCAGGTTCAGGTAGGACTCTGTGTGTGTGTGTGTGTGTGTGTGTGTGTGTGTGTGTGTGTGTGTGTGTGTGTGTGTGTGTGTGAGTGTGTGTGATTGTAAAGTTTGAATCCAGTTTGACGGCTCCCCGTTCTGATTTAGTCTTTGCTAAGTTCTGGTGTCTCTGCTGAGTTAAAATGCTTCTGTTCGACGCTCGAGTTGCTTCTGAGGTCGGGTTTCTCTCAGTTCTGGGGTCTGAAGGTCCAAACCAGGCAGGTGACGTTCACCTGATGTTCATGAACCTGCTGTTCCTCTGGCTCCAGATGTTGAACCTGCAGCAGGGATCTGGTCATATTCAGAGGCGTTCAGAGCGTCAGTGAGGTCCGACCCTGGTGTTGGTGATCAGGGATCTCGTTAGGGTTGAGTAATATGCTAAAATTTTCCAACAGATCAGCCCGTCCATGGGCGACTGGCAGTATCTTCCTCCTCCTCCCTTCTTCTCGAGTGTCGGAGACGTCCACAGGCGGTAAATTCTCAATGCTATGTCCACTTTAAACAGAGAAATACAACTGTTCACTCACTCAACTCACCTAAACCGTCTTCGTTAGTCCGTCCACTCTTCCAACAGTCACCAGCTCTGGTTTGGTCGAATTAAATCCTTAACTCATCACATGAGAAGAGTGTAAAGAGTCTGACTCTGCGGGCTGTTTATCTCTCACTCCTCACCCAGATCAGTGCTCTCACGGTCGGCTGAGTGGGTGTGTCCTGCGCCGCTGGACGAGAGCGCAGCGCAGTGCGGAGCAGCACCCGTCACTCTGCAGACCATTACAGTTAATTTGTGTCGAAAATGATTTTACTGCGCTCAGTAACCTTGATCAACAAATTCTCCCCGGTGTCAAAATCCAGAATAAACACAAATATTGTAAATCTACACACTGGTCAGTTTCATATTGAACCACGATTGGCTCTAGACTAGTTGTGATGTCATAAATCCTGCAGGTACGTGGTCCGGGTGTTAAAGGGTATCACCGCTCCCTGGCTCCAGAGACCAGCACAATATCCAAATCACAGAACCAGAAATACGTTTTGATTCTTGTGCAGCTGCATTGTTGAGCAGCACAGACTCCTGAAACACGTTTGTTTGGTTCAGACTCAAAAAAAATTCACACCATCATGATTTTAAGATGAAAACTGATTATTCTCACAGATGTAGATGTTTTTTTGTGTAAAATGATAAATATAAGTTCTTTCTTTCTGTGATGTGACACAAAGCATCTTCCGTCTGTCAGACAAAACATTTTGAATCAACTCATTTTAGTGTCTCTCATGTTAGGATGACAAAAGTGTGTGTGTGTGTGTGTGTGTGTGTGTGTGTGTGTGTGTGTGTGTGTGTGTGTGTGTGGTCAGTAAGTGCTTCCTCCTCCTCCTCCTCTTGGATCTTGGATCAGGTTTCCATCCTGCTGCAGAGACCAGCCCTTCCTCAAACTCTGCGTCTGCCCTGACTTGAAGGTTTTCCGTCTTCCTGCTTCAGTCGGCTCGCTCGTTCATTTTCACAAACACACACACACACACACACACACACACACACACACACACACACACACACACACACACACACACACACACACACACACACACGTTTACTGTGTTTAGCAGCTTCAGGTCACATGATCAGACACACTTAATCAAAAATATTAAAGTGGACCAGTGAAACCTAAAAATAACAAAACTAGGTCTGCAGTGATCTGTACTTTTTATTATAGATAAATCTTTTGATCGTTTTCTCAAATGTCTCGTTTTTCATCTTTCACATTGATCAACATTTTTCACCATTTTCTGAAACTGTGAAACTATAAATCAATTAATCAAAAAAATAATCCACTGATTGATCGACTATGGAAGTAATCGTTAGTTGCAGCCCTCCTAAAAATGTAAATACTGAGGTAACATCTCAGATTATACTTACGATAAATAAATATCAGCGTAAAAAGGTAAAAGTATTTAGTTACTTTCCAGCACTGGATCTGATTGGTTTGCGTCAGTTAAACAAGTCTGATGTCTCGGCATCAGTGTTGATCTGAATCCACTAATCCAGGTTTACGTAACTCATCTGACACAGCAGGAGGATTACACACACATGCACACACACACACACACACACACACACACACACACACACACACACACAAACACACACACGCACACACGCACACACACACACACACACACAAACACACACGCACACACACGCACACACGCACACACACGCACACACATGCACACACACACGCACACGCGCACACGCACACACGCACACACACACACACACACACACACGCACACACACATGCACACACACAAACACACACACACACAAACACACACACACACACACACACACGCACACACGCGCACGCACGCGCACACACACACGCACGCACACACACACACACACACGCACACACACGCACGCACACACACGCACACACACACACAGAGTGAATTAAAGAGTCTCCTGAAAAGCTGAATCTCATTCAGTGTTTCCAACAACCAGCTGATCAGCTGATCTCCTGTCTTCAGTGTGTCAGATTATAAATACCTCAAAGTAAAAGTACAGAAGTACCATGAACAAAGTAAAGTTAAAGGAAGGAAAAGAAAAGTATCTGCAGCCTGAATGTCTGACACAGCAGTTTGTGTTGAATTGATATTTTTAATTATCTCTCTGCAGTTTGATGTTGACAGAAATCCTGTTTCCATCTCACTGTTGTTTTAACATTCAGTTATTTGTGGACAATAATGCTTCAACTTAAAATACTGTTAGAAAAGAAACTGCATGTTTACATGAAGTATAAAGTGAAAACTCTACAACTCCACCTGATAGTTCAGAATGTATTTAGATTTGGAGTGACACTTACCGTAACTTCAAAGTTCGACAGAGATGGAAAATCAGCTGGTCTTTTATTTTGAAAAGTTTCTTCTTCCCCTGCGTCTCCGACCTCCTCTCGTTAACCTCTGACAGACTCCCCCACCCGTGAGACCGGTCTGTAGTTAAACACCTGCCTGGCTCCTTGCTGCGTCACACGCTGCTGCCTAGCGCCTGCTGTCCCGGCAGAGGTTGTTGCTATGGAAACGCTCCCAGAGGCCCGATGCGATTGGCCGTCCCAGGACCTTGTTTACCACCTGCTGGACTGTGGGGAAGCTTCATAAAGGCGACGCTGCGCTCGATGATCGGAGCTGCTCCTGCTGCCTGCTGCAGGGTCGAGGTGGGAGGACAGTGGGAGCAGGGGGGAGTCGAGGAGGAGGAGGAGGAGGAGGAGGAGGAGGAGGAGGAGGAGGGATGCTCTGGGGAACTCCCCTCACCTGGCTCTGTGGTTGTTTTTCGTAGGTATTACTGCTCTCCTGCTTCACTGTTGACAGCAGGCACCTGTGGTGGCGAGCTCAAACACTCAGAGGAACTTTGATGAATGTCGTGGCGTTGTCATGGTATCTGAGAAGTCTTATTGTGCTCAGCGGCGCCCCCTGGCAGCATTTTGTTACTCATAAAGAACTTCAGTTTAGAGAAGAAAACTCTGACTCTGCTTTTCACTCGTTTAACATTTGAGCGTTCCTCTTGTCTTCCAGATCTCGTGGGCTCCCCAAGCTGAAGGAGTCGACCTCCCATGAGTCTTTGCTGAGCCCGGGCAGCGCGGTCGAGGCTCTGGACCTGAGCATGGAGGAGGACGTGTTCATCAAACCTCTGCACAGCAGCATCCTGGGACAGGAGTTCTGCTTCGAGGTGAGTTCACGTAAAGTCAACTGAGGAGGTAGAAGAAGAATTAGACACATTTATCACCTCACAGCAACATGTTGGACAACCTGATCACCTGATCAATCACCTGATCAATCACATGTATGCTCAGGGGAGCAATAAACAATCAGAAACAAAGATTATCAGCTTCTGTTGTTTGAACTGATGGGTTTGATTTTTTTCCTGCTGTAAGTCTGGATGCACCGATCGACTGATCAGTTTTCAGCCCTGACAGCGTCAGCTGATCACGTGAAATCATGTTTCCTACGAGATCTCAGAAGATCCTGCTCCTCCTGGTACAAAATCTTTATATGATAACCTGGAGCGCTTTGGAAGAAAAGCATGAAGTTATTTAATAGTAAATGTAATTTTGATTTTAATTTAAAGAAAAGTTCCAGAAATGTTTGTGTTTTCTGTCAGTTATAGTTTTTTGGAATCAGCAGGTCAGACCTGTAAAAGATGGGAAATTAGAGTCAGTGCATCTCTAACCAGAATGAAAAGGTCATGTATCCCAGCTGTCCAAAAATAGCATTTTATTAAAGTAATGAGAGGTCAGCAGTGTGATACTGCTTTTATTATACAACTGTTTTATAAGCACCGTCACATTCGTGCAGACTAGTCACTTGTCTGCATCAAAATGGGTCCCAGAATAAACCTGAGTGTCCGTCCAAATAAAACCTCTGTGTGTGACATCATGCTGTTCACAGACAGGTCTGCTGTCATGAGTCTGACAGAGACGGTCGTGTCGAGGTGGCGAGCTCAGACCAATGAAAGATCGTAAAGTGTGATTATTTTAACAGAAACAACGGGTACAAACCTCCTGAGAGTTTTGCAAATCAAAGGTTCCCTTCTAGACACGACTGAGGAGGAGAGGAGCGCAGCGGGGGTTTTCCATTACACTGAATTATGTCTCCTTGTCTCCTCTCATCGTCTCCTCTCTCCCTCATCGACCTGGAAGTTGTTTCTCCTCCACCTTGATGAAGGATCTTCCAGTTGCTTAAATGCACCTGGAGGAGACGAGGAGACGAGGAGACGAGGAGACGAGGAGGCTTCTGGAGGAGCTCAGAGTGAGGAAACACCGGCGTATCTGACGGAGAAGTCTTTTATCAAAAGCAGCGATGCTGATTGGACAGTTTCAGTGATCCAGAGACTGACAGACGTTTCTGCATCAGTTTACTGTTTAAATGTTCTTTCAGCTTTCAACTTTGCAAATCGCTGAATGTTCTGAATAATGACACAAACAGGTGGAGACCGGAGGAAAAGGAGGAGTCTGATGATTCAGAGATTATTACTGTGAGATCACTGTCACACACTTTTTAATCAGTGAAAACGCCTGCATGCTTACTTTATAGAGTCATATTATACTTAGACTTATATATAATAAAATAAAACACAGTGAACATGGTGAGATATGATATAACGTCCATCATGTCGTATAACAGGATCATTTCATTGCAGAGAGTTGTGGAACCACCCACCCTTTTGTTTTTTTGTTTCACAATAAAAATTACAATACAAAATAAAATAAAAAGCCTAATTAAAGTGTAACTTGCAGGTTAAGTTTCTTTTATGTCAATTAAATTAAATTAGCTTTTATTTTATAGTTTTACTGGGCTGCATCGTAAATGAAGTCTCTACCTCTGTGTATTTTTGAGTTAAAATAACGGTTGAATGAATGATTATTGGTTTGAATGTAGCAGCAGGTCAGATGTCACATGACCTCTGTCTGTGTCTCACCTGTCAGGTGACGTACTCGGGCGGCAGCAAGTGTTTCAGCTGCACTTCAGCCTCAGAGAGAGACAAGTGGATGGAGAACCTGAGGAGGACGATTCAGCCCAACAAGGTGAGACACACGATGACCAGGTGGGAGTTTGATTCAGGTGATTCAGGTGAGACGCTGTAAACGAGTTTCATGTGCACAAAGATGGGAAGTAACAGAGTACAGACACTCAGTTACTTTACTTTTACTTTTACTTCCTACATCTAAACACAAATATCTGAACTCATTACTTTAGTTTTAATGACTGTGATTATTGTGTTGGAAGGCGATGATGCAAAATAAAAAATAATCAATAATTCACCTCAAAGTCAATAAAACTAAAGTAACTATCCTGTTTTGAAAATGTGAGGAGGAGAAAGTTCAGATTTGAGAAGAAGTAGAAAGATGTCAGCAAAATAAATACTCATGTAAAGTGCAGATAACCTGAAAACTATGATGGTAACGTACAATAAAGTATTTGTACTTAGTTACTTCCCACAGCAGCACTGAAATTATTATGTCATGCACCCTAACTTAAGTTTTTAAAAAAGTTATAAACATGAAACAGGATCTTTGTTGTTGATCTCTGTTCTTCTGAAACCTGCGGCCGTGTTTTAAATCTTCTAACTGAGGCTGTTTGTGTTTCCAGGACAACTGTCGGCGGGCGGAGAACCTGCTGCGTCTGTGGATCATCGAAGCCAAAGACCTGCCGCCCAAGAAGAAATATTTCTGCGAGCTGTGTCTGGACGACGTCCTGTACGCCCGGACCACCAGCAAGACTCGGCACGACAGCCTGTTCTGGGGCGAGTACTTCGACTTCTCCAGCCTGCCCGCCATGCACAGCATCACCGTGCACATCTACCGCGACGTGGACAAGAAGAAGAAGAAGGACAAGAACAACTACGTGGGCCTGGTCAACATCCCCGTGTCGGGCGTGACGGGCCGGCAGTTCGTAGAGAAGTGGTACCCGGTCAGCACGCCCACCACCAGCAAGGCCAAGGGAGGGGGACCGTCGATCCGCATCAAGTCGCGCTTCCAGACCATCTCCATCCTGCCCATGGAGCAGTACAAGGAGTTCGCCGAGTTCGTCACCAACAACTACACCATGCTGTGCTCGGTGCTGGAGCCCGTCATCAGCGTCAAGAACAAGGAGGAGATGGCCTGCGCGCTGGTCCACATCCTGCAGAGCACCGGGAGGGCAAAGGTCAGAGCTCAGCGACCAATCAGAACCCTGCTGTCAGAGGAACAGCTCTCACATCTGTACAGCCAGCAGCAGATTAGCTTAGCTTAGCATAAAGACTGGAAACAGGGGGAAACTACTAGCCTCCCTCCAAATAAAGAAAATTCTGTGTTCCTCATATTTACTGTACAGACCTGAGAGCGGTATCCGTCTCGAGGGGTGCAGGAAAAAAAACAAATACTATCACAATATTTTGTGACAATATTGTATGGATGCATGGTTGCCTCACCTCGTCTTCCTCCTCCTCCTCCTCCTCCTCCTGTCCAGGACTTCCTGACGGACCTGGTGATGTCAGAGGTGGACCGCTGCGCCGACCACGACGTCCTGATCTTCAGGGAGAACACGCTGGCTACCAAAGCCATCGAGGAGTATCTGAAGCTGGTGGGACAGAAGTACCTGCACGACGCCCTCGGTGAGGCTCAGCTCAGATGTTTGTTTGCTTGTTTGTTTATTTGCTTTTTTAATTCTTTGGATGAAAAGGGTTCTTTAGTCTTACAAAGAACCCTTGACAAACCTTTTCTTCCAAAAAGGGTTCTTCAGAAGCAAATGGAGTTGGTCTCCTTTAATACAAATAATGCCAAACGTCTGTTCACATCTTCTTTTCTCTCATTTTATATTTTTGCTATATTTTTGCTTTCTAGATCATTTTATGTTTTATTTCAGAGATTATATTGTCAGAGAAGACAGCAGGAAATATTTACATTTAGAAGCTGAAATCAGAGAATTTTGAGGGTTTTTTCCTTAAAAAATGACTCAAAACAGTTTATCGATTATCAGAATACTGGTGGATTCATTTTATAAGTGATTAATGATTGATTAATCGTTGCAGCTGCAGTTATTTTAGTTATTGATGAATTATCAGTCTCAGTTATCTTCAGAACCGACGGTGCTGTTTGATTTTCAGTGAGTTCTCACTCTGCAGGCAGTGTTCTCAGTCTGTCATCACGTGGATCCTGAATTAGATTGAAAGTGCAGAAAGTCTTTACAGACTGCTGAATGCTAAAATTAGAGAACATGTCTGTACTCTGCTGCATCATCTTCATCCTCCTCCTCCTCCTCCTCTGAGTGACTCGGCTCAGTTTGCATGTTCTCAAACATGTCAGAGATTCAACAAAGAGACTAAAATAGTTGAGAAAGTGCTGTGAATGTGACAGAAGCAGAACTGTCACAGACCCACGAGACCCGCTGTCACTACAAACCAGCAAACATCAGCCGAGTCGACTCGAGTTAAAGGATTTCATGACTCTCAAACTATTATTAGCACAAAAAAGTAGCTTCAAAAACAGCTTCAGTGAGATATTTATAGGCTCGCATCTGAAAATAGACAATAACTTGTGAGCCCTCTGCAGGTTTCCTCATTAAGGGCTTTTATTTTGACAGCAGGCTCTTATTGTGTTAAGCTGCTGCAGTAAATCCAGCTGACTGAACAAACACTCAGAGCATCTCCGCTGATTCATGTCATTCTGCTGCATCAACCAATGATCAGCCAGCAGCTGCAGTCGCAGGCGTTAAAACTTCATGACGCGTCAAACTGTTAAAGTCCACAAAGCTTCAGTGAAATCTGCTCCTAGAAAACTTTAAAGGGACAGTGCGTGTTTTTTCCCCTGGCCTCAGAAAAAAATACAAACCAGGGTCTGTTTACAGAAATCATCAGCTGGTTACTCAGTTTCATGAAGGGACTACTTTATTACACTGATCAATAAACTGTTACTACACTGATCAATAAACTGTTACTACACTGATCAAATATGGATTAATATTCTGTTATTACACTGATCAAATATGGATCAATAAACTGTTACTACACATGGATCAATATTTTGTTAGTACACTGATCAAATATGGATTATTTTTCTGTACTCTGTGTGTGTGTGTGTGTGTGTGTGTGTGTGTGTGTGTGTGTGTGTGTGTGTGTGTGTGTGTGAGCAGGCGAGTTCATCAAGGCTCTGTACGAGTCGGATGAGAACTGTGAGGTGGATCCCAGTCGATGTTCTGGCGGTGATCTGGCAGAACATCAGAGTAACCTGAAGATGTGCTGTGAACTGGCGTTCTGCAAGATCATCAACTCCTACTGGTGCGTCTGCAGGCTGAGTACACGCTGATGATCATGTGACAGAGGACGACCAACCAATCATGTCCTCTACTTCAGTTCACGTACCAAATACCACACTGTAATAATACTCTGTTACAAGTTCTGAAGAAGTTACTTCAGTTAAAGTATTCGAGTATAATCAGAAAAATGTCTTTGTGTTCTTTACTTGAACAGAAGTTACATTTTCCTTCTTTCAGACGTAGTTAAAAACTTAAAAAGTCATTAAATGTGCCTGTCCTCTGCAGCAGCACAAACCTGATCCTTCCTTCCTGCCTTCTTTCCTTCCTTCCTTCCTGCCCTCCTGTCTCCTCAGTGTGTTTCCTCGGGAGCTGAAGGAAGTGTTTGCGTCGTGGAAGCAGCAGTGCGTCGCTCGTGGCCACCAGCAGGACATCAGCAAGCGTCTGATCAGCGCCTCGCTCTTCCTGCGTTTCCTCTGCCCCGCCATCATGTCGCCGTCGCTCTTCAACCTGATGCAGGAATACCCCGACGACCGCACGTCGCGGACGCTCACGCTCATCGCCAAAGTCATCCAGAACCTCGCCAACTTCACCAAGTGAGTGTCTGCAGATGAAAAATTAAATCCAGACTCTCATCTGGACACAGTTTTTGTTCTTCAGGTACAAAACTGACTGCTGAAGGTTCTGCTTTGTTTTATTTTTTGAGGTTCAGGATAAAATCTAAAAAAATAAAGTTCAAGTGTAAAACTTTTAATGAACTGAGGAGTGAAATATCCACGTCTTGTGTGCAGGTTTGGGAACAAAGAGGAGTACATGGCCTTTATGAACGACTTCCTGGAGCATGAATGGGCGGGGATGATGCGTTTCCTGTCGGAGATCTCTAACCCAGAGACTCTGTCCAACACGCCAGGCTTCGAGGGTTACATCGACCTCGGCCGCGAGCTGTCCGTCCTGCACGCTCTGCTGTGGGAGGTCGTCTCTCAGCTCGACAAGGTACCAACATCAGCTGACCACCTGTGTGTGTGTGTGTGTGTGTGTGTGTGTGTGTGCGTGTGTGTGTGTGTGTGTGTGCGTGTGTGTGCGCAGGAGCTGTGATTTATGAATCTAATTGTCAGCAGGGAACACGACAGAACTTAATGTTGGTGACCAAAGCTCATGAAAAACACCTTTCACATGAAGTCAGTAAAAAGCTTGACGTCCAAGTTTTCCACCAGCACTTAAACACAACACACAGACTTTAAAAGAGTCTTAAATCTTCACAAACAAATGTAACACAATGCAAATGTTACTGAACCTTCACTAAGCCCCGCCTCCAAACAGCAACTGTCCAATCATAGGTTAGTAACGGTAACTAGGTCTGTCAAGCTTTGCGTTTCTCTCCATGTTGAAGATGAGCAGGAGGCTCAGAGAACAGAGATACTCTGTGTTTCATTAGTCTGGATGCTGGCGCCTCTCAAAAACACGAGTGGTGAATGGATTAAACTCTGTCTTCATCTGCTCTAACATAACCTGCAAATGTTAGCATGTCTGGCTAACTAACACTAGCTTACCAGCTGCAGTAACTTTACCTCCAGTCAAACTTGTTAGATCCACTGCATCTGCATTTGTTCTGTGGGGGTTTGAGGAGGAGGATGAGGGCTGATGAAGAATCAAAGTGGGTCGATGATGATGCATCTCTCTCTGGCTCGCTGTCTCAGGTCTAAGCTTAGCTTAGCTCTTATCCCAGCTCTCTTCCTGTGGTAATCGTGGTCCAGCTGGTCTGGCTGGGTGACCCGTCTCAAGGTCCACTGCACTAATCGAGTCCCTGCTCTTCCTTTTCCCACGTTAATGAGTGTATTTCTGTCATCTATCATGTAGATATACCTGCTGTATTTCACCATCTGACCAATGTTAGCTGAGATGTAAGCTAGCTTTAGCCTCAGTCTGTTAGCATTAATGTTACATCATGTACGCAACTGTTAGCTAACTTTACATAAACACTTTGACAGGGTTCTTGTTTTAAAACGTGTCAGATGGAAACATTAAAACATCAGCTGGAGACTCTCAGCTGACTCAAGTCCAGTTAGCATTAGCATTAGCATTAGCATTAGCTTACATCAGCCAGATACACTTCACGTCATCAGCTAGAAATGAGAATCTGCTTTTGTTTCCGTCTCTAAGGAATTACAGACCTCATGTTTCTACAGTTAGTTCATTTTGATGTTAAATTCACCACCGATATCACTGTAAACTGCATAAATACAGAGCAAGATTGGAAAGTTTGGCAGGCGGAGCAACAGTAACTAAGGAAGGCGGGGCTAAGTGAAGGGTCAGTCAGATCTATGACCCTGAAAATATTTAAGAAAAAATGCACAAATAAACGTACCAACAACCAAAGTAAAGACAGACAAGAAAGAGCAAAATGTCTCGTATAATATACAGAAGACAATAAAAACAGAACACTCAGTAAACTGTCAGATTTAACAGGGTTGTTACACAAAGAACAAAAGAGTTTTTAGTTCTATTGCACATGAACCAGGGTTCTGTAAATCTACGGCCTGAGGGAGGGGTCACAGACTCATCACTGAGAGGGGTTTTACAGAGACCTGACCCTGCAGAAAACCTGCTGGTCAAAAATATCAGCCAAAGAGGTCTGTGGGACACAAATCAGCCTTCCAGCCAGCTGACCAATAAAGTTCAGGAGATTCTTATTCCTGATTCTCAGGTTAGCGGACCAGACCATCAGAGAGACGGCGAGAACAGAGTCAATAAATAACTTAAATAAACCAGGACATCATTCTCCTGTCTACAGTTCTGACAGAATATAACGTTGTCGTCCCTTCTTACAAAGACACCAGGACACATGTTACAGGACAGAGAAAACACTGGACGCTGTCAGCGATGCAGCGTCTTCGGTCGTCGATATGAGACAAAATTCGATTATCTTCGTGAGAAAAACGTCTGTCGATCAATATTTCACTTTGTCCTTTCTCTCTTGGTCGTGACAGAAGTGTCACGGCTGCAGAAGCCAATCAGTCCAATCAGTCAGACTGATTATTGTTCCAGATTTTCCAGATGAAATGTTCAGTTATTGATCAGTGATCAGTGATGCTGTGTGTGTGTGTGTGTGTGTGTGTGTGATGTAAATAAATCTGATGATGTAACATGATTGAACATCTGAGATCACTTCAGTTCATTTAACCATTTAACCACATTAACGCTGCGTGGCTGAACTTCACAGCATGGCCTCCTCCCCCCTCACGCCCCTCACCTGCCCCCCCCCCGGCTCTGCTGTGTCTCACCCATCTCACCTGTCTCACCTGCCGGAGCTCAGTCTCAGCATGGCTCTGCTCGGTTTGACGTGGTTCTCTGCAGTAGACGCATGTTGTTCTAGTTGGTTTGATTTTTGTTTCCATTAAGTTTCCCTCATGTTTTTTTCCTCCCCCCTCCTCCCTCCCTCTTCCTCCCCCCTCTGTTCACTCCTGTCTGGCCGACTCTTTCTGTTGCCACCATCTTGGTTTCGCTCTCCCACCACCACCACCACCACCACTGCATCCTGGTGCTTCCATTCACACCATCCACACACACACACACACACACACATACATGCACACACACACACACACACAAACATACACACGGCGACCCCAGGGTGAAAATTCCTTCCTGCAGGCCACCGTAGCGAAGCTGGGCCCGCTGCCGAGGATTCTGGGAGACATCTCTCGCTGTCTGGCTGCTCCTACGCCCGTCCAGCAGCAGCTGCGACGCTTCCAGGACCACAACTCCGCCCACAACATCAGTGGCAGCCTGTCATCAGGGTTACAGCGAATCTTTGAGGACCCTACTGACAGGTAACCAATCACCTGACACCTTGCAGCCCCTTGTCACAGTGATTCACAGATTGCACCGCTGCTCCTTAACTAAGCCCGGTCCTAACTGCTGAGTCTTTAGAAGGGACTGTGCTCAGGGTTTTACATGAACACCCGTCCAACCGCCGAACGCAGGTAGATTTTGGCGGTGGTGAATCACTCAGCCATTCTAGACCAGACGCTTTTGCAGGTGGCTTATGGCTGGATGATAAAATGATCTCGATTCAGGATTGTGACGGATCACAAAAACAAGAATAAGATTTAGTCGTCATTGTTTTTCTTTGAAACAAAAACTCTTCTGACCTTCAGGACAAAAGACTGAGGGGGAGATTTACTGAACTGGCCTCAAATCACATCTGGAAAGTGATGCAAAAGTGATTTCTGTTTTTTAGCCTGGTGTCCACAGTTTGAAGATTAAAGCTACTTTTGTGGTGCTTTGAGCGCATAGGATGCGCTGCTGTGTGCGCTGATAAATCAAACACTCGTAAGAGACGGTTTCAACCCCTCTGTAGACGTTTGCATTTGCCCCATGTGAAGAGACAGCTGGACACACGTCCTCAGCCTTTCTCAGAAACTTATCTGCCCTTACTGCCCCAGCTGATGTCACTGTCCTGTCATCACAAACAACCCAAACGCCGGAGTAAAGAATTAAAGCAGCACAAACACGACACTAACAAACAGAAACACTTTCACTTTAGAACCCAACAAAGCAAACTTTAACTTTCAGCAATGCATCATGGGAAATTATGCAAACGGAGGCCATCTCTCAACTATCAGCTGCACACTTGAACATCATTACACACAGTACACAAGCTTTCCAGACTGAAGTTGAGTTGCAGTCTCATGTAATCTACTGAAGATAATAATCATCATAATGTATTATTAGGATTATTAATATTAGTAGAAGTATCGTCTCTAACATGAAGGAAAAAGAGGATGGTATCGGTTTTAAAACGTGTTTTCAGTTGATGTGTCGCTGAAGGAACATAAAACAAATAGTATTTGAGTAAATGTACTCAGTTACGTTCCAGTGAATCACTGTCTTAAAGCCTACAAGTTGTTTGAAGTCAGCAGTAACTAATGTTTGATGTGTAATCAGATTACTTTAACCGGCATGTACATGTCACTTCCTGCAGCCACAGCGAGGTGCGCAGCTTGCAGTCTCCGGCCAGCGAGCTGATGGAGGGTTACGTTCGAGGTCAGCGCCCCCTGCTGGCTCAGCAGCACCCCTCCACTCACAGCAGCTTCTCTGACCAGGAGGAACGTGACCGCGACCACCTGCTGCCCAACGGCCGCAGCATCTCGCTGGTCGACCTGCAGGAGGCCCAGAGCCTGCACGGCCCCGCCCTGCCTCCACCGCCGCACCACGAGGCCCCGCCCCGCCTCAGCAGGGCCGGTTCCCAGGCCTCCATCGGACACCCCCAGCTCCTCAGCTACCCCCACTCCAACCCCCTGACACCTCAGCCGGCGCCGCACCAACCCAAAGCGGCGCACAGAGACGCTCAGCCTCAGAGCGCGCCGCAGGTGAGGCGGCCGCTGCACCCGTCGCTCAGCCAGCAGCGCAGCCTGCAGCCGCTGTCCTTCCAGAACCCCGTTTACCACCTGAGTAACCCCGCCCACAGCCTGTCCACGCGCTCCGCCCACTCGCTGCGGCACGACTCCAGCTCCGAGAACCTGAGCACGGAGAGCTCGCACAATAGCCACAGCAACTCTGACGACTTCGGCAGCCAGGTGGGGGTCAAAGGTCGCGTGGCGTCCAACAGCAGCCTGGACGAGCTGGGCAGCAGGCGCAGCACGCAGAGCGAGGAGTGCTCCACGCCGCGCCGACACGCCCTGCCCGACCTCCCACCCGGCACCGCCACGGCGGTCGCCATCCCCCGACAGAGCACGACGGCGGGCACCGCCCACATCGTCAAGGTGGAGCAGCAGAGCAGAGGAGCGGGCGGGGCCAGGACGCCACGCTCCCTCCCTCACAGCGCCTCACTGCGCAGCAGCAGCAGCGCCAACACAGAGCCCACGCCCACCGCTGCCCATGTCACGCGGCAACAGTCCACCTGTTCTGTGGAGAATATGGCTCCGCCCCCGAGGAGTGCCGCCAAGCAGCCGCAGCAGGTACTGCTCATTATTATTATTATTATTATTATTATTATTATTATTATTATTATTATTATTATCAGTAGTGGTAATATTTTTATAATAGTGAATGAGAGTCGGTGTGTGATGAGGTCACTGGTTTGTGTTCAGGTGGCGTCCCCGGTGGAAGCCGTGGCGATGTCTCCGGTGGAGAGGACGGCAGCCTGGGTGCTCAACAACGGCCAGTATGAGGAGAAGGAGGAGGAGGGAGGAGAGAGGAGCCGAGAGGAGGGCAGGAACACTGAGAAGGTACACACACACACACACACACACACACACACGCCTGGACAGGTGTTTCCAGATGTGCGTCTGTGTGCAAACAGGTGCAGTGATGAATAATGATGATAAACTTCATCACTTTCTTGTAAAGATAACAGTTGATGAGCTGCAGTGACTCTGTCCTGATGCTGATTTATGTCTCCTGTCCCGTTCCCATCCTCCCGCTCCTGTCCTCTCACTCCTGTCCTCCCGCTCCTGTCCTCCTGCTCCTGTCCTCCCGCTCCTGTCCTCTCACTCCTGTCCTCCCGCTCCTGTCCTCTCACTCCTGTCCTCCCGTTCCCATCCTCCTGCTCCTGTCCTCCCGCTCCTGTCCTCCTGCTCCTGTCCTCCCGCTCCTGTCCTCTTGCTCCCGTCCTCCTGCTCCTGTCCTCCCACTCCTGTCCTCCTGCTCCTGTCCTCCCGCTCCTGTCCTCCTGCTCCCGTCCTCCTGCTCCTGTCCTCCCGCTCCTGTCCTCCCGCTCCTGTCCTCCTGCTCCTGTCCTCCTGCTCCCGTCCTCCTGCTCCCGTCCTCCTGCTCCCGTCCTCCTGCTCCCTCAGTACGAGCTGGAGATCTCCCGGCTGAAGGAGCGTCTGCGGGTGTCTGGTCGGCGTCTGGAGGAGTACGAGCGGCGGCTGCTGGCTCAGGAGCAGCAGATGCAGAAGCTGCTGCTGGAGTACAAACATCGCCTGGAGGACAGCGAGGAGCGACTGAGGAGGCAGCAGGAGGAGAAGGACAGTCAGATGAAGAGCATCATCTGCAGGTACGGACCAACTCCACCCCTCAGGGCTACACGGGGCAGAGAAACCAAACGCACCCCTGCACTGCATGCACATAAAAATACTTGATCAGCTGCTGGGAGTCCTGCGACTGTACTGCTGTCAGTTCTGTCAGTGATGTGGAGTCTGTAGTGAGTCTTCTTCAGTACAGACAGTTTCTATTCACTTTCCTCTGTTTGATTTTGTCATGTGTGTCTCTCTGAAAAGTTTCATCTCTGAGCATGAGGTATTTTTTTACATGTGCTGAACTTTTTAGGAACATTTTGACATTGTTGGAACATTTTAATGACAGTTTAGGAACTTTTTGATGACAGTTTAGGAACTTTTTGATGACAGTTTAGGAACTTTTTGATGACAGTTTAGGAACTTTTTGATGACAGTTTAGGAACTTTTTGATGACAGTTTAGGAACTTTTTGATGACAGTTTAGGAACTTTTTGATGACAGTTTAGGAATGTGTTCAATCTTTCTTTTTTGTTTGAATTAAAATGTAGACATGACTGAATCAAATATACAATAATGCTCAAGTTCTTTTTCATGAATTTATCTGGAGATAAAAACAGTCCAAACCTGTGTGTGTGTGTGTGTGTGTGTGTGTGTGTGTGTGTGTGTGTGTGTGTGTGTGTGTGTGTGTGTGTGTGTGTGTGTGTGTGTGTGTACAGGCTGATGGCGGTGGAGGAGGAGTTAAAGCGGGACCACGCAGAGATGCAGGCGGTGATTGAAGCCAAACAGAAGATCATCGACGCTCAGGTACGGACAGACATCATCAGTGACCTCACAGCATCACACCTGCAGACAAACAAACACACCTGTATCTACATCTGAACCTTTTATGAGCAAAAGAGACATGAAAGAAAATCTGTGTGGAGCTGCAACTCCAGACAGATTTACTTCTTTCTTTCTTTTTATTTGACATCCACAGCTGATGGAGACGTTTTAGTTGACAAAATATTCAGTTCAATAGTTTTAAATGAAAATATTAGAATTTTAACCATTGTTCATTTTCACTTAAGTGAGTTTACTCAGTGACTTTTTAAATACAACTTGGGGTTTCTAAAACTCTGAAAGTTAATTATCTCAACAAATCATTTGTAGTTGGTAAAACTTTTTCAAAACTTAAGTTGAGTTGGGCTCAAAACTAAATAAATTAATTGCAGTACATTGCCTTGAAAGTTTGAGTTTTCCTGTTCAACTTTTTCTCAACATTTTTTACAGCGTAAACCTGCAACTGATGACAATTAAAACGTGAAAACAAAAAAAAAGAAAAACAGCTGTTATTTATTTCCATTTGTTGCCAAAGTCACAGGGAGCCACTGGGAGGCGCTAAAGAGCCACAGGCTGCAGACCTGAGCCGCTTTAGTCCATGTCAAAAACTCTTAAACAAAAATAATCTTACCACTGTACTATAAAAAAATATTCTAATTATGTGTTTCCAATAATCTGTCCCACATCTGGAGGGTTAAAATGCAGTTGTGCAGGTTTGTTGACACACCTGGATCATTAAGTTTTGACCTGTTTAATCATATTTGAACAGAATAATTAGTGGATCAGCTGATGGACGGAGGGTCCATGTCTGTATGTAGAGCAGCACTGAGGTCAGTTTGGTGCTGATGGTCACAGAGGACAGCAGCAGCTCTGTCACTTCATGTTCTCTGTCTCTCATCGTCTCTTCACTGATTTCAGGTCAGTAACGGATGTGAAATAAACCAATCAGGCAAGTAGTGACTGTAGCCCCGCCCACTCCACTACCCACTCCCCGCCCACCTCCCCTCCCTCCCTCACGCTGTTTTTAGAACAAAAAAACAAAACAAACAAACACCATCAACAACGAGCGTCAACACACCTGAGCAGCCAATCACAGAGCAGATAAATAAAAGCGTGTGAACAGTCGTCATTACCCAGCATGCACGGCGGTGTGGTGAGAACCAGCACCAGTTTCGTTCTACAGTTTATTAGGAACACCTGCTCAGTCTGTGGTAAATTCTCCTCATGAAACGTTCTGATTCAGCTGGAGGATCATGGGAGATGTAGTTTGTGCTGCTGACATTTTCATCCTTTTATCTCGGTGTTCCTAATAAACTGGACACTGAGTGTAAAGACATTAAATTTTTCTCATTATTGAAGACAATAAAAGGTTAAATATTTCACATTAATGTGTCAATTAAAGGAGACGTTGTCAACCTTTACATGTATCATAATTTGTTCATTAAATTGTTTTTAAGGTTTAGTGTTTGACGATGACGTGTTGACGCATTTATTTATTTTGTGGTTTGTTTCATAATAATAATAATAATAATAAGAATAATAATAATAATAATAATAATAATAATAATAATAACTGTATTACCTCTCCGTACAGTAGATGGAGGTGGACACGCCCCCAGGTTGGAGAAGCAGCAGGTGTCCTGGTGTAGGAAGTTAAGTGACGTCCTGCTGTGGACAGAGTCAGAATCAGTTTACACTTTATTTAGAATATTTTCTCCTCTTTATCTTTCTGTCAGACAGACTCTTCTGACAGAAAGCCACCGTTATATAAGACACTCTCTACAAACCAACCAAACTCCATTCATAAAATGAGTGATTTTTCTCACTGTTGGTCTGCTGCTGCCTCCATCTGTTAGTTTGTGTTGTTGTGTGACTTCAGTGAATCTGAACTATAATTTTAAAACACTTCAGTCACACAATAACAAAAAATGAACCAGATGAAAAACGATGTGAAAGACGTCTCAGAACAAAAACCTGTACTTCTTCACTTTTACTGCAGTGAAGAAGTTCAATCAGTACTTATTTATTTATTTATTTATTTATTTATTTATTTATTTATTTTTAACATCAGAATGAGGACAGAGCGTTTGGACGTTTATCACCTCTGGGTTTTGTGGTGCACTTCAGCCTCTTGTGGCAGAAATGAGAATTACAACAACAAACATTCATAAAAATGATCCTGACAAAACTCGTCAGCAGATTTCTGGTGTTCTGGTGTGTCGCGCTCTGAGCTGGTTTTATTTCTGTTTGGCTGCCCCCTCCTGCCCCTCCTCCTCCTCCTCCTCCTCCTCCTCCTCCTCCTCCTCCTGCTCCACTGAACCAGCAGAGCTTCAGTTCACTCTTCTGTTGTGATGAGATCAGGTGAGGAGGTTTAAACAGGTTCCACTCAGGTGTTGTCTTCAGTCTCTGAGCAGGTGAAACGTGTCCACAGTTTGACCTCCTGCAGCAGAGCTTCAGTCTCACTCTTTTCTTTCTTTTTGTTCTTTTCACTTCTTTGGGCTGTTTCTGTTTTCGGCTGCTGCCTTGAGTAAAATTATTTTGCACATTTTAAGCTTTTAAAAAGCTCGTTTACTGTGTATTTTAACTCATGTGTTTGTTCTCTACCTGAATAATGAGCAGGAATAAACCAAAATCCCTTTACTTCAATACTGTGACACTGAAATAAATAAATAACAAGGGATAAAAAGATGAAGTGTAACAGGATCTTTAGGTCAGATGAGGTTTAAGTGTTTTTAAACCCTTGAAAATCTCTTAATGTATTACAATCTATTCTTTTATCAAAATTATTCATTAACGTTAATACCTGAATAAGAATTCCTTAAAATCTAAAATATCTTAAAATTTATTTGGAATGAAAACTCATGAGTCATGTTTCAGATATTTGAATTCATGTTTTAGTCATGAAGGAAATTCAAAAACTTTTTTATTTTTCTACTCCTCAAAACTTTAAAGTGTGTTTCAGAGGGTTTAGTTTTTCAGATTAATGTACAGATGAAGGATCTTTGTCTAAATTTAAAGTGTTTTCAGGCTCATTAAAGGTTCGTTTCGATGATATTAAGGGATTATTTTTTAATGAACCTCTTCATTAAACCTGCTGATGAACACAAACGTGCTGCGATGTGATTTTAACCCGACAGGCAGATCATCTCGCTTTATTTTGTACCTTTCAGTCTGACTTCCTGTCACACGCCCCCCCGCCTCTCTTTCTCTGTCCAATCAGGAGAAGCGGATCGGCTCCCTGGACGCGGCGAACTCGCGGCTGATGGCGGCGCTGACGCAGGTGAAGGAGCGCTACAGCACGCCCAGCCTCCGCAACGGCCTGTCACCCACCAACCCCACCAAACTGTCCATCACTGAGAACGGAGAGTTCAAGAACAGCAGCTGCTGATTGGCCGAGCAGGACACAAGAGGCGGGGCTTACACTGTCCAACCCTCCGCCCGCCACGCAGGGCTGCAGAGAGTTTAATGAGAATCTATAAATACGAGTGTAAATACTGAAGGTTTGATCTGTTCAGTGTACAGAGAGAGAGAGTGTGTGTGTGTGTGTGTGTGTGTGTGTGTGTGTGTGCGTGTGTGTGTGCGTGCGTGCGTGCGTGTGTGCGTGCGTGCGTGTGTGTGTGTGAGCGAGCGCGCAGCGTCACAGAAGCACAGTGAAGAAGAAACAAACCAAAAACAGAAACTAAAACGCACTCGAGTTTTCTAACTGACTTTTTTAAGGTTTTTATTTGAATCTTCAGGTTTTTTTGGTTTTTTTTTTGAGGATGAACTCGACCTGATTTGATTTGAGGATTTTTCTTTTTCTTTCTTTCTTTGTTTTTTTTTTACGTGTCGAGTTTCTTGTTTTTCTGGGGTTTTAATTTATTCCTCCACGTCGTCTCCTCCTCGTCGTTGCTGATCTACTGAACAGACTCCTGTAGGATCGGGGTCAAAGGTCACACACGCCTGTCTGCTGTCCACATGTTCAGAATAAAAGCTGCCTGAAAATCAACGGGTGTCGTCTCATTTCTGCCGTCGCCATGGCAACGCAGTCAGCACATCATCAAGAAAAAGTTTCAGTTAAAAGGGACAGTCCACCCAAAATCAAAAAAGACACAGTTTTCCTGTCGCCTGTTCTTTTATTTATCCATTTATATTTTTATGGTGTGAGTTTCAGAGTTAATGTTAATTTAATTTTGTAGTAATTTTATGTTTTAGCTGCTTAAAGAAAAAACAACTGTAATTCATTTAGAAAAGCCTTTAAATTATTCCACTCCATTAATGGTTTGTTAAGGAGTTTTAACAGATTTATTTCTTTTTTTTGTTTGTTTTATTTTGTTTTGTTTTCAAATTAAGAGCTTTTTAAATTTGTTTTTGTTTGTTTTTTTCGAATTAAGAGCTGTCTGCAAATTCTGCAGCTTTTTTATTTGAGAAGGAATCAGCAGAGGAAACTTTAACAAAATAAAACTGGATTGGTTTTTTGTTTTTGTTTTTTATAGATTTTTCTGATCTTTTTAAGGTGTAACTTAAGCAAAACTTTTAAACTATTAGATAAATTTTGGGGGATTGTCAGCACTTGTATCCCTTAAATTTTGGAGATAAAATCTCAAAACTTCACGAGACACTACCAGTTAAAATCCCTCAACATAATGCAATCCATTAATTCATGTCAGACCTGGGAAGTATTTTTATTTTGAAGGTTTAAATCCAAAAAACACTAAAAAATTGAACTTTAAACTGCTTTCTCTCTGCAGTAGATTCTACTGGAACTACTTTCTGCCAGACAGAAACTCTGTGGAGTATTTTGACAAACCGGGTCACGATTTGTGTGAAGAGATTCTGGTTTTCAGTTTTTCAGTTGTATATTTTTGGCTCCCTGAGTGTCATTTAGTTCCACTGAATCAGAGAGAAGTCAGACGTCTTTAAAGCTGATATCTACAAAACTCTGCAGCTCACACAGAACTACAGGCCAGAGGAAGAACGCGTTTCTCATTTTGCTGCTGGTTAATTATAGACGACACGCTGCCAACCAGTGAATTTCAAAGTAACACACTTTCTGTGGCGTTTGCACTCACTTGTGGTTTTTCAACAGAAAAATGTCATATTTTTCTGTAATTTAGTGTTTTTATGTGCAGAACAGGAAGCAAATAAAAAGTATTAGAAATCACATTAAATCCAAATGTGAACTATTGTCATTGAAGTTTTTGAAGACTTCCCTGTTTTGGGTGTGATTTTTTTTTTTTTTTTAGCTCAAAGATTTATTACAAAAGTTATGCAGTTTTTTTTCCCACAAACCAATCAAATAATTCATGTCAGTTCTGTGTGTGAGTTCACCCTGAGTCTGAGCAACTCAACATCATATCACTCCTTTAACACCAGCAGTGATTCAAACTGCTGCCCAGATCTATATGGGTTGAAGTGTTCGCCATATTTAAAATATTTTCCTCACTTGACCGTCACAGTTTTTACTGACGGACTTTTCACAGCTGCAAAACTACACTGAAGAAAACAGTAATGATCAGGTTTCCCCTGTTGATCAGTTGGTGGAGGACGAGAATAAACAAAAGAAAACTGCATGCTGGTCTCATGCTGGTCTCATGCTGGTCTCATGCTGGTCTCATGCTGCTGATGTCTGTCTGTCTGTCTGTCTGTCTGTCTGGGTGTCTGTCTGGGTGTCTGTCTGTCTGTCTGTCTGTCTGTCTGTCTGTCTGTCTGTCAGCAGGAGAAGAGAGACACTGCAGACTGTAGCAGCTGTTTCAAGGAGGCAGCTCACCTGGCTCAGGTGTGTCCCATCTCTCTAATGACCCTCCTGCAGAGAGAGAGAGAGAGAAGAGCAGCAGGAAGGAGGGATCGTCACAGTCTTCATGTTTGTTTTCTTACTCACAGCTGACGTCTGTCCGTCTGTACTCACTCGTGGTTTCCTTGGTAAACTGTTGATGAGTGCATGAAGGACGTGCTGCTCGTCTGATAGGACGGAGAAAATAGAACCTAACAGGTGAGACTCAACAACCAAACAATTTTAGGCTTTCTACCTACTGCAGCTTTAAGTCAGAGCATGAGCTGTAGATTGATTGATTGATTGATTGATTGATTTTAAGTGTCTTGCACCATGTGGTGCCCACGAGATACTAAATAAGAACAACAGCCAGGATGGTCACATGACAAATCAATAACAACAAGTCCACAAATTCCCAAAGAAAAAAACAAACCAAAATAAAAACAGAAGTTTCAGTCAGATTCCATGACAGAAACATATAAATAGATAAAATAGATAAAACCTTTTCTGCTTTAACTGAAAATATTTTCTATAAATCTTTCCAAGACAAAAGTCTCCTCATGAAAGCGGCGACACAACATGTCACCTTCAGACAACCAAAATAAATCAGGATTTTTCCACCGAACTTTTTCTGATGGTTCTTTAACTGAGTGTATACAGGATAATGAAACACAAGATGATGTTCATCCTCAACACAGAACACATGCGTTACTCTTCAGGGACACTTTTATCTGTTTACTTCAGTATCCAGAGGCAGGACAGACACCAGGTCTTAACTGGACACACAGGGACGTCTGTCCTCTCTTCAAATTAAAACTCTCCCTGCTGACCATGAGTTTCTGCAGAAAAGCTCATATTTTCATTTAAAACAAAACCAAGATATTAGTATGAAGTAGTTTTCTTTGAGTGAAATATGTGTCTCTGCTGCTCACAAGGTTTTCTAAAATGTATAATTTGAGTTTTCTCGTCATTCGTCGTTTACTAAAACATGAACTCAGAATATTCAGCATCTTTTATAAATGAATCTCGTGTTCAGAAACTAAAACAATATCATCCTTATTTAAGAAGATATTGAAGTTGAAGTCGTGGATTGGAAGGTCCTGATTGGCCCGTTTGATTTTCTTGAACTAAATCATTTACATAAAGGTGAAATAAAGTGGAGGAGAGCTCATCACTCTGCTTCAGTCCAGACGCTCCTGACATGATTTCACTTTCGACTGAACTCTGACAACATCGTCAAATTTACCATCAATACCAGAACACATTCATTTCTATTGACCCGATCAAATGCCTTCTGAAAATCAACAAATGGTATCAATATGATCAATACGAGCCTCATTTTTCCTAAAACCATTCTGTTCATCCACCAACACTCCATGAATAATTATTGAGTCTATTATTAAGAACTCCTGAATATAATTTATATTCTGAACTGATCAGACTTATACCTCTGTAGGCTCATGGAACTCTGGGGTCTGTGTTTGAAGATTTATGGATGAGTTTGATTATTGATTTGTTCCACATTGATGGAATAATACCAAACCAAAAACAGCTTTGAAATAAAGGATGTCAAATATTCAACATATTAGAGTTTTTGAGGACGTCGTTATGAAGTTCCTCTGCAGCCACAGCTTGATTTAATCGACCTTTATCGACTGTCCTCTGCACCTCGTCTGAAGACGTGTCAATATTCAGAACATGGTTTGGACGACATGCAGTGTTACTCATCACACACTCAACATCATCCTTCAACTCACTGATTTCACTGAAGAACTGACCGTTAAATAAAGAAGGATTTCTACATGAATATAAATGAGTATAATCAGTTTCCCACTTCTTTAATATTTGGTCAGAGTCAAATGAAGATTCACCATCTTCCATTAGAATCTACAGAAAAATCAACTCGCTCTTTTTAGGTCCTAAAATTCCTCTTGAAGAACCGAATTAAATTTTATCAAAAGCCTTAAAATGAAGTTGAAAGCCTTTAAATGCAGTTTTTTTTTTTAAATCCCTCCTCTTGCCTTCGTTCTTAGATTTAAGACCAGTGTGGTCACTTTGTTCTGTAAAACTTCTTCACTCTTTCAGTCCAGCATCTCACTGGTTTGACTGTTTGCTCTTGTAGAAAAGAAGCAGAGTTTTATTGAAGGAAGCTCCACAGGTTTACAGCACCTGTCATTAATGTAGACTCAGACTCCGCCTCCACTGGATCTGTTTGTTATGACAGCTGAGCTACAAACCAACAAAATGCTCTACATCAGAGACCACTGTGTGTATTTGGTGAACAAGTTTGTGTTCCCAACATGTAACGTTAGTGTAGAGACCTAAATGATCAAGTTGTGTTGAGAGCTGGTGAGAGTAAAGCCTCCCCACCAGAGGGCAGTGTTAGCTCTTCTCTTCTCATGGGGTCGAGTCCATTATTTACCACAATGTTTACAGCATTTGTTCTTTTCTTAAACATGAGCTTCAAATCACACTTGAGGAGTTTTGTGGATTTGTAGTTTTGTATTTTCATCACAGCTGTTAAACAACAGATAACAGTCTGTGTTACTAAATTCACCACCAACCTGAATGTGTTTGTGCTAACATGAATGTTTTTTCTATTTCTGCATCATGGTGACCCAGATTTTTCATCTGCTGTCAGATTCAAATCAACACCAACAAACTTCAGCAGCAGCAGCAGCAGCAGCCTTATCTGTGGGCCGCAGGGGCTGATGGGAGGTCTGAGGACCTGTTAGAAAGCACGTGTCCCTCGTCTGATCTCACAGCTCGTCCTTGTTTGGCCTCAGCTGCATCAGAGCGCCACTTCTCCCCAGGTTCACCAGAGGAAACACCACTGCACAAAATGCTTTTCCTCCCAGCTGCTGCTCTGTGCTGTCTGTGTTCAGGTGAGTGTTTCCAGCCAATCAGGAGCCAACAAAGTCAACCTTTAACAAACACTGTCACACTAACCTTCATCTACCTGTCTGTTTCTCTACAGCGCTGGTTGCCATGGCAGAACAGCTGATTCAGGAGGATTTAACATTGACCAGGAGAGTTGGTGAAGAAGTCTCCTTCAGCTGTGGAAACACTGACCAGTGTAGTGATAATTATATATTCTGGTACCAGAAGAAAGACACAGAAACATTCAGAGTGATTCTGTTCACTTATGGTAGTTGTCAAATTTATTCAGATTACAATCATCCTCAGAAAGATGATTTCTCAGCTGTGAATAAACAGAACGGCTGTGAGTTGCAGATCCAGACAGTTAAACTCGATCATTCAGCCACCTACTACTGTAGCTGTTGGAAATCAGGTCCCCACAGTGAGAAATGATGCCTGCAGCCTGTACAAAAACCTCCAGATGAACAGATGTCAAACAGTGTTTGTGACAGGAAGAGAGCAGTAAACCACAGCCCAGGTTCACATATTTCACCTCCATCTCAGCCAGAGTCACAAACACACTGAACTGAGGGATTGATTTTCTTTCCTGCTGTCAGGATTGATTTCATATCATATTGATTGATATTTTGATCAGATATTCCAGCAGCTTTATTGTTGTTCCACACAGTGAGGACAAACTAACAACACAGAAGCACAATGAGGAAACAACAACAACTAAATAGAAAGAGAATCCAGATGAAAGGATCAAATAACAAACATATGTCATGTTTGAAAGTCATTTTGTTGAATCAAAGAAGAAATTGCAAAGAAAATCTTTGAGATAAAGATGAAAATGGTCTCTTTGTTGTGCTGCTGGAATAAAGTCCATTCCTCCCTCACAATACTAATCTGCTCTGAATGAAAACTCTTCCAGCAGCACTTGTTGTTTAACACCTTTCAGTAGATTTCAGCAGATCATTTCACTTGATGACATTTTCAAAGACAAATCTTGGACACATGTCAGCTCAGGATTTTGTCCTTCTAGCAGCGGCTTATTAGGACGCTGATTTTGTTGGACACATTTCCATCAGTTTCCTGTGGATGTTTCTGGTTCCCAGAGGATGAATCCTAACATTTATGGTGACCTCCTGACCTTTCCTCTAGCGCCACCATCAGGACAAAAGTGTCTGTAGACCAACACTTCAGCATCTTGAAAGTTAATGCTTTGATTTTTAATAAAGTGACTGAAAACTTTCAAGAATTCAAGACTTTGTAACATTTAAAGCTGCACAAATCAATATTTTGATCTGAACAAAGGGTGAAATGACTTTGTGTAATCGAGGGTGGACTGGTCATTGGGAGGACCAGGAGGTTTCCCAGTGGCTGTTACACAAACTGATGCCATCAACAAACAAACAAACAAACAAACAAACAAACAAACAAACAAACATGTCCACAAAAGTAAGTATACCTTCCTATCACTGGTGGACCAGCAGTGACAGACTGACCAGACCTTAACTACGTTACGTAAGGAAACGTAAAACTGTTGCAGTTTGGTTCAGTTCATGTACAAAAACTACTTGGTGAGGTTTAGGAAACCATCATGGTTTGGGTTAAAATACGGGCTCAAAATAAATGAGTAATGGGTAAAAATAAAGTTCAAACTTTAAATAAGTCAAAGTTGACTTCTGGTTTCAGAATGGATGGTTCAAACAAACACAGGACTTTCACCCAGGAGACCAGGGTTCAACACCTGTGTTTGTTTGAGCCGTCCAGCCACCACACCTCCTCCATACATGGACTTTGTGGCTCTTTTTACTTCACCTTTCATAATTACTACGCCCACAAGAGTTCACCACCTCACAATAAATATAAATATGGATTTAGAAAAGGAGGTTGCACTTCAACTATGTGGTTCTCAGTGGAGCGTTAGACTCAACATTTAGTGAGCGTATTCCAGAAAATTGAAAAGGCAGCACATGTCAAGTCTTCAAGTCAAAGAGGACAAAATATTGATTTGGGTCATATCAATAAACAAACACATGTTTCAACACAAAACCTTCATCAGAGCGGTTGCAGCGCTGCACAGGTTCAATTTAGTGATGGACACAAAGGCAGAGAAAACACACAGCTGAGGGACCCAAATATTTAGGAACCAATCACTTTTTCCCCCTCGCTTCAAGATACAGGAACTAATCACAGAAAAGCCCATTACATACAACATGAAGCTTCATAAAACACAATTACTGGCCATCATTCACTATTGAGACCAAATACTACATGAAAATAAAGATACACAAATGATAATCCTGACCCAAAAAGCATTTTAAGATGAAATCATCATTAAGTCCAAGGATATTGACACATTGTGTTGCTTTCTGAAGAGAGCTGGAGGTCTAACCTCTTTCCATGAACCATTTAAAGCCACGTCACCATCTGACCCCAGCAGACCGACGCCATCAGGCTATGAAAGCTTTGTATATTTATTAATTATTGTTAAGACTCTTATTGGACCTTATTAGAGGGTAATTATATTATTTTCTTTTTTGTCTAATATGATACAAAGTACAGCTTGTTACATCTTATTAGTGTAAAGTAAAGTGTGACCAGGATGAGAGTGAATCTGTCACCATGTTTGTCGCAGCACTACATTAGTCAGCTGAGCACAGTGAATTTAAGGATGCTTTATATGACACTTTGAGAGACAGGCCTGTGTGTGGATTACAGAATGAAGCAGCACAGAAGAAATTACTCACAGAAAGTGACTTGACTCTTGAAAAAGACATTAATATCAGTGTAACAATAAAACTGGTATCAAACGTCCATCAGACACAGTTGTTAGGATGTACACAGGACATCCAGTACACATGAAGAGGATGACTGATGTGACTGTTCAGTCTAAGGCTCAAACTGCAAGGCTTCCAGTGTTTGTTACCAAAGGAAATGATCCTGCCATCCAGCTCAACTGGCAAACTGTAAGGAAGCTGTCACATGGTGCCGCTCACCTGAAGGCAATATTGGAGAAACATGAAGAGGTTTTCCATAATGAACGAGGCAGAATGAAAGATATTACAGTGAAGCTGCTTGTCAAACCTGGTAGCAAACCTGTGTTTATGAAAGCTAGACCAGTTCTCTACACTATCAGCCCCAAAGTGGAGGCTGACCTGGACACTTTGGTCAAGACTGGAGTTTTGGAACCGATGATGATCAGTGAGGATCATGCCCAGTGTTCCAGTACCCAAGAAGGATGGAGGAACCTGGACCTGTTGAGACTTTAAAGTGACACTGAACCCTGAGCTCAATCAATCTCTGTCAGGTTTACCTACAAATGCATGTGGATGAAAAGTCACTGCTGACCATCAAAACACTCAAAGGACTTTTCAGATACTGTAGGCTGCGTTTTGGCATCACTTCAGCCCCAGAACTGTTTCAGAGAGCTATGGATCAAATCTTAAGCGGGCTGTCACAGCTCCATTCTTCCAGTTTCCCTCCTGTTCCTCTGACTCAGTAATTTTCCACTCTCCCTGCCTCTGCTCCACTCTACCTGCCAGCCACTCCCACCTCATCAGCCCAACTCCACTCACCTGCAAGTTCAGCTGCAGCTCATTCCCAATCAGTCCTGCATATAAGCCTCTCCAGGACTCTCAGTCCTTGACAGATTGTTCTTCAGCATACATGTGAACCTTTCTAGCAGATTGAGGACATGGCCAAGTTGTTCATCTTGCCCTAAAGTCAGAAACAACCCGCCACTGGCTCCTCTTCACCCTGGGAATACCCACAGCAGCCATGGCACAGTGCACACATTGATTTTGCAGGACCTTTTGAGGACAGGATGTTCCTTGTAGCTGTAGATTCACACAGTAAATGAAGGTGGTGATCATGAGATCAACCACCAGTGGAAACACAATTGAAAAGCTAAGAGAAATGTTTAGTCACTTTGGATCTCCAGCACACCTAGTGTTTGACAGAGGACCCCAACTTGTCTCACAGAAGATGACTGCATTTCTACAGGCTAACAGAGAGCAACACATGAAGTCAACTCTGCAACCCTGCAAACAGCCTTGCTGATCAGTTTGTTCAGACCCTGACACGAGCCTTTACAACATCACAAGGACAAGGAACACTACATCAGAGACTGCACAACATCCCAAACTTCTGCAGCAGTCCTCGTGCCACCACACCATCTCTTCCAGCCTAATGCTGAATAGAGACCTGTGCAACAGCACTGATTTCTTAAAGACCTCAGCGGTGAAGGACATTGTTCAGTATCAACAGGGGAAATGGATTATGCACAGAGAACAGGCCAAGACAGAGTTTTCACCTCAGGAGAATCTGTGCTGACAAGGAACTAACATGGCGTCTCTGCCACTGTTGTTGTCCAAACTGGATCTGCGTCCTATTCAGTCAAATTGTGGACAGTGGCTGGAGAAGACATGCAGACCAACTCCTCAACTCTCCTGCTGTGTCTGCAGAGCTGTCTCTGGAAGAGTCTTTAGATGCACACACACCAAAACACCAACCTGTTGGAGTGCAGAACTCCACATCCAAGGTTAACGTTCCAGCTGCAGATCTGCCTACAAAAGGGACAGAGACACGTCCCTGCACATCAGCACCTGTAACAAGTTCACCATTTTAAGGTCACTAACGTTACCTCAGATCACAGATATCCTGGGAGAGAGCAGCTGCCTCCAGCCCACCTGAACTTATAGACTGAACTGCACTGACCCACGTCAGAGAATTACTCATAATATTGTTCAGGATGTTTCAGGGTCTTTTTTCCTTCTGTTCTTTCTTTATACAGAGCTGATTGTAAACATGAGTTTCTGCAGTTATGATTATTACTGCTGTATGTTGTCATGTCTGGGAGATAAAAGGGGAAAACCTACAAATCCCAGAATGCCAGTGCCTCAGGTGTCCAGGTGAGACGTCACATCCTGCCATTTGTTTGGCAGTGTGGTTGGTTTAATAATTGAACGCAGCCGGTCAGGACCCTGAGTGTTTTTTTTAAAGACTACAGAACACACACTCCGAGGAAGGAACAGTGTTTTCTCTTTACATTGTACTGATGCTGTCCTTGATGAAACCGCAGCCGTTGGACTCCAGCTGACCTCAAACAACGGACATTCAAATGCACCTCTGTCCACCACAGACATCACCTGAACGCCACCTTCAACGGCTGGGTTTGCCGCTCATCGAAGCCAGGATTGGACCCTTTGTACCACCAAGAGACGACAGCGTCACAGGGAACTTGAACTGGCTCACCACAGCAGTAACCATCAGCACAGCTGCCAGCTCACCTGCCCCTGAAAAAAGAAAGACAGAAAGAGAGAAATGAAATAAAATGGACTCTTAAAGAGGAAGAAAAGTTGTTGTAAAAGAGAAGAATAAAGTTTGACATCTTAAGAATAATTATTTCATGTTGATGTCTGATTAATGTCTGGATGTTATTTCATACAGGATGTTAGGCCTGAGGTTCAGAGTAAATTTGGGCCTTCATGTTCCTGCATGTTCCTGCAGGAGGAACACAAAGGTATTATGTGTAATCTGCTGACACTGCTGTTGGAGAATAAAGAGTTTATCTGACTTTGTAATCCAGGTCATTTATGTTCTATAAGTAACTGTAATAATTAAAACATAACATTGTCCAACTGGAAAAATCAACAGACAAACACAAAACAGCCATAAGCAGACAGTCTCCTTTTCTGTGTCTGTAACTCTTTCATAGATTATTGATTATGTGGTTTAGGTTTTCCTTCAGATCAGGATGAAGTGTTTGGAATGCAGCCCCCCACATTGGTTGTTTTCCAAACACTTCATCCTGATCTGAAGTAAAAACAAGTGGACAGAAATGACAAGAAAAGACGGAGCAGGTGTGGAGCCTAACAAACCAATGAGTATCCAGTCATTGTGTTGTTTCAGGATCATGTTTCTCTCTGTGATCCATCAGCTTTTCTTCTAACACTCAGTCAGTGTTTGTGAACTGAGACACTAACTGTTGAAGTTTTAAAGGTCAATTCTTTCTCATTCTTTCTTGATATTCTTCAGCTGCTCAACAGTCCACAGTCTCTGTTGTCGTATTTTGTGCTTCATAATGCACCACACATTTTCAATGGGAGACAGGTCTGGACTGCAGGCAGCTCAGTCTAGTACCTGAACTCTTTTACTACAAAGACACGCTGTTGGAACACGTCCACAATGTGTCTCAGCATTGTCTCTCTGAAATAATCAGGGACGTCTCTGAAAAGACATCGTCTGGATGGCAGCATATGTCTCTCCAAAACCTGTATGTACCTTTCAGCATTAATGTGGCCTTCACAGATGTGACAGTTACCCATGATGCCATGGGCACTAACACACCTCCATACCATCACAGCTGCTGTCTGTTGAAGTCAGTGCTGGGGACAATCTGGATGGTCCTTTTCCTCTTTAGCCTGGAGGACACGACGTCCATGATTAGTGAAAACAGTCTGAAATGTGGACTCGTCAGACCACAGGACACTTTTCCTCTTTGCGTCCGTCCATCTCAGATGAGCTCTGGTCCAGAGAAGTCTGCAGTGTTTCTGGATGTTGTTGATATCTGTCTTTCTCTTTGCATGGTAGAGTCTGAACTTACATTTGTAGATGCAGAGACAAACTGTGTTTACTGACAACGGTTTTCCAAAGTGTTCCTGAGTCCATGTAGTGTCCTTTATACAATGATGAGGGTTTTTAATGCAGTTTTTAATGCAGTGCTGCCTGAGGGGTCAAAGGTCACAGACATTCACTGTTGGTTTTCAGTCTTGCTCCTTACATGCAGAGATTTCTCTGGATTGTCTGAATCTTTTCATGATATTATGGATTGTAGATGTGAAATCTAATTGTATGGAAGTAATATTTGCAGTATTTCCAGGTATTTCAGTTGATATTTGCAGTAATGCAGTAAGTGAATGATTTGAAATGTGTAAAAATGTCATTAGTGTTCATTGGTAATGGTTGGGATCAGGTAAGTGTTTGTTGCTTCCTAGTAAGTGCAGCCCTCTAATGTCATGAAGTGATGCTCCTGTGAGGAGGGAGTTTTGGGGTTAACCTCAGATCAGTTAGTCAGGCGAGCAGAGAGTGGAGCCACACGCTTTGTTGACTTCTCCCTCTTTTCCTCTCATCAACGTTTCTCTCTTGGATTTAATGGCATCATTTGATTCTTTTGGACACTTTGGACACTTTTGGAGACTTTTTGTCAAGCATCTTTTTTTGTGCTGAAGTAAAGAGTTGAAGTTTACAGAGTGGTCCTGTGGATGTTTTCCATGTGGATTAGGACGAGGGGAATCATTAGAGCATCAAGCTAAGGCTTCATTCAGTGGAAAGATACACTATTTGTTCATTTGAATTCATTTCCTCTTGGTAATGATGACATGTTGTGAGCTTTTGAAGCAGAAAAGCCTCAGCAGGGACAGGAGTCACAAAAAGTGCAGCGACAGACATTAGCATCCATAGAGCAACACTGCTAGTGTGTCTAAAAAGACAATAAAAGAAGAGACAGTCATGTTGATATGAACATTAGAGAAACACATCATGGAGCTGAAATATGATCCTGCTTCATTATTTGGACTCGTTCACCTCAGCTGACACATTCAGCAGCACACAGGTTTTTGTATCACCACTTTTCACTGTGGGAAGATACGGGTACCTCATCTTTGGTTCAGGAACTAAACTGTTTGTAACAGGTAAGAATAAAGCTTCATTTTCCTTCAGTTGTTTTCTTGAACAAGTTGAAAATGTGTTTTTAATGAGTTTCTGCTGCTTCAGTCTTTACATGTTAGATTTTTCATCATTAGTAGAGAATTCTTGCAGCCGTGCAGCTTGTTACATCAAAAAGCTTCATAATTCCTGAAAAGATGTTTAAATCTCACTGAACAACTGAAGTTATTCTTTATTTCTGCATCACATCAAACTGATTTATATAGAAAAAGTCTGATATTGTCAAAGTTACAAATATACAGTATTTGATCATGTCAGTAATTCAGCACCATCTCTGGTTTTTATCAAACAAAATAATATATGATATTAAACATCAGTTAATATCTGTCAGTGAATGGAGCTGAAATGCCCATAACTTTAATAAATGAATATGTTGTATAGGATAATTCATCATTTTTGAAAAGGTCAAATTTACTTCATGACAATAGTATTATATATGATGGCACGTGTGTCTTTTAGTGGAATATATATTTATACATGAAGACAAAAAGATATTGAATATGATAGTAAAATAAATGTATATAATAAATGTAAATGTCTGTACATGATACAGGATGATATATAACACATACACACATATATTTATTGATTTAACTTCATACACTGAATATAAAAGAGATATTACACTGAACATAACTGCAAATATATGACAGTAAACATGTTGCTGAAAGTATGTAAATACAATAATATATTATAATATAATATAATATAATATAATATTATACAGGTATCCATAAAGTCTCTTTACAATTTAACAAATTTATTACAAAAGCAAATGAACAGACAAATGTGTGGAAATTATTACAAAATTAAAGGTAGATGCTGAAGTTTTTTGTCTCATTTAATCCTCCTCTATATGGACACCATTAGTTGCATGAAGCTCATCAAGACGATACTCGATTTCTTGCCGTGTTCTTGGTCGTCCACTCCTCCCTTTATCCAACACTGTCCCTGTCTCCATAAATGTCTTGTTTCATGCACAAATTGACGGACGTGACGGTGGACGTCTTCCACACTTAATCCTGTAGTTTCACTGAGTCTGCGTATCCGATTTTGTTTCAATAAACCACGATACACATTGTGCCTTTTCTTGAGGAGCAGACAATTAATATATATACGGTTTTATTTAACAGAAACTATTTCATCAACAGGTACCTGAAATACATAAATGCAATGTGATTAAAAACTTTGATAACCTCTGAGTACATAGAACAAATCTGATTAACATATCTCATCAATTGATTTTGTCATAAATCTTTTAAATTGTAAAGACACTTTGTGGACGCCCTGAATAATATAATATAATATAATATAATATAATATAAATTATTGAACAGTAGTCGAGTGTCAATAGTTAATTTCCTGTACTGCATTATGTATCAGTCTTTATTCATTTTTAAATACCTAAACATAACATCTGAATTGTGTATAAAAAAAAATCAAATTATTGTGAAAAAAGTTCTGAAACCATTTATGTATTGATTTGTTTCTTTATTGATTACAGGAATGTTTCAGCTGATAAATCAATAATTATGTTATAGATATTAGAAATTATTAAAATGGCAGCGATATTTAATGTGACAGTAAACATCCTTTATCATAAAATGAATATTACCATAATACAGAAAAATGATTTTCTATCATTATATCATAATATTCACATTTTAATCATATCACAGTAACTGTGTTAATTGTGTATAAGTTTAAAATTGTTATGATGAATTTTATTTATATTGATAATAATAAAATTATATGATTAAACTGACAGGACAGATTTGAGGTTCTATTTATTATATTATATTATATTATATTATATTATATTATATTATATTATATTATATTATATTATATTTATCCAACATCCAAATATATTATTTTCACAGATGCACTAAATATAAACGGGATATGATGCAACATAAATTCTAATATATGACAGTAAATATATTGTTTAAAGTGTTTGCATCTTTACATTTTAAAATATGTTATATTATATTAATAAATAGTCGTCTTGTGTCAACAGTGTATTTCTGTCACAGATCAATAAAGTTTTGTCTTTATTCACATTTTAAATACCTGAACATCATCAATCATCTTAATCATGGATCAATATTGAAATTATTGTTAAAAAAAAAACAGAAAAGAAGAAGTTTTGAAATTACTAATGAATTCATTTGTTTATTTTATGATTATATATTGGTAAATCGATCATATTTTATATATTTTGTTATCAATAAAATGGCAGCGAGATTTAATGTAACGGGAAACATGTCCTTTATTATAATATTTATGTTATAATATATCCTTTAATACCAAACATCAGGATTATATTACATTATATTATATTATATTATATTACATTATATTATATTATATTATTTAAAAGGAAATTTTAACTCAAAGATTATTAGTCATGTATGTATTTTTTAGTTTCTTTCTTCTGTCTCTTCACACGTTCAACATACTAAAACATTTTAATTTGTTATTTTAATTGTGTATAAAAGTTGGACTTCTTATGAAAAATGTTATGAAATTATTGATGGATTATTTTGGATTTTAAGGGATTTGATTTTTGTATCTGACAGTAAATATATGTTGATGTATTGCAGCCGCTGAAATATTTGTGTTTTATTTGAAGATGTTCTTTGTTATACAGTATACTTTAACACTAACACAGAAAAAATATCTATTTTATTACAGCAAATTTCATTATTATATTATATTATATTATATTATATTATATTATATTATATTATATTATATTATATTATATTGTTTAATAAGATAAGATAAGCTGGCTCTAGTAAAACTTGTTCTGGACTCGTCCTGCAGATTCACAGAAGATTAAATCAAAGTGAATTATACTTAATGGACGTTGTACATTGATATAATAATAATAATAATAATAATAATAATAATAATAATAATAATAATAATAATAATAATAATAATAACAACAACTTAATTTATATAGCACAAATATGAGTAGCCAAAACAAAGAAACAAAGAGAGAAACAGCAAGTAAAACACACCATAAAAGCAAAAGGAGGAAAAAATGCATAAGTTAAAAGTCACCAAATAGAGACATCACAAGTACAGAGATAAAAATTGACTTTGATTAGTAGTTTGTAAAAGCCTTTCTATAACGGAAGGTTTTCAGCGAAGATTTAAAAGAAGCTAATGAAGTAGCCTGTCTAATTTCAATAGGGATGCTGTTCCAAAGCCGAGGGGCTCTGACAGCAAATGCCCGGTCATCTTTGGACACAAACCAGGATCTGGGGACAACTAGAGCAGCATCCATAGATCTCAGTCCCCGCTGAGGCACATAAGGGATCAAAAGGTCCTTTAAATAATTTGGAGCAAGGCCGTTTAAAGCTTTAAAAGTTAACAGAAGAATTTTAAAATCAATACGAAATAAAACTGTGTAGGTCGGCTAGCACCGGAGTAATGTGTCCAAATTAAAATAGTTGTTAAAATTCAAAATTAAATTCTGTTAAAATTCCAGCAGCTGTGTTTTGAATTAGTTGGAGACGATGGATGGAGCTCAGGTTGATCCCAGCATAAAGTGCATTGCAGTGATCTAATCTAGAAAAAATAAAAGTGTGAATAATTTTGTGCAAATCAATAGAGGACAAGAAAGATCTTATCTTTGAGATTTTTTTTGAGCTGATAAAAGCAAGACTGGACCTCACTTTTAACTGGTTTAAAGAAAGAATAGTCAAATGTCTACTTGTCTTTATTTTCCATCTATCATGTGGTGCCATGAGGTGCTGAGTGTGTTTGATGTGAAGGTGAATCCAGTATATGTAGTGAACTTTGTGCTGTATTGATGAGTAGTTTAGTGATCAGAGTCCATGTAGTTTCCAGGATCAGACTGAATGCAGTGCAGTGCTGTAAGCTGCTGTTGACTGTGTGAATGTGTGTCTGTGCTGCTTGTTGCTGCTGTCAAACTTCAGATGAGCAGGTAGTGAAGCCTGTGGTGAGCGTGTACCCAGCAGCATCCAGAGCCCACCTGGAGGGGAAGAGCTCCCTGCTGTGTCTGGCCTCACACATGTTTCCTCCTCTGGTCCGCTTCTCCTGGAAAAGACGAAAGGAGGACGGTCCTCTGGAGGAGCTGCCCCCTGCTGAGGGAGAGCAGCTGGAGCTCAGAGAGTCGGGACGCAGCGCCGCCATCTTGCTGATAGATAGAGACCCTCTGTACACATACGTCTGCTCCGTCCAGCACGAGGGGGACACAGTGGAGGCCCAAACAGAACAAGGTAATGAAGGCTTGGTGACTGTGTTCAGCAGTGATTCAGCTTCATGTGGAGACGCTGTCAAAGAGAGCAGAGGAGCAGAGGACTGACATTTCTCACTGCGACTCCAAACATTTGTCTCCTTTTGTGTTTCAGTGGTTCCAGCTCCAGCAGCCTCCTGTCCTCCAGAGAGAGAGCCAGCAGACCTGCCAGCTCTGCAGCAAGCTGACTGTAAGATCACCTGCTGCCTCTCTGCACGGACAGATCCAATGTTCTGCTGCAGTTAGAGCTGCATATCAGTCTGTTCACTTTCTGCTCATCATTGAAGGATTGAAACATAAACTCCCTGATTCTGTTAGAGTGTCCAACAGCACAACTAATCCCAGTGAGAGAGCTTTCACTTCACAATCTGACAAACTCGACAAGTTTTAGGGCCACTAGACCACATTTTGGCCTTTGAGGCTGCTAGAAAAACTTTGGGGACTTTATCTTAAAGCTCCACTATAAATATTTCTATCTGAAGAATGAATCTAATGACTGTGTGTAAAGTGAAAGGTGTCTCTGCTGGTTGTGAAGCCACAGAGAATCGTCACCAACTCTGCAGCTCTACGGAGCTTTTTAGCCTCTTTTACAATCCAGTTTTGCTTTTTGATCAAACAGAAAATCAAATCCTGTTTAGGGCCCCTAAAAAGCCGGGCGGGGCCCCGACTTGTTGTATTTAATAAGGGCCTTTGAGCTTTGATTCAAACTGTAGCCGACCCCCGTCTTCATGTAAAGCTGGTTGTCCCGTCTGGAAAAGTCCAAGTTATACTGATGAAAATCTGATGATATTCTGATGAAATTTACACAGAAACAGTGTGGAGAGAAGACTGACCTGTCTGTCTGTCTGTCTGTGTGTCTGTCTGTCTGTCTGTCTGTGTGTCTGTCTGTCTGTCTGTGTGTCTGTCTGTGTGTCTGTCTGTGTGTCTGTGTGTCTGTCTGTCTGTCTGTCTGTCTGTCTGTCTGTCTGTCTGTGTGTCTGTCTGTGTGTCTGTCTGTGTGTCTGTCTGTGTGTCTGTGTGTCTGTCTGTGTGTCTGTGTGTCTGTCTGTCTGTCTGTCTGTGTGTCTGTCTGTCTGTCTGTGTGTCTGTCTGTCAGTGTCCTTCCAGTCTGAGTGCAGGGTGAAGCTGCTCTGTGTTCTGTACACAGTGCTGATAGTGAAGAGTCTGGTGTTCTGCTGTGGACTCTCTCTGCTGAAGATCCTCAGAAACAAGGGACCGTCCACCAACTGCACACATGCTGACTGACTGTTTTCTGATGGCCTTTTCTCACCATCAGATCTCATCAATTCATCTCATTGATCACTTTGATCAGCAGTCACAAATGTCCATTTTCATCTTTTCTTCTTGCTTGTAAAATGTCTCTTTTTATGCACAGCTTAGATACAGTCATCCTAACAATATAAATACATATATACACATATATATTTGCAGTTACTGAGTGTAAATTCTGTGCTCTAGTCTTATTTTCATCCTCCACTTTATTTGCACTTTGAATTGTGACTGGTATAATCATAGAAAATGAAGCTGAATCATTAGCTGTCTGCTAGATATTTGATTGTTTCTAGTATTTTTCTCTTCTTGTCTTTCTTTTTAATACATTATGCAGAGTGTGGCAGCTTTGTCAAATTCTTTCAGTGGAACATTCTCAATAAAGTGAAAAATCACAGTGTGTGTGTTTTACAAACATCCTTGTTTTGATGGATTTCACTTTGGCTTCAGAGCAAATCATCACAAACACAATCCACTTCATTGGCCGTGTATGTTGACGCCTACAAGTCATGTGACTCTGCTTGTAAGTAGCTCTCAATATACTTTGACACAGCAGCAAGAAGAAATGTACAGGAAGATCTGAATATAAGCATACAGCTAAACAAGGACAACAAAGCTAAAGAAAGAGAAGCAAACACAAACATATAGCTGTTATATACAAGTCAGTAGGTGTGTCTGTGCCAGCAGGTTCAGTGCTGAGCCCCTTTTATAATTGTGTCACTTCATGACATTAATAATGACATGAAATCACATGAATAACACAGATGAAAGCTGAGACAGTGAGTACTGAGCGCTGAAATCAAACTGAAGTTCCTGCAATGATTCTTGAAGCAGAGTCGACGCTTGTAACTGTCATTGTGTTATTAATGTGAAAAAGAGCAGCTAACGGTGAGGAGGCTGCAGAGCAGAAACCCACACAGCCCGTCTGCTGCAGGAAAGGAAGTGTTGATTGGCTGTCAACAGTTTTTTATGAGTCCTAATAACCACTGAGAACAGATTCATATCTGCTGCTGTACACACTCATCAACTCCTCTCCCCAATGGTGCCGGAAGTAGGGGGACCAAGGCGCCATCGGCCCCTCCGCTTTACTTTACGTTCACACCTTGTTTTTTGAAGCCACAACCATAAATGTGTGAACAGTGAACGGATGCAGCTGCACCCCCACTATTATATTTGGGGGAGCAAACGTGTGCTTTTGCATCTCCACTTTTTCATCACACAACTTTGATATTTGAAAACATTTGAGCGACGCCGAGACAAAATCTTTACTGCCGGGACAAAAAAGAAGAAGAAAATGTCAGCTGTGATGTCATGTCATTATTTACACCAACTTCATGACTATATTACTCAATATTTTATTAAACTATAGTCTGTTATGTGATGTTATATTGTTAGTAATCAATCAATCAGAATTCAGCACTTTTTATACAAACAAGAAAAAGTTCTTCATACAATCAAACAATAAAAAAGCAACACAGAAGATAAAAATAAATACATTTTCTCATCATAAAATCATATGACAACTAAAACAGGAAAACAGAATAAAATGTACAAATAAAAAGTAAATATATAAACAAATAAATAATGTTCAATTAAAATCCAAACTAACGAGGTCAGTTTTGAGTTTCCTTTTAAAAATATCGACTCTCTCTGAGGCCCTCAGGTCTTCAGGCTGTTCCACAGACGTGGACCAGAGTCATGAAAGGACGCCTCACTGTGGGTTTTTGTTCTGACTCTGGGGGTTCTACAGGGTTCTAAAGGGTTCTACAGGGTTCTACAGGGTTCATAGAATAAAGTCAAATCACCGTTCAGAGTTTTATAAACCAATAAAATGAGTTCTGAAGCAAACAGGAAGCCACTGCAGAGCCTTTAAAATTGGTGTAATGTGTGTTCTCTCTCTGTTCCTCATCAGAACACGTGCAGCTGAGTTTTGTAATAATTGTAATGAAGATGTTTTTTCTTAGAAAGAGCAGAAAGTGGATCATTCCAGTGGTCAGTTCTGCAGGTAATAAAAGCATTAGTGACTGTGTGTTGTGTTGAGAGAGAAACAGTCTCACTCTGCTGATGTTCTTCACTTGATAAAATGATGTTTGAATTATGTTTCTAATATGTGGCTCAAAACTAAGATGTGAATCAAAGATAACTCTGAGCTTTTTCACTTGTTCACAGGGTTTTAAGGTCACTTCTTTTGCATTGACTTTCTCTCTCTGAGCTTCAGGACCAATAATTAAGAGCTGGGTTTTGTCCTGGTTGATCTGTAGAAAGTTTTCTGCCATCCAAGACTTGAGATCTAAAATACAGTTAAAAAGGACATCGAGTGTCTCTGAGTCCTCAGGAGACACAGCGATGTCCAGCTGTGTATCATCAGCAGAACTATGGACGTCTCTGCTGTGACTCCTGATGACGTTTCCAAGTGGCAGCATGAAGAGATTAAAAAGAGTCGCAGCTAAAATTGAGCCACGATCTGATCTCTTCTTGATGAACATTCATCCATGCTGACATGAAATGTTCTGTTGGTCAGATCAGATTTAAAGCAGTTAAAAACAGGAGCAGAGGCCAATCAGACAGTGACGTCTGTCTAAAAGAACTGAGTGTTCGACTGTATCAAAGGCTGATCTGAAGTCAAGTCGTACTAATATAGAGAGTTTTCTCACGTCCATATTTGACCTGCGCTCGCTAACAACCCTGACCAGTGACGTCTCACTGCTGTGATTGACCCAAAGACACATTGATATCCTCGAAAACAGATTGTGGACGTTCAAAAAAAAAAAAATCATCTAAAACGTTTTCTTTTCACGTGTAGTTATAGAGAAGCGATGAATCTAAATATTAATGATCAAATCAATTGATCTACAATGACAGCACATTCATTTTCCTGCTCTCACATGTCCAAATGTCCGCCATAAACAGGTGGACATGTTGCTGCTGCTGTCAGGATTATAACTGTCACACTGCTGCCCTCTAGTGTCTGCAACAACACACTGCAACAACACCTGATACTACTACTACTACTGCTATTAGTACTAATACTGCTACAACTACTGTAGTAGTCATGAAAATTGTTGATTAAGATTTCCCAGAACTGCATGTGATGTCTTCAAACTGTTTGTTTTATCCGACCAACAGTCCAAAACAAAATGATGTTCAGTCCACCTTCATATATGACAAAGAAAACATTCAAATTATTACTTTCACTTCAGCTGTTGATCAGTTTCTATATTAATAGTTTGGTCTATAAACCATCAGAAAACTGTGAAAAATATCCTAAAGTCCAAGCTGGCAGTGTGTAAACACCAGATGAAATATACTGGTAAGATTGTCATTAACCTCACGAAGCTCTGGAACATAAAGTCCTGAACAGTGGAAGTGAATGGTGACCAGTTTTAAAAAAAAGAAAAAAGAACTGGGAAATAAAAACATGAAACGCTTCCATACACATCGTCTGCTGTAATCCAAGTCTCCTAAAGTCCTGACATGCCGTTCACACACACACACACACACACACACACACACTGACACCTCAGACAGTGTGAACATCAACGTGGCTGCAAGCTAAAGAATTACACTTCACTGTTTTTCTGTGAAACTCCAGCAGGGTTTTGTGGACTACAAAACTAAACCTGACCTCCAATCAGTGTGAGGGGGAGGAGATAATGACTGAATGTTCATTTTGAGGTGAACTATCCCTTTAAGGGAAAAGGCTGGGAACTCCTGACATACAAGACACGACATTTAGAAGCAGTGAATCACTGCAGCCAGCAGAGGACAGCAGAGTCCAGATAAAATCAGTCACTGCACTTTACTGTCTTTGTCACCTGATTGTATTCTGAAACCATCACCCTGTTTTTCTTTCTTTATTTAAAGGGGCAGTTCACCCGCAAATCAAAAATACATGGTTAAATAGCACTTACAGGCCAGGAGAAACATATATTTTTTTAATGTTGGGGTGAACTGTCCCCTTAAAACCATCACTGACCTTTAACAGAGTCACTGGATACAAAAATCAGATTTAGTTCTCTTGTGTTTGTCAGTCTGCATTAAAATGTGGACAGAGAAGACTGATTATATGTTTGTGATTAAAAAAGGATGAAATGACATTTTGATGATCAGACAGAGAAAGTTTACATCCAAGAGGACCAGAGATAATTCATATCAAGGTTTGTAGGAGGCAACTGGACTGGACAGAGTTCTGGAAGACGTTTCGTCTCTCATCCAAGAGGCTTCTTCAGGGAGTTCAGGTATTAAACCTGATGTGCTCGTTAACACCTAGAGGGTCATGTGACTCATGATCCCGCCCCTCCATTGTGTGACTCATGAGTTTCACCTGGGGGGAGGTGTGAATGAGAGTCGTTAAGGACTCTGCTGTCATGTGACTTGTTAGGGTCACCTGATTTCAGGTGGGTATCCAGCTGCCTGTGTCTTAGACGTCCTCCTCTGTTGAGAGACGGCCGTTCCAGGTTAACAAAAATGTCCTCGTTCACTCCTCTGTCAAACCATCTGTCTTCTCTGGACAAAATACGGACATTGTCATCCTCAAAGGAGTGTCCCTTGTCTTTCAGGTGTAGCTGGACTGCTGAGTCCTGACCTGTCCTGTCCTGATAATCAAGAGATAATCAATCACAAATATGTTTTTAGACTCACAGATAATCAATAAAATGAAGCTGTGAAGTATCAATTACTCTTCAATTTACTATTAATTAAATGTGTATTATTGATCAATTCACCAGTTTTTGTGTTGTTAGCAGTTTTTACAGCTCAAGACATAAAGGTGTAGTCTGTAGTTTTGAGGGAACACATTTGTATAAAAACATGAATAACATGATTTGTTTATAAATGTTCATAGCTCGTTGTTTATTCAATGATCACATTTATTTCCAGCGTTATTAACTACTGTCCAATTTAAAAAAAAAAAAAACTCTGCATGCAAAACTTTAAAGAAAGTACGGTAACACTTCATATTAAGATGTTTGCAATAAGTGTTACTTAATAGGTAATAAGGCCCTTATGTAGTCATATTAATACATATTAACATCAATGAGCATCTTATAAATGTTAATAAGTGCATGGTGAATGTTTATTGTAAGATTATATGACATTTCTAAGCACTTATGAGAAACTTCAAAGTCTACAGACTGCTTAAGAATGTTAATAAAAGCCTCATGAATGAATGAATGAATGAATGAATGAATGAATGAATTTTTATTTTTGTGTCCTGCACCAGTAAGTTTCCAGCCCAAACAGGCTGACAAGACACCATTATTTAGATGAACAGACCAGAAATCAGAAAAACAAAATAAGAACACAACATAACTACAATTAATGTTAATTAAATAACCTTTCCTGACGCTTTTTCCAAACTTTAGAAACAAAAGGAGTTTATTATAATCATTTACTCATCATCATCAAACACATTTATTGAGTTTCATTTATACTGTTGTTAAACCTTTACTACAGTTTTGTTGTTGATTATTAAGGTTTCTTATTATGCATTTATTAGCAGTTCTTTGCAAAGGAGAAACACCTGAAATAGTAATAATTTCAAAGATCATGTGCATAATAAAGGATTAATTAACCTTAATAATCATTGTTCACATTTTGGATCTGATACCCTGAAATGCATTAATTAACTGTTGATACGTGCAAAGGATGAATTAATCTAGTCTTTTATTTTGTTCGGTTTTGATGATTTTTATATATTTTTTCTTTGATGAATCTTCCTTTCTATTTATTATTTTATTTAAATTTTTATCACTTTATTTTGTTAGTTTCTTCTTTGATTATTTTTTATCTTGACTTTTTTTTATTTTATGTCATTTTATTTTATTTTAATGATTTTTTTTAAGTTTTATGTTTTTTATTTTTCTACATTTCGAATATGTTATTTTCATTTTTATCATTTATTTCGTTGTTTTATTTTTTCTTTGTTTTTCGTCTTATTTAATACTTATGTTATTGTTTTTTCTCATTTTTATTCTGTTTTATTCTATTCTTTTTATTTTAATGCCTTTTATGCTTTTTAATAGTTTATTTTGTTATTGTACTTTATAACATTTCTCTCAGTATTTTTCCCCCATTTTCTTTTGTTTTGATGTTTTGTTATTTTATTTATTTATTTTTTTATTTTTGGTACGACTTCGTCACTTTGAGCCCTGAATTCCCGGAACTTTGTACCATCATTTACTGTTCATGGACCACCCTCTTACGTCACTGCTTCCTTACACATCCGCAGAGTAAAATAGTTCTCATAATTAACGCATCTTATTGCTCTGTTTCAAAGCATTTTTGTTCATCAAATTAACTGCTGCGAAAAGATTATTCTCTCTTTTTCCCGCTGCCATTAACACGATCACGATACGGTTTTGTTTACTACGTAGCTCGAAAACGTGGCGCGAAAATTGTCACATGTGCGGAGGAAGAAAAAAAATGGGGGCCGGACTCGGAGTATTAAATGTCTGGAGGCCGCTGATCGGTGACTCACAGCTCGGAACACCAGAGGACGTGAAGACTGTGGTTTGATAGATCACAGTTATTGATTATTGATTGAGAGTGGATATACTTTTACACACGGGTTCTGTTGGATAATACGCGCGTTGAAGATTTAACCTTTACTCACCGGAACCTTCGGACATCACTCAGTTTTCACATCGGACCCGTCAACTTTATTCTGCGGTTCATAACGGTGAGTTAACGGTCCCGGTCCTCCACGGGACATTTTCCTCCTGCACGGGGAATCTTATCGACAAATCAGTCAAAGAAGGATGCCGAATTTACGTCTGCAGTTAGTTTTCTCCGTTGTCATAAACTTTATCTTGAAAGCTTTTAGTTGCAACAGTAATTTGATTGTTTTCAGACAGAATTTCATATTTTGATAGTGGAGACTGGTGGCTGGTTGTGTATCTCCAGATCACCAAACACATCACCTGTCAATATTTGAGAGACCATTTTTTATTCGTAGAGTCTGATCACAGTATAACATAAACATTGTTTTTTCGGCCAGTTACAGTTTATGAGTTTACATCTTGCTTGTTTGTTTGTTGTAGTTGTTGATGTTTTAATAATCAAAGGCGGAGGAGTTATAAAAGATCATTTTAGCAGTAATTACCACTAGTGTACCTGCTGAACATCTCACCTGTCAATATTTGTTCAAACCACGTGTCCACCTGCAACACCTGAATAGTCGAACTATATTTGAACATTAACATCACCTGTTTTTGAATAATTGTTGCAGTTTTTCAATTGTCATTACAATTTCCATCCTTACGTAACACAGAAACTGCTGAATTGAAATTACTACAACTTTTTCTTCCATTAGTGATAATTGGTGGATTTTTACCCGCCGAACTGTAGAGTGCCATTTATTAATAAATAATATTTCTATTATCGTCATATTTCATGTGCTAACTTGGACCAGCAAAGAAAAAAATACTAAACGACAAATTTTTTGGATGAAATTTTGTGTGAATGCGAACACAGAACATTTTAAGAACAATACTTCAACAACACCTAATCTCTTTTTTTAAATCCATCAAACCCGTTTTTCTGGATTTTTGGGTTATTTACATACAGAATATAAGATTACCTCTTGATAAAGTCAGATATCTGATAAATCCTCCAGTTAAAGAACCTTATTTTTTGAATGGATTCTGGTGTGTCTCAGTGTCAAACAGGTGGTGAACCTCAGCCTTTATATCTTCAGTCTCTTTAGTAACTTTACATGTCAAACTTCTTTGCACACTGTCAATTCAAGTAGCTTTTCATTATTTTATACAAAGTTCTGTCGTTTGTGACATTGATATTGTTGTAGTTAAAGTTAAATACCACGTGTTGTTCATGGTGCTCTGTGGTTAGTTCAGAATAACTGAAATACTTCATGTCATGTCATGGTTGTGTCACTGCGATGATTATGATGACTAAATATTCATACAGGAACTTGAACTGTGGAAGCTGTATGCTCTCGCTCCTGTATGCAAATACTTTTGAATTTAATATTTGCCTAAAGTCAAAGTAATCAACGATAACTCTTATGATCATTTGCGTTTTGTGGGTGGAAATGCTGCGGTTAGTGAAACATGGAGATTGAAATCACAGAATGTGAAGTTTTTACAGGTTAACTGCAAAAAAGATGAGACATTCTGTCCTCGAAAATTTTATTTTGATAGAGAACAGAATCAACACTTTTATTTTGGCTTTGTTCTAAATTTCAAAAGAAATAAAAGTAAGATCATCAGAGTCCTAACCTCATGTTTTGTGTCCTCACAGGCCGCCATAATGCCGCCGGTGTTAACCAGCAGGAACTATGACTATGACTATGACACGGTTCAGCCCTACTTCCTCCTGGATGGCGAGGAGGAGGACTTCTACCTGCCTCCACGCAGCCAGCTCCTCCCCGGACCCGGCGAGGACATCTGGAAGAAGTTTGAGCTGTTGCCGACGCCGCCACTGTCCCCCAGCCGGAGATCCTCCCTGTCTGATGTCCCGCTGTCCGCCGCAGAGCACCTGGAAGCGGTGTCCGACCTTCTGGATGATGACTGCAACCCGTCAGCAGCCCTCCTCCAGTCCTTCATCATCCAGGACTGCATGTGGAGCAGCAGCTTCGCCGCCGCCACCAAGCTGGAGAAGGTGGTGTCTGAGAGGCTGGCCTCGCTGCGAGCCCGCCGGGACTCCTCCGCGGCCAGCATCACGAACACTGCCATGGACGGAGCAGCCGATCAGCAGGTGTGCAGCTCGCAGGTGAACACAGGCTACCTGCAGGACCTCCACACAGCAGCGACGGACTGTATCGACCCCTCTGAGGTGTTTCCTTACAGCACGCCGAGCGAGAGGAGCGGCGATGGAGCGGCGATGGAGGTGACGTCAGAGCTGTGTCTGGACTCACCGCCACTCAGCAGCAGTGACAGTGAATCAGGTGGGAAGCAGGCTTTTATTTTGGAAAGTTTCAGAGTTCTTTAATAAAAGTAGGACCTAATTTAACATTTCAGGGTCTCAAAAATACAATAAAAGCTCATGAACACTCAGGTGGAACAATAAATCAAAGTTTTATTGAAACTGCAGTGTGGTTTAAAAACGCAGGATGAACTTTATTTGTTAAAAGGCAAAATGTTTGTCTCCCCACAGAGACACGTTTTACATCACACCAAAATCCACTGACAAAACATTCAGTTTACTGTCAGGAGGAAAGAAACCAAAAAAATATAATTAAGAAGTTGAAATCAGAGAATTTTGACTTTTCTTAAAGAATTAATCAAACTGATTAATTGATCATCAAAATAGTTGGTGATTCATTCAATATTTGACCTCTAACTGATTAATTGTGTGACTTATACAAGAATGTTTCCTTTTTTTTCCTAGAAGAAGAAGAAGAAGATGAAGAAGGTGAGGAGGAGGAGGAGGAGGAGGATGATGAAGAGATAGACGTGGTGACGGTGGACAGGCGAAAGGCGTCACGGCGGTCAGACAGCAGCAGACCAGAAACCTCCCCGCTGGTCCTGAAACGCTCTCACATCAACATCCATCAGCACAACTACGCCGCCCAGCAGCCGCCGGCCGCCCACCACCGCCCGCCCGCTGGGAAACGGTTAAAGACGGAGGGCGGCTGCCCGGCAGCGCCAAGGCAGAGCGCCACCCGCAGGTGCTGGAGCCCGCGGTCTGAAGGAGATGACAGCGATGACAAACGCAGGACTCACAACGTGCTGGAGAGGCAGCGCAGGAACGAGCTGAAGATGAGCTTCTTAGCTCTGAGGGACGAAATCCCGGCGGTCGCCAACAACGACAAAGCGGCGAAGGTGGTGATCCTGAAACAGGCGACGAAGTTCATCGCAGAGATCAGAGAGGACGAGAGGAGGCTGCTGACGATGAAGGACGAGCTGAGGAAGAGGAGCAGAGAGCTGAAGCACAGACTGCAGCAGATGAGGACTTTATGATGACTGATTATTAGTTTTCATGTTAGTTTATTTTATATTATGTCACATTTTCATGTCAGAAACTGAATATCTGAGCTGCAGATAACGTCCTTCATCAATGATTGTGAATAATTTGATGTGTTCAGTGTGAAAAATGATGACTCATGTAAACTGAACACAGGAAATGTGTTTCTATTTATTTTATTTTTATGGACAACTTCTGCATGTTTTAATTTAAACTTGTTTTTGTATAAAATTCAGATGTCTGAAGAGGAAAAATATAATTTCATTTCAGCATCTGACTGTACTGATCACGCTGATCAATAATTTAATCTTATCTAATCAATAGTTACTCCCTGAAGCATGGACCTGTTGTTATATTTATAACTGTTTTATTTGATTTTTTTTTTTTAATAGTTTATATTTTTATATTTTCCTCTTTCGGTTGATTCAGCTGGACAAGAGGAAGCACTTCAAAATAAAAGCCCCTCATACATTTGAGGTTCTGTCAATGTTACAGTGGTGTAAATTTTTGTTTCTTGTTGCTGTTTCTGCCTTTTGCTTTGGTATGACCCAATATTTTTTGGTTCGCTCTGCAAAGGCAGAATACAGGAACTTCCAAATAAGGTCAAAGGTCAAATCAGAGGTCAGGATTAATACTTAGAAACAATAACCTGATATAAAGATATAAAACTGACACATATATAATTATCTGCCTGCAACAACAAAAAAACTTTACAGTCATTTTTCTCAGTTCTGCTCTCTGAGAAGTTCCTGCCCTTTTCCTCTGTAGGGCAGCTCCTGTGTTCTGTGAGGTAAAATCACTGATTTCACAAATGGAGTTTGGTTTGGGGGGAACAATATTTGGTTTATATACCAGCAGTTTCCCCTCAGAAACTCTGTCTGGCAGCAGGTGAAAGTGGTGAAAATACTCTAAAAGTAGTGTACACCTAAAAAGGTGAGGTTTCCTTGGAGCAGCCAGCTGGTGAGACAGCTGTTGTCATGGATACAGACAGTCTGGTTGGTTGTAAACACAGATGGACGAGTGTCGACTGAAGATTAAGATGTGAGGTCTGAGATGGAGCAGCTCACGGGTTCAGGAATAGTTTCTGTAATTAGAAGATTTTTCCTGTCTTTGAAAATTAAGATGGGACAAGCAGTTATAAGGACCAGGCTGCGCCCGAACAACGCCCAAGAAAACTAATGTATACACATAAATTATATGAAAATATTATGTTCAGAAGCAGAGATTCGCACGTCTTTGTGTGACGCTGTGATATAAAGGTCCTAAAATTCACCTTGTTCCACTAATGATATATTTTGCTGTTAATATGTTATTTGGGCGTCATGACGGATCACATGAAACCTGGTATGATCACTGTTGTAATTTCTCCTGGAGTCAAACCACAGGTTGACTGGACTGTCAGGAAATCTGGACTGGGATCAGTCACCTCTCTGCAGTTTGCTTCATTCATGAACGTCCGACCTGACAAACACGACTGAAGCTGCTGTCGTCACATCGTGTTTTCCAGGCTGAACTCAGAGAAACCGGGTGAAAGTTGAGCTCCAGTCAGTAAATTCACATCCCAGAATGCCGTGGGGTTCCTTCACAGGGGGAAAAAAACCTCCTGCCTGTTTGCATTTCTTTAAACCAATCAGAATCATCTTGTGTGGCACTCAAGTTCAAGTTCAGTTTAAATCTCTGTTTAGTTTTCACACTTAACCCAGATTAAATTTAATTCTTTTGCACCAAAACTCTAGACTCCAATATAAACCGTGACGCTGACACTGAAGGAGGTTTAACCACATCTTTTTTGTCTTGTTTTGACATTTTCCCGTCTTTTAACATTTCTTCTTATCTTGTTATGTAGTTTTTGTCTTGTTACGTCTGTCCTGTGATCTGCTCCGATGGAAGGAAACGTCTTTTCTATGTTATTCAATAACACATAGAAAAGACGTTTCTCAGTCTTGGAAGGTGATGATTCAACTAAAATGCATTAAAAGGAAAATAACAAGCCTCTTGTGAAGATGTGAGGAGGAGAAAGTACAGGTACAGAGTAACAGTAAGAAGTTCTTTGAAAAATAAATACTCAAGTACAGATACCTGAAGAATTCCTTAAGTATTTGTACTTAGTTACTTTCTACCTCTGCTGATACGGGAATTTAGTGTGGTGCACAGAACTAACAAAAAAGATCTTAGCCTTTTTCTCTGTTTTTTTCTCTCTTGCTGATTAAATAAATAAATAAGTAAAAACTCTGACGAGTCACAGTGACTCTCTGCTGAGTCATGTCAACAGTCCAGACTGCTGAGTCATGCAGAGACGGTGCAGATCGTCCAGGACGGTCAGTGACGAGTGAAGGAGTGTATAAATATTTTATTTCTTAACAGAACCCAGAGTTTCGTCTTGATGACATTATTCTGAGGAACAAACTCTGTAAATCCCTCCTTCAGCTCACATGTCAGCTGTGTTTTCACCTTTCCAAAGAGCTGATTGGCTCCTTCAGCTCATGATCGTGTCTTAAACGCTGACGTGTTGAAATATTCCCACTGAGCCACTTTATCCAGACTGTTTTTACACCAAATAATATTTTAAATTTCTGCTGAGACGCCTGCAGGCTGTGAATCTGATCTGACAGACAGAAAACATAAATCACACAGATAATAAATGTGTGTGTCAGACAGCGAGCCGCACACACAAACATTTTCTCATCTGAATCTCACTTGCTTACATTTAAGTTCTGAAACGTTACTGCTTCACATTCTTCAATTCTACAGTTATATAAAATTATTTATTTAAATTACTATAATATTTTATCATTTATAGTGTTTTTAGTAATTATGTTCATAATTTAACAAAGCATTATGGTCACTTAAAATAAATAATTAGAATATTACAGTATATGCATACAAATACACCCACTGACACACTTACAGGTAGTTTCAGCAACATTACTGTATATCATTAAAACCATCATCATACAAAGTTCACTTTCACCATATATTCATATTCATATTTATATTCGTATATATCTGAATGTAGAAAATGTATTTGCTCATGAGTTCAGAGTTATTAGATGTTGTTTTACTTGATTTAGTTTTAAAGTTTTACTGTGTATTTTATTAATCTGAACCAGAAGTGAGTCCCCATCAGTCACTGTTCATAACAGTAAACATCAGTAAATATTATAAATTAGTTTTAATCCACATTTGAAATATTGTCATTTGGGTCTGAATTGGGCGTCTGTGTGCTCAGACACTTAATACAAAAATTAACTAATTAACTCAACAAACCAGTTTTAAAAATCCATGTCAGTTTCTATGTGGGTGCAAAAACAATTATCTGCTCCTGCTGTAACTAATTAAAATACTCAGATAACTGTAAATAAGTATTTTTTTAACTTGTATTTCTGTGAGAATATTTTCAAATCTGTACTTTCACTTGCACTTTAGTATGAATTAACACTAATTTCATTAATTTACTTACAGACCCCAACACGTTCTCTCTTTGGCTGTGTTTCAGCAGAGAGCTGACAAAAATGATAGAGAACCGACACCTGTACCTGCAAGAGAACAACCTTCAGGGAAAAGACGCTGCCTAGTTCCCATCAAGGCCGTGGTCCACTGAACTGGACCACAGTTTGCATCTGAACCCTTCAGGAAGTTTGGGTTGGAGCTTCAGGACAGGCGACATCCAGTCCCTGTTTCTCACAGAGCAGCTGGGAGGCTGAGGACAATCAAGACTCTTCTCAAGGAATCCAGAGATCCTTACCTCACCATCATGGCTGACCGTGTCGCTCAACAAGACAACAGACAAAAACAGCAACAAAAACCACAGTTGTAGACACCGAGCACATGACGTGCCACACCTGCAACCAGGAGATCAGGTGTGGGTCGAAGACATGCTCTGGAGAGGCACAGTAGTTTCTACAGCAGGTACACCGAGGTCCTACAGTGTCGAGACACCCAGGAGGACCCTGCCGACCCCTGGGGTGCCTGAAACACCCTCCAACTTACCTGAAAACACTGATCCTGATGCAGCGAGGGTCCAGCAGACTCCAAGGTCTGAGAGATGCTTCACCGCCAAAATCAGGGCCTCGTTGCCCATTCAGGTAGGAACTGAATCATCCCTCACAGAGAGGAGGAGGAGAACAGCTGATTGTTGAGAAGAATCTTTGAAAAGACTGTTGTTGTTTTGAAATGTTAATGTGTTTACAGAAACATACACTGAAAAACATCCCATTGTTTACTCAGGCTCTAATGCTGCAAGGAGATGAAAGCTGAAAACCAGTTTGTTGTTTACATCAGAAAGTGTTTCATGTTTACATAAGAAAATGGTAAAAGTTAAAAAGACACAAGTGTCACTAAATGTTAATAATATTAATATTGTTCCTGGGTCAGAGCTTTTAGTTTGTAGATGTTTTCTGTTGCTCATCCATGCATCTCTCCAGGGAAGATCCTTTACTTTGAAAGGGCGTGTAGTATTAGGTGGAACACCTGGGTAGGAACCTTGTACCGTGTTGTACAGGGGAACATAATAAAGAAGGGACCAAACTGTCATGAAAGCTTTTGTGTAAAAAACAACGTAACAGGATGAAAATGAACTAAAATAAACAAAAAAAAAAAAAAAAGACATAAAAGGCATAACAGAACAAAAACAAGGTAACAAGATGAAAACAATGTAAAAGAATAAAACCACAAACAGAATAAAGGATCTGTCTCAGCTCATTAGAATAACTTTGAAAACATCAATTTAAAAAATAAAAAATGCTGTTTTCCTATGATGAATGATGTCTGGAGGAAGAACTGATCTGTGTACAGCTGTGAGGTGTGTCAGTCTTCACTCTATGTGTCTCTATTCTATGTGAGGTCACAATAATCAATAATTGCCTTCACCTGCCACCTGAACTGATGATCTAAGCTGTGATTGAAGATTTGTATTTGCACACTGATGGAGGCTGGATGCCCGAAAACGTTTTGTGAGTTAAATAAAAGCTCATGAAGTCATATCACCTCTGAATGTGAGTGTCTCTTTTTAAATTCACCCTCCACTCTGCTCACATTATCACCAAGACTGATTTTTTTTTTAGACCCTGTGTCATACAAGAGACAGCAAACACACCTCCTCTCTATGATAGAAGTTTCTGTCAGTTCCTCCTCTGGGTGTTTCCCTAAATCGCTCCAAAGCTCTGACTCCTGCTAGAAGTTTTTAAGGCTGAGCTGGGAACTGTCCGGCCCCAGGAGATTCTGGTCTGAGCAGTTTCCCACTGATCCCAGCATCCATCCAGTCTCTTTTACTGGAAGCACCAACTGTTGTCTGTCTTCTCGTCTCACACTGAGCAGACAGCAAAACATGAGGTGTCCCAGAATGCCCGGCTGTTGCAGTCTGCAGTTTGAAGCGTGAAGCGTGGTGTCGGGTGTGTGGGAGCTTCTGCTGACAGTTTTTCCAGCTAAAACAAACAGCAGCCCGCCCTGCAGATGTTTAACTGTTAGAACATTAGCATGCAAATCGGTCAGCTTGTCATTTTCTCAGAGACGGCGGCCGCTTCATGCAGGTCAGAACCGGTTTAACAGCCTGCAGCGAAACAGAATTAACCAGCAGCTCTTTTAAATAGACAACTGTCACTTCAAACACTTTTATCCACTGAATTTTACGTTATATTATGTTTTTGTATATTTTATTTCATGCAGCTGCACTCATCTCTCCATCATTCTGACGCCGGTGTTTTAAAGAGATGTGCAGTCTCATGAATTCAATCAATAAAAATGTTTGATTTAAAATGATGACAACTAGATTGTTTATAGAATATCTGAAATACCTGAGGATGAATTCTAATAATTTAGGTGGTTTTCTGACTTTTCATCTTCTTTAATGTATTCTGTGTTTACTCACAAACAATCTTTACTGTCTTAAAGTAATATTGTATCACATTTATAAAAATAAAACTGCAAATTTGCTGTTTGGAAAAACGTTTGAGTGACTGAACAAAATTGCGAGGTTCGTAAACTTTGTCACCAACATGAAACTTTCTCAGAGAGGTTGAGACCTGTACTCCCCCCACACGTCCCCTGAGGCACCATGGGACACCATGATGGTGTCCCCCCCTTCTCCACCCACCCTCCACCCTGTCACCCTCTGAGTGCGTCTGCAGGGTTTCCCGAGCGTCACCTTCCTCCACACGCTGCGCGGAAAGTGAAACTTGTCTGTGTGCAGACCACCGACACAGAGAAGCTGCCGACCACAGAGCAGCGCTCACTTTCCACAGACGTAACTCTTCTTCACTGACAAGAGCGACTTTCTGTTGTTGAGGTTCAGAGTGTGAAGCTGAACGAACGTGAGGAGACATGATGGAAAGAATGTGCAGACGATTTTGTTGTTGTTGTTGTTGTTGTTGTTAATAAAGGAAGAAAAACATCTAAAGTTCTGTTCAGTCATGACTCAAAATTTCCTTGAGACACTTTAAAAACAAACAAACAAATTCTTTGAAAAAGGAAAAGTGAATATTATATTTAATCTGCTACAAGTGACAGTTCTGCAAAAAATGTTTTTTTTAGTGAAAGTATAAAAGTAAAGTAAGTAAAAGTACTCATGCAGAAAGGCCCATCTCAAAATAATATAATGGATAATGGAATAATGGATTATAATTACTGATGCATTTGTTCATCAAGCGATATTTAATATACCTTTTATCTATCTATCTATCTATCTATCTATCTATCTATCTATCTATCTATCTATCTATCTATCAGGGACAATGCATATTAATAAACTTGTAAATATGTCTGGTTCCAGAAGTGAGTCAGGTCAAAATAATGTACTAAATATACAACAGAATGTTCTAAATATATAGAAAATGTCCAAAATAATAACAAAAAATCTAAACATATAACAAATTATCACAATAAATACCAAAATTATTGCAATAAATAACAAAATGAATAACACGATGCTCCAAAAAACAAAAAAAAAAAGGATAAATAAATGAGGAAGTTTGGAGTTTTCATCCTGTTTATTGTTTCCTGTAAAGTTAATTGGACTCAGGTAATAAAACCATCACACTCTGCTGTGCGTCTTAAAGAAAACTACTTTACAAAATCACTTTCTTCAAAACTTTGCATGAATCTTGATAGAAAAAACAAAAAACAGATTAAAAAACTGGCAAAAACAAATCTACTGGTATTGCAGTAGGTGCTTCACCACAACATCATCTGTTGTCTGGCAGAGATCTGCACTGACTGATCTCTTCTAGTTATTTTACTACTTTTAAATTATTTTATCATAACCTCTAACTATAAATCATATGAGTAAAAAGTATGATATTTGCTTGTGTTTACGTGGAGACGGGTACTTTAGCAAACTTTCCACCACAGTGAAGAAGTGAAGCGTAAGAGCATCACATACAAGAGAAAATCATCACAGAGATTTCTGTCAGAGGAGGAGGTCTGAGGGGAGTTTCCCTCTGAAGCAACAAGAAAAAGGAAAAAAAAAGAAAATCTGTGGCCAAACACAGAAACGTGCCGTTAAATTTGGCGAGTGAATGTGTCAGAAGAGGCAGAAATCAGTGTGTGGGAGTGAACTGTGAGTCATGGGAGTCTCCCCCCTCACGCTCCGTCACACCGCTCAGCCCGGCAGAACGCTGAGCGTCAGTCGATACTCTGAGGCTCATCTGGTGTCGACGCCGGGGCAAATCTGAGTCCAAGAATGACTTTAAAAGTAAATGAAGGTATGTTAAAATTAAAAATTATTACAGACAGAAAATGAAATTGAATATTAAAACACTGTTCAGTAGTTGCTTACTGGAGCTGCAGGAGTGTTGGTTACTTTCAGCATCAAATACTGAGCCTCATTAAAATTTACTTCCCCACATTAGATGAAAGTCACAAAAATAATTTTAACTTATTACTTTAAAAAATAGCAATTTTATAAAGAGTTGAAGCCACATTAACCCATAAATTATTCTCTGATAAAGTACGACCGCGCTGCACAGTTTGCATTAGTGCAGCTGCATAATCCAATCAGTTTTTAAGATGTCAACATCGTGTTTAAGCCATTTGTTTAAAAAAAAACTCAGATTATTGAATTTTAGACTTTTTAAAGGAGCAAGAAGTAGCAATTGCTTGTCCAAAAATGAGTGTCGGAGCCATAGACAATATATTTAATTTGTACTACATATAATCAGTTGAAGAATTGACCCAAAACTTGGATTCTCCATCGATACAGTAATCAATAATGTGTAATCACCACACTTGTTCTGTATCCATGAAGTCAGTGAAGCAAAATTTGCTCAAAGTTATTAAGAAATGGTCAATATTGATATTTGGATATGTGTCATAAAAAGAGCAGTGTGCAAAAGCTAACCAATAAAAGTCATCACTTTTAAATAACAGTATGGGAATTTCCCAAGGTTCAGTCCTTGGCTCACTGCTGTTCAAATGTCTTTTACCAGCTCTACACAGATGATGTGGTCTTATATGTACCAGCCATGTCACCTAGTGAGGCTGCACAGATCTGAAATAAAAAAACAGACACCTGACAGTTCAAAACAGTGACGGAGGAGAGAAACTATATTTAAAAACATAAAGATTGAGTGTGAAGCAACAGAAGTGCTGAGAGCTGAACATAAAGGTTCATAATGGCTGCTGTCAGTGAGATGTCACTGCAGCCCACTTCACTTCTTTCCTTTAATGCTACATCCCTCCTCTCTTTACTCTCAGAGTGTTCAGCTCCTCTGTGGTCGCTGCTGCACACAGCTTTACAAGCACACATGAAGATAAATTCACTTTTTAATCCCAAAAGTTTAAAAACAAACACTGAGCTGTTGTCCGGCTGGTCTGAGGGTTCATAATTTCTCCGTGGTTTGCTGCTGCAGAGGTTGACAAGCTAGAGTAAAAAAAAAAAATTGGCTTTGTAATCTCAAAAGTTTAAAACCAAACCGTCACTGCAGATGGATGAGACACAAGAGACTGTGACTATGTGAGTCCAGTCTGCCTCCAACCCTCTCCTGCAGAGCTCCCCGGCTCTGAGCAGCTGTCTGTCGGCCCGGTGTGTGTCAGCGAGTGAGCTTTAAGATTCTCTGTCTCAGAAGTCAGACATTGGACACATGTCTTGATTCTGATGACATCATGCTCATTTTATGATTTATCACAGTAAATATATTACAGATTTCTCCTTTAAGACTTTGTAAAGACCCGTGGAAACCCTGAAGAGGGATCATGATTTTTAGTGGAATAAAACATCATGTAAACAAGTTTTATGTTTTTAGAGATGAGTTTTTTATCGCTGTTGCCTTCGTCTCTGCCGTCTTCTCCATCACTGGAGATGGTTTTTCCACTCATGACAGCAGAAAGATACAGAGACAGAAAGTGAAAGGCAGGTATTTTTTGTGCGTGAAAGTACATCAAATAGCAGCTAAAAATACTGCAGAGTTTCCTGAGCTTCAAACGAACCATTTCTCATTTCTCAGAACTTCAGTTGGCCTTTAAGAGAAGCTTCATCTGCTGCGGTTTTTCTGTGGTCTCTACTCCACGTTTCACAGCTCAGGTGAGACGCCTGAGGACAGACACAGATCATTCTTCACATTACAAGACATGACCTTTGTAGTGAGGACATGTTTTATACAAACACTTCAACATAAAATCAGGAAAATGTACTTTAAATATTAAAGGCAGTAAAATATCTCCTGTTCTCTTCTGTCTGATCTCTGATTGCGGCTCAGTCATTAATGTGAAAGCAGGATTTTACTGCTGCAGTTTGTGAGGCAGAGATCAATAATCTGCTGATTATTTTCTCCATTAATCAATCGATTGATTGGTTTATAAAGATTCTGCCGTCATAAGGAGCTGGAGCCCAAAGTAACGATTTCAGTTTTCATTTTTTTTCAAATCAAAAGTCCAAACCTCGACACAGTTTGAACTTTTTAAACATGAATTTGTGTTTTGAAAGATTTTCTTCTTCAGGAGGAGAATGAGACACAAACAGGAAGTCACTTACTTAAAGGAAGTTTTCTCTCTTTCTTTCTCTGTCTACAATAAAATGATACTCAGCGTCTTTTGTGGTTCGGTTGAAAACAGTCCTTGTTGTTTTTAACTGTCAGTCATATCTAACCTGTGATGTTTTCAGAATCAGAATCAGAATCAGAAATACTTTATTGATTCCCAGGGAGAAATTCAAGAGTATAAATATATATGAGCATAGAGAATTATAAGAAATACAAAGTATGTTAAATATAAATATATAAAAGAGATAGTATGAAAATAACAATAATAAGAAATATATACACTGTATAACAGCAATATAAAAATGGGAATATAATAATGGATCTAAGAATTAAGTACAAAAATGTGCATTCAACGATAAACATGTATTTATGCTGTTTTAACTGTCAGCAGCTGCTTTAATACTTATTTGTGTTTGTAGTTTCTAGAGTTTGATCTCTTAAAATATATATTTTCACAGCATGATTGAAAAGTAAAAGTCAAACTCAATAATGCAGTAACTCTGCCGTCTTCTGTCTGCTGGATGTCACACTCATTGGATTAGAAAATAATGTTTTTGTTGACACAAATTGTCAAAAACAAAATCGAACATGAAATGTATTTTGCAGGAGACGAGGATGAAGTCTGCAGTGAACTTCCTGTGACATCAGAGTCGTCTGATCTGATCACTCCGCTGCCGTCTGGTTCACTAAGAGTAAAACTCCACACCTGACGCATCAAACGGCTGATAAAGCTGCAGACTGCCCGCTGATAAGGCTGTACATGTGTTCCCTGGTTACCCACAATGCCAAGTGTTGTTATCAGTCAAACAGGGGAGCGGTTTCCTGCTCTGACCAGGAAGGAAGGAAGCTCCTTATATGGGCAGGCAGGTGTGTGTTATTTCAAACTATCTGAGGAACAAAACTGGTAAAGTTTAAATGTGTCACTTCATTATTCTACAGTGTGGTCAAAAGTGTGTGGACACCCGTGTTTCTGTGTCTGCCGACTTGATAAAGAATAAAGAAATGATTTTTTTCATTTAATATGGAAGAACTGCACAGAGTTCTGAGTTCTGACCCCATCCATACATTTCATTCTAACATATTGCACATTTGGATGGTGTTGGTTTTGCAGATGGTCAACAAAGAATGATTTCATAAATGATGCAAACCCTGTGGATTTAAATGAGGGTTTTGTGTGTGTTTCCACCACGGGGAGTTTGGACGGAAAGCAGAGAGACTGACAGTGCAAAATGAAATTCAGTCCCATGGAGGTGGAAGAGACAAATAAATAAACTGCTGAGCTACAGCAAAAACAAGTCGACAACAACAGATGAAATTCAGAGAAGATGGCAACATGAAGGTGAAGAACAAGAGAGAAACTGACTTACGGTGGAACTTTTTCAACTATCTTCAGCTCTCGGGTCACACACACACACCAGGCAGCTGGTCAGCCTGATCTGGTCTGGTTTTTTCTGCGTTAAAGATTGTTGAATGAAAATTGTAAAAAATGCATCCCACAAACAGCTCATGAGAAATGACTTTCAGTCAGAGCGTCTCCTCCTCGCCACACTAACAGCAGCCGTCTGTGCACAACGCTGGAACCATTAGCACCTTCCTTTCAAACGTATTAAATACAGACGCAGACACTGCAAATTGTTTTCAGGCTTGGTAAATGAACTGAACTGCATTTTCTCCTGCCAGTAATTTACACACCAGGGTAGAAACACCTCACACTGGATATTCATTAAAGCAAACATGTTAAATGCACAGTGCATGTTGTCTGAAAGATGCCATCTGCAGTGTTAGCAGATCAGTTTGCACATTTGTTTATGGGTGACATCAAGTTTTTATATGTTAGTTTTATATGTTAATCAATCAGACTTTTACAAAACTAGCTGAGCTGAGCACAAACCTACTGAAATTTTTCAAATTGGTCAAAGTACGAGGCCACAGCGCTAATTTTTCTAAACCTACAGCTTTTAGTTGTTAGTCATAAAGGATTTTTGTTGGTTTCTTTCACAGAAATACTTGTGTGTGTGTCTGTCACTGCAACTCAGTTTTTAAAGTTTACAGCCTGTCAGTGACAAAAACAAGCGTCACCTGCCCTGAGCGCTCCGCGGTGCGACGGCGCATCAGTGCAACTCAGGCTGTAAACTTTACAAACTGTCATGTTGTTGCATTTGTAACACAGTTAAAAAGGTTTATATTAAATTCATGGTTAAACGCCGCTACATGGGACAAGAACGCCAGCTGCTGCTCTTAATCAGTACCTGTGTTGAGTAGTTGTAGTGAAGGATTATGGGTAATCCTCAGAGCAATGAAGGATTTGTACTGAGGTAACGTGTCTGTGAACGTCAATGTTAACTGACTGTATGTTCGGATGTTAGTTGTCTTAAGTTAATTTTGCCACATTTTTATGAAATCAGCTGTCTGTTTCTTTGTTTTATTGTCAGTAAAAAATATCACAAACTAAAATGATTTCATCCTATCAGACAGAACGTGATGCGCTGCTCTGCTGCTCTGTGATCAGTTATCATGACTGCAGGAACGCTGCGAGTCACAATATGCTGTTTTATAGATTGTGATCATGTTTAAAAAGTGTCAGTTGAACTAATTCTCTGTAGTTTCTAATGTTCAACTGTTGTTATAAAACGCAAAATACTAAAAAAGGTAACAGTCCAGTTTCAGAAATCTGTTAAATATTTTTATGTGTACGTTGTTTTTGTTCATTGTATTTTTTATAAATGTAACAGTTTTGATCTGTTTATGTTATTTATATGAAAATTATATTCATGATTCTTCATTGAAGTGTTGTGTTTAACCTTCTATCTGTTGTATCCTGGGACTTTAATGTACACTGACTGTTCAGCCATCAACACATTAATGTATCAGTAACTAATTAGAAATGGTTATTAAACAATAAATATTTGAATGCAGGACTTTACTTTTTTCTTACTACAGAGTATTTTTACACAGTGGTATTACTACTTTTACTTTAGTTTACTGAGTATTTCTGCTGAGAAACCTGAGCAGAAAGATCGGATCAATAATTCAATAAAGAGAATGAGACACAATCATGTTCTAGTTTATAAAAAAGAGGCTGAGGCAGACGACAGGAAGCTGGTGAGAGTTGATCCACCTGTGTGTGTGTTTTATTATCTCTGTGTGTGTGTGTGTGTGTGTGTGTGTGTGTGTGTGTGTGTGTGTGTGTGTGTGTGGTTGATTTTTAACTGCCGCAGGTGAAGGTGAATATTTGACCTGATTGGAGTCGGAACAGTGAAACATCTTTTATCTCGACAGCAGTGGAAAGTTACTCTCATCCCAACATGACTGTGTGTGTTTGTCCCTGCAGGCCACCGTACACTGATCACACAAAGAAAACACACCGTCTTTATGTTCTGTTACGTTTCATGATGAAATATTCAAATGATCGGGATCAATATGTTATCATAAACCGCTGTAATCCCCCCAAAAATATGTCACAATAATAATCCATGTTCAGGGGGTTCTCAGTAGAACCCTCTGAGTATGTCCTAGACAAAACCCTTGGATTATAAAGAGGTTCTCAGTAGAACATTCTTGGTGGGTTCTAGATAAAGTCCTTGGATTATAAAAAAGTTCTCGAACCACCTGAGTGTGTTCTCGATATAACCTTCGGAATACAAAAAGGTTCTCAGTAGAACTTTTGGGTGAGTTCTGGATAAAACTCTTGTAATATAAAAAGGTTCTCAGTAGAACCTCTGAATGGGTTCTACATAAAACCACTGGATATAAAAAAGGTTCTTAGTAGAATCTTTTTGATGGGTTCTTGATAAAACTCTTGCAATATAAAAAAAAGTGGTATTTCAGTACTTTTACTCGAGTACAGGACGTGAGTACTTCACTGCAGTCGGATTTATCAGTTCTGATGTTGTTGCACCGTTACAGCAGACGTCTGATAAAAACAAATAAAGTCCCGCCCCCAGCTTCCTGTCCCTTTGATCTCAGGTGAGACACACCTGAACACACACACTTCACAGGGAGTCTAATTCCTAGAATCACACACACACACACACACACACACACGCACACGCACACACACACACACTTCACAGCAGTGTGCACGTCTAATCTCCATAAACGTATTGTAAAGATTCCTTTCTAACGTCATGATAAGATAAAAGCAGTTTCCTCCTGCGTCTCTGCAGACAGGATGATCAGCCTCTGCTGGCGCCTCCTGCAGGCTGCAGTGTTCATTACAGACACTGTGTGACAAAAACTGGACAGAATCAAGTTTTTCTTTTTTGTTGGATCTAATTCTGAATCAGAAAGTCTGCAGAGAGACACTGGGACACGTGTGTGACTCTCACATTTTGCTGTTTTCAGAGTTTTACTGTCAGTTCTGTTCAAATTAACTCCAAAATAAAACTTTGCAACAAACAAAAAACTCGTCTGGACAACAAATGTCTCTCTGTCATTGACACTTGACCTCTGCATCATCTGCACAGGGACACTTAACACTGAAGTGAACACTGAGGGCTCTGAGGTTCTACCCAGAACCATTTGCTTCTAAAGAACCCTTTTTTGAGGACAGGGTTTGTCAAGAGTTCTTTCTAAGACTAACTAGAACCCTTTTCATCCAAAAAAAGGGTTCTCAGTTAAACCCCCTGAGCATGTTCTAGACAAACCCCTTGGATCATAAGATAGTTCTACTGAATCCCCTCAGTGTGTTCTAGATAAAATCATTCCAATCTAAAAAAAAGGTCTAAGTAGAACCATAAAACCCTTGGAATATAAAAAAGTTTTATTTTATGTAGAACTCAGCCAGGGGGTTCTGCCTACAACACTTTTATACTCCAGGGGTTTTATCTAGAACGTACCGAGGGGGTTCTCCTGTGAAGTGTTTCATGGGGCCTCAGGAGCCCAGTGCTCAGTTTGATGTGATGATAAGGAGATTTGGAGCAGAACGTAGAATATAACCAGACTGTTCTACATGGTGTTTCCCTGATGACGAAGAGTTCTGGTGTCAGCAGGAGGACGTTCCTGAGCCCTGAGTCACCTGCAGACATGAGGAAGAGTAAAGTTACTTTTATTCACTGGTGTTCAGATGTTTTTACCGTCTGTGATGAGTCAGCGCAGCAGAAAAGGACAAAGGAGGCTGGAAAAACTGTAGAAATCAGATCAGATACGCTGCAGCCACCGTTCCACCTTCAGAACATAAAACACCTGCATGCTGCTCGTCTGCTGTGATCCAAGTCTCCTAAAGCCTCAACATGACAAGTAAACTAAAATAAATGTTATTTCCAACATGTTTTTATCCTGAATCTTCACTGCAGATCTTTAGCTTGTAGCCACGTTCACATGCACACTGTCTGAACTGTGTGTGTGTGTGTGTGTGTGTGTGTGTGTGTGTGTGTGTGTGTGTGTGTGTGTGTGTGTGTGTGTGTGGTGTGATGGTGTGTGAACAGCATGTTGGGACTTTGGGAGACTTGGATTACACCAGATGAGCAGTATGGAGGTGTTTTATGTGGTTCTCTTTGGTTGTTTTTTCACATTTGAAAACTGGTCACCATTCATTTCACTTGTGTTGGAGATTCTGCAGTTTTCCTGTGAAACTCCAGCTGAAAAACTAAACCTGACCTTTAAATCAGCATGAAGGGTGAGGAGATGATGACTGGATTTTCAATTCTGGGTGAACTATCCCTTTAACTCTGGTCCCTTGGTGTGTTGGTCTCTCGTGAATCTGTAGTTCCTGCTCTCATCATGTCCCACGATGTCACCAATGAAACCAGTGAGTGAAAATGTAACCCTATCAAATGACACACACACACACACACACACACACACACACACACACACACACACACACACACACAGAGTTCAGATTCTTTGTAAGTGAGCAATTCCCGGGAAAAACATCTGACAGGAAGCTGCACATTCCATGTGTGTGTGTGTGTGTGTGTGTGTGTGTGTGTGTGTGTGTGTGTGTGTGTGTGTGTGTGTGTGTGTGTGTGTGAGAGAGAGAGAGAGAAACAGAGAAGGGGAGAGAGAGAGAGAGAAAGGAAGAGAGGAAAGTTCTACATCTGTATCTTTGACCTCAGGCTGACTCAGTGTGTGTGTGTGTGTGTGTGTGTGTGTGTGTGTGTGTGTGTGTGTGTCCTCACACCCTCAGAGGGCTGCCTGAGGATTCAGTTGAGGTTTTTTTTTAAATTATTTTTAGGGGTATAAACCTCAGTTTAAATATGAACTTTAAGTTCAATGTGAGATTCTGACCACTTTCTCATACTTAAATTCGGCTCCTGCGAAATCATCTCCTCTCAGCCTGACACTAATTTAAACCCAAGATTTTAAAATGTTTGCTCTTTTGTCTCACTGCACTGATCTTAAACATGTCTTTAATAATCAGTTCTTGAGATAACAGTGAAATCTAAAAGAAAAAAAATAAAATCTTAAATTTGGCTCAGTGGTCAAATTACAGTGTTGTTGCTCCATATGGTCATCAAGCAGAAATCTCTGAGACACCTCTGAGCTCAGCAAAAGATCTCCTGCTTTTCTTTTCTTTGTCTGGTTCCTGTACTCCTCTATCTCTGAGAGGTCCTCAGAGGTCTGCCTCAGGCGTGTTTTTTATTATTTTTTGAGGGTCATAAAAGTCAAACTGAGGGTGATTGTGGCTGTCATGAAATTCTTGCCCTCCCAGAGAAAAGGAAAAGTTTGAAATAAGATCTCGTCTTTGTCTGGTGTTACGTGCCACAGTGTCTGTGTGGTGCTGTGCTCTCCTGTGCCCAGGTTCTGCCCAGGTTCTGCCCAGGTTCTGCCCCTCCCCCCTTGCAGGTTGCAGTGATTGGCATCAGGTGCAGCTGCTCTGCAATCAGGACCTGGTGCTTAAAAACCTGGAGAGTGCAGCCGATCAGGGCCAGTGGACCGTTCAGCAGACTACAGTCTGCAAGTCTGCAGTCTAATCCTGCAGCAGCGGGTCATACTGTTCGTGGTGATTGAGAAGTGCGTTGCTCACTCAGCTAGTGAAGTCACTTGTCTTTGTGTTTCATGTGCCTTGTTTACCTCCATGGTTGGCGAGGGCACTCGTTTGGGCGCCCTCATGTGCTTTGCTAGTCCCGCCAGCTAGCAAAAGGCACTCGTTGTGTTCTGTGCTTGTGTTCTTGTTAGCCTCCCTGGTTAGCATGGACACTTGCTGTCTTTTGTGTGTGTGTTGTTTAATTTAGTAGGTTAAGTTAACTTGTTTTTATTTAAATATCTTTAATGAGATCTTAAATTTGGCTCTGTGGTCAAACTGAAGTGTTGTTGTTCCAAACGGAGCTCAGCAAAGCAAAGTTCTCCTGCTTTTCTTTTATTTTGTTCCTTTTCTTTCTCTGGTAGAAACAGATGAGATGTCAGTGAGCTCAGAATAAGAATCTCATTTATTTCTCATCAGACAAAGAAAAGATGATTGTGAGACACAAAATTTTCTCCTGCGCTGTTCCAGACAGATTTAGGGGGATTTATTGTCAGATATTGATTATAATATTCATCAGTATGTTTTCATTAGTGTACAATCAGCTAAAAATAAGAATAGTTGTTTTCTCATGACTTCAGAACGAGCTCTTTATATCCACACTGAGGCTGCCATGTTGAAGTGAACATGCTGGCTCCTCCTGACCCGCAGTATAATCGTCTGTATAAAAATGGTCCATGCTGCAAAAAAGACCGGGAACCCCCGGCCTTGATTAAGGAAGTCAGCTTTGGGTGGGGTGCAGCAGCTGACTGTTACCTCAGATAAGATCAGAGCAACAATGAACCGTGAAATAAAGTCTGTCATCGTGTCACAGCGAGTCGAGCACTTACATTCTGGTGTTTCATATTTCCCAGTGAAATCCCAAGACATTTATAAATAAATCTGCTTAAAAAAAACAAATGAGTTAAAAATATACTCAGATAATAAAAGATGTGTATGAATAAATGCACCAAATCAGCAGAAACACATTCCAGACAGAATAAAAACAGAAGAACCTTTGAGTCGACTGAAAAACAGAAGTGAAACGACGATGAGTCTTAAGAAGGATTTAAAAATACCAGCAGGAGGAGAAACGACGGTGACGTCAGCCGTTCCACAGAAACAGAACAATCTGCTGCAGAACGTACAGGAGGGATCCATCAGAAGATCTACAGGTGAGGAACTCGAGACACGAGGACGTGACAGCAGGTTAGACAGTCTGAAGAAAAACACAGCAATCTGCCCTTTAATCTGTCGAGCTACGAAAAACATTTAACCACCCAGAATCTGAGTCTTCAGTCAGAGAAAGAACAGCAGCCATCACCAAGATTTCATTCAAATACAGCTGTAACACCATTTTATATCCATCCATCCTGATTTTATAAAGCACTTTTCATACAAGAACAGCAGATTAAGACGTATAAATAAATATAAAATGAATAAAGACGTAAATTTAAATTAAAATCCAAACTAAAGACGTTGGTCTTTTAAAAATATCGACTCTCTCTGAGGCCCTCAGGTCTTCAGGCTGTTCCACAGACGTGGACCAGAGTCATGAAAGGACGCCTCACTGTGGGTTTTTGTTCTGACTCTGGGGGTTCTACAGGGTTCTACAGGGTTCTACAGGGTTCATAGAATAAATTCAAATCTGATAAATCATTCAGACCAACAGCGTTCAGAGTTTTATAAACCAATAAAATGAGTTCTGAAGCAAACAGGAAGCCACTGCAGAGCCTTTAAAATTGGTGTAATGTGTGTTCTCTCTCTGTTCCTCATCAGAACACGTGCAGCTGAGTTTTGTAATAATTGTAATGAAGATGTTTTTTCTTAGAAAGAGCAGAAAGTGGATCATTCCAGTGGTCAGTTCTGCAGGTAATAAAAGCATTAGTGACTCTGTGTTGTGTTGAGAGAGAAACAGTCTCACTCTGCTGATGTTCTTCACTTGATAAAATGATGTTTGAATTATGTTTCTAATATGTGGCTCAAAACTAAGATGTGAATCAAAGATAACTCTGAGCTTTTTCACTTGTTCACAGGGTTTTAAGGTCACTTCTTTTGCATTGACTTTCTCTCTCTGAGCTTCAGGACCAATAATTAAGAGCTGGGTTTTGTCCTGGTTGATCTGTAGAAAGTTTTCTGCCATCCAAGACTTGAGATCTAAAATACAGTTAAAAAGGACATCGAGTGTCTCTGAGTCCTCTGATCTCAGAGGAGACAGCAGTGTTTTTGAAACTTTGCGTCTGAGTTTGATTCAGATTCAAGTTTCACTCTCTGAGTGTCAGTCGGTGGATCAGCTGACGCGAGTCTCTCCTTCTATTCCCAGTTCCAACTTTTTTAGGAATTAGGATTTGGAAAACATTTAAATAACAAAATAAAGGGGATTTTAAGGCTAAATATTGTTTTTTCATTGTTTGTGTTTATGAAGAGGGAATTCAAACTGAATGAAATAATATGTTAATGACACATTCAGTTTTGTCCTGCACTTTCTGTACAGTTTCTTTACTACCACAGTGAAGAAAAAATAGAAAAATGTACATTGTTTTACACATTTAAAGAAGATTTACATTATTTATATATCAGAAATTTACTTAAAATGTGTATTTAATGATAAACGTAATTATTACTGACTCTGTATTTACGTACAAAGAAGAAAAGCATGTTAGTTTGTTTCAGTTTGTGAAACAGAAGCAGAATTTTTTGAACGAGTTCTGCAGCATCCACAAAACATCACATCTGATCCAGGAGAGAATTAGAATGAAATCGGGTCTAAAGTGGATCCTTGTGATGCTCCGCAGGAACCTGGTGCAGGAGGAAGTTTGAAATCCACACAGGAACTCTGTTGTCTTGTGGGTAAAACTTAAAACCAGACTCATAATGACTCATGATGTCTGTGAGGAGCAGCTGAGAATTATTTTATCATGATTACCAGTTTAAAAACACCAAAACTTCACACAGATGTTTCTGACATTATTAAAATAGTGAGATGATCAATTTATCATTGAATATGGACAGAAAACCTCAGTATTTCTTTTTTATGTGAACCTGTTTCTGCAGGCTGATGAAAAAAAGAACATGACTCAACATAATGAGAAAAAATAAGACGGAGACTCTAAGTTGTTATTTTGAGATACTAATTAATTATTTTTAAATAATAATTCATTATTTTGAGATACTAAATGATTATTTTGATATAATAATACATATTTTGAGATACAAATTAATTGTTTTTTAAATGCTAAATATTATTTTTGAGATACTAACTCATTATTTTGACACACTGACTAAATATTTAGATCCCAACTCATTATGAAAATGTTTGTAATTAAAATGAATTACAGGATTTTTTTTCATCTCAGTGGCAGAAATAGGCTTCTGTACATTTCAGCTGATTAAAAATGTGAGAATCAGATTTTAAAAATGTAAAAACTTTATTTGGCCAACACAAACATAATTAAAAACAATTAATGCCATTCAGTCTGACAGGCAGCGTTAACGTACAAGGCAAAAATTAAAAACAAAAAAAAAGAAGCTTGTAAAGATTTCCAGTCATCAGTCCACTGATCAGATCAGTCTGAGGTTTCCCTCACATCAGTACCGCATCTTCATCATCACAGTGGTTCTCCTCCTCCTCAGCTCATCCTGAACTGCTCTCAGTAGCCACTTTATTACAGCGCTACTCACATCACAGCAAAAAACAATAAATCACATATCAGTCCTACTGTCTCTCAAATCATACCGTGAGGTGTTTTTTAGATTAAGGTCATTCTAGAAAGGTGCAGAAATGTTTGGGATCGTCTCGTCCTCCGTGTCGGAGACGATGCTTCACATGGATGAAGGAGCCCAAACTGAGCTGATCACAAAACAGAATTTTACCAGATGATTTCAGCAGCTCGTCTTCAGAACGAACTGTTTCAGTTTCCACAAACAAAACTGGATGATACCGACTGTTTCCACCCTTTTCCACCCAAAGAATCCAGAAACCACAGGAAACGTGCGACAAGCAACCAGGAACTTGATTATGGGATTTTCGGGAAGTGACACAGACTGACATGCAGGTCACATGATGCTCTCAGACCCAGAGAGACTTTGCTTCTTTTATTTTGAGCTAAAGCATTAAAATAAAAAGAACAAGAGAACATTTCCAACATTTAAAAAGTCTGTGATTTTGCTCATTTGAAGGCTGAAATGATTCTGCTGTTTGTTCCTGTGCAACATTTGACCGCTGCAAAAAGTCTGAGTTCACTGCAGACGAGCTGAAATTTCTGACGTTCGCGCGTTTATAAGAACACGGAAAAACTTCAGTGGACTTGATTTTCACGACTCTGCAGTCAGAGAACTTTATGCTGAAGAAACTGAAAAGATTACATGAAAACTTGCTTTAAAATCTAGGATTTTTCTGGAACATTAAATGTAAATGACTGAATAAGCAAATGTTGAAATGTTTTTAATATCACATGTTCTCGAGAATTAGGACAAAACTGTATTTTGAGGGACTTTTGATTTTTACTCTTCAATTATGCAGGAAAATATATTTTAAAAGATCAAACTTGTTATTAAATGTTGAAACAGGTCGACCTGCTAATCATTCTTGATTTCTTTTAATTAAATTTAGTCAGAAAAATTTTATTTTTTATTTTTTAATGCTGATCAAAATACACATTTTTCTTATTTTTTATGTCATACGTTTTTTTGGTATGACATGATTTTCTCAAGAATGGCAGCAAAGGGACGAAGTGATCGATGCCGTGTCTTTGTATAAATGTCTCTGGGTAAAATAATATATTTGAAACTTTTGGAAACGCAGTGAGTTAAAGGGTTCCTCGTCTCTGAGGAAAGTTCTTTCTGCAGAAATGCAGCCTTTGACCAATCGGTGATGTTCAGTCCTGTAAAACTCCAGCAGTTCACAGTCAACTGATCAGTTTGACCTCAGCCACAAGAACTTTTTTCTGAGGTAGGAACTGTGGCCGAGGAATTTAACCAGAACCGGGTTCCTCCAGTGTAAAAGTTCCTGGGAAAAGGTTCTTGTGGTGGAAAAGGGTCTGAAGTGATGATCTGTCCGACTGTCGAGCCGCCAACGCTCTTTAACAGTCGGCAGCTGACAGATCTGTGCTGTTTGAAACTGGTGAAAGCTGCATTCACGTCAGGACAGAACCAGAACCAGAACCAGAACCAGAACCTGACGGACAAACCGTTAAGAAGTTTACATTCACAGATTCGTCGTTTCAAATCAAGCAGACCCAGCTGCACTTGCTTTAGCGTCACTAGTGGCGGGACCAGAGGATCGTGATGTTGGTTCCTTTTTGGTCTCACATGTTTATCCAAATAAATCTTTCAGGCTGGTTCAGCTGGTGTGGATGTTCATGGAGGACGCGCTGATGTGCCGTCGCCCTAAATCAGGACAGACTTAAACTGTCTCCACCACAGGAAAGGCTTAAAAACTAATTCTGGTATGTTTAAACCTGCCCCCTGTTTGTTTGCATGTAAGTGCTTGTTTTTGTCACTGACAGGTTCAGATTGTTACTTTAAGTGTCTGACAACATTATGGAAAGGATCCCTGCAGAGGTGGAGCTTTTTTTAAAGTCTAAGATCCTTTTTGTTTAACCAGAAATTGTTCTCTTCAGTCTCACCAAACTCCATTGACAAAATCAGTCATTTTACCTTGCAGGACATTGAGGTGTCTGACTCCCCGCTGCCTCCATCTGTTTGTTTGTGTTATTGTGTAACCAAAAAGTCATGTTAACATGTTAAACCACCAAAGTCACACAAAAACACAAACACATGAAGTGATCGAGGCAGTGGTAGACCAGCAACAAACCCCCATCTTCTGCCAGGTAAAATGGCTGATTTCGGCTTTGTAAAGATAAAATATCTGGATTATGTAACCATAGTTTCCTGTCAGAAAAGTCTGTCTGACAGCAGGTAAAATATAGCATAGACAGAAACTGATATGGTTTGGAGAAGCAGCATGAGTACCGGCGTAGGGAGCAAAGCAATGTGCTGCTGTGATCAGGGTCAGCAGCAAAATGTATTTTAGACACCAAAAAAAAAAAAAAAAATCAATGAGTGTAAGTGTACGCTATATTTAGAATGTTTTCACCACTTTAACTTTCTGTCAGACAGACTTTTCTGATGGGAAACCACTGTTATATATGTAAAATATTGCTCTCGCAAACAAACCAAACTCCATTGACAGAATCAAGTTTGGTTAGTTTGGAGAAAGTGATATTTGGCTTAAATAACGGTGGTTTCCTGTCAGAAAAGTCTGTCTGACAGCGAGGGAAAGTGGTGAAAACATTCTAAATATAATGTACGCTTAATCTGATATTGATTTTTTAGGTGTAAAATATATTTTACTGCTGACCCTGATCACAGCGGTACATTACTTAGCTGCCTACGTTGGTTCGTGTCGACCGCCATCTACTGTAGGTAATACTCTGACTGTGGATGACTATGTAACCTCTAGATGGCGCCAGCAGATCTACTATCTGTATGTGACAAACTTTGAAGCAAAAACACTTCAACAAAGAAAAGGTGTATTATTCTCTGTGTCCATCAGGGGGCAGAATAAAGATGATTTCTGACGTGACGTGAATGCAGCTCGAGCACAACAGCTGCATTTTTTACACTTGTCTTTTACACTACGTCTTTTCTTGGATCAACCAACTAAAAGGTTTCTTTTCTTTTTCTTATTTTTTTAAACAACAAAAACACATCAAAATGAGAGTTAAAAAAAAACAACTGAGGTTAAACAAAGAAATATTAGCTACACGTTCATTCAGTAGTTCTTTTGAAATTTGGACCAAAACACTTTTGTCTCCCTGTATCGTTCCAGTTTCAGTTCTGCTGAAGAAGCTCAGAGTTAATTTGGCTGCAGCATGTTTTTGATCTGCTTGGAGGTAGCCTCGTCGTTCAGGTGTTTGGTCGTGTACCTGCAGGGACGGATTTCATTTATTTAATAATAATTTAATCAGGGTCACTGATGGAGCTGAAATCAATAATGCTAATGATGGATTTCACTTTGCGTTTGTGATGTGTCAGACCTGAGAGCGTTGAGTAATCCCTCCACGCTGCTGGGCGGCTGCTCCTTCAGCACTCTGATGCAGCCTTTCATCTGAAAGTGACCAAACAACAGAGTTAACCAATCCTGAGACGGATCTCTGCAGCAGGAAACAGAAACATGACGGGTCCAGATACACCCACGCAAACCCACCCAAAACCTGTGGCAATAAATTATCTGAAGCCCCAATCCTGATGCACGCTACTGCAAACATATGCACACGTTTAATACTTTAAAAATGAGAGAGAAATGGAATCTTGCCAACTGAAAAATAGATCCAAACATGTGAAAACAGGTGGATCTTTGGATCTATTTTTCAATTGGCAAGACTGTGACAGGATTTTGTGTGTGTGTGTGTGTGTGTGTGTGTGTGTGTGTGTGTGTGTGTGTGTGTGTGTCTTGCTAACGTACGTCTATATTGGAGGTCTTAACGAAGGCTCCAGCCGGGTGAACGTGGTCGTACAGGATGATGACACCGACCATCACACGGAGGCAGAACAGCACCGTCTCCTCACTGGTGAAACGACTGCGATACTCCCTGCACACACACACACACACACACACACACACAGTGTTGGTTCATGTCTGAGGCAGGTGGCTGTGATGACGATGCGTTCAGGAACATGTCAGGACTCACGGTGTTTCCAGCATCACTTTACACACGCTGGCCATCGTGCTCAGACAGTCTGTCGTGTTTTCAGTCGGCACGTCTGGATTCTTCACAACAACGGCAGGAAAATAAAGTTTTATTCAATAAACAACGACTGAACAAATAGAGCTTTATTAAAGTTTCAGTCTCAAAACAACTGTTTCCTGAAATTTATTGTTAAAAATCATACAGACAGGAGGCATTTTTGTATCTCAGTGTGGACGGATTTAGAGCTTTTAATTAGTTTAAATTAAGTAAAAGTAGCAATAAAACAATGCAAAAATACTTTATTACAATTTCATTAAAATGCACAAGTACTTTTAGCAAAATGTACTTTAAATATAAAAACTTCTAAGTACTCAAAAATGTGTTATTTTTAATCTATTATTAAATTAATTGTTAAAAACTTTGATTATCCTTTTTTTAAAGACAAAAGTTTAAGAGAAAAATAGTAAAAGTAACAAAAAAGTTTGAAATATAAGAAATTAAATAACTAATGTCACACTGGTTTCTGTGATTTCTTGAGTTTCGTTTAGAAATTCTATGAATTTAGAAAACATTTCAAACTTTATGCGAATATTAATTAGATGAAAGTGACGTATATGAGCAGAGAGTTTAAAGGTTTGTTTCTCTGCAGACTCACAATTCAAACACAGAAGAAGAAAACTTCAGGGTTCATTAAACGTCTCTTCAGTGTTTGTAGAAACATGTTGAGACGGCGTCCTCTGCTGGTGGTTTGTGGAAGAACAAGGAGAATAATCTGCTGTGACGACAGTGACCCCTACAGGCTGAACTCTTCACTACACTAAACCTCAGTTTAGTTTTTAATCTAAATGTAGATTAAATTTAATAAAGTTGCACCAAAACTTCAAAGTCTTAAGTTACACTTGAGAAGGTTTAACTTTTTAAAACTGGAGAAAAAAGTGTAACATAAAATATTGTATAATGCAAATATAAGTTAAATATAGAGATTAATGGCACAAGGGTCAAAACAGCATTATTTATTTATTTTTTGTTTGTTTATTTGTTTGTTTCTTTGTTGTAATGGTGGTAAGCAAGCATCTCAGTGTTGATTAAATCCAAATTAAATCACTAAACTTGGATTTACTAAATGCAGATGAGTTTTTATTTGTGCAGCAGAAATCGGCTTGATTTTAAACCTGGATTTACTCATTTTAAACCCGGTTTTATTAAACTCTGATTAGAGTTCTGGACAAACTCACATCTGAGACGAACTTTGACGTAGCGTCACTTAGCGTCTTCAGCATCGGTGTGGCGCTGGCATAAAACAGAGACATCCGATTGGCCAGCTCGTTGTTGACCTCATTTCCTGTGTCTGCCTGGAAAAAAAAGGCAACATGTTGTCATGGAAACCCGTTCAGTGATCAGCTGAATATTATGACACAATCATATTTTTGTCCCATAACAGAGGTTGAAGATGATGGAGTTATTATATTATTGTTATTAAAGTGGTTTCATGTTTGAAGACTCAACTTTAAAAATGTATTTATAACTTTATCTTAACTTTTAGAAAAGTTCACAAAACTTCTACAGTTTGTGGAATCAGGTGTCTAATACGATGTAAATAAACAGGTGTGTTGTTTGTTTGTTTGTTTGTTTGTTTGTCTTACAGACAGGTTGTTGATTCTCATGCGGCTGATGGTTCGACGATAGTAGCTGAAGTCGTTCTGGATGGCCGGGTTGGTCATCTGGACGAAGAGACGAAGAACATGAGGAGGACAGAAGGAGGAAGAGGAAGTACTCACATCCTTCACTTCAGTCAAACAATAAGTACTGCAGTATAAAAGTATAAATACTTCAATATAAAAATACTAGGAGTATGGGAGGGAAAGGATGGGAGGAGGTGAGGAGGTAAAGAAGTGGATGAGGTGGAGGAAGTAAATGAGGAGAGAGTAGAGGAGGTGCAGGAGGTGCAGGAGGTGCAGGAGGTGCAGGAGGTACAGGAGGTGCAGGAGGTACAGGAGGTGCAGGAGGTGCAGGAGGTGCGGAGGTGCAGGAGGTGCAGGAGGTACAGGAGGTGCAGGAGGTGCAGGAGGTGCAGGAGGTGCGGAGGTGCAGGAGGTGCAGGAGGTGCAGGAGGTGCAGGAGGTGCAGGAGTTGCAGGAGGTGCAGGAGGTACAGGAGGTGCAGGAGGTGCAGGAGGTGCAGGAGGTGCAGGTGCGGAGCGGTGTGAGCAGACCTTGAGCTCGTCGAAGCGCAGCGTGAAGTGCATGATGTGGGCGAACTGACGAGCCAGAGCCTGTTTCTGCTCCAGGTGCTGAGTGGGAGTCGACGCAGAGCTGGTGAGGACCTCCAGGAGACACCGCAGACTGGACTCTGACGGGAGACAGGAGGGAGACAGGAGGGGGAGACAGGAGGGAGACAGGAGGGAGAGACAGGAGGGAGAGACAGGAGGGAGAGACAGGAGGGAGACAGGAGGGGGAGACAGGAGGGAGACAGGAGGGGGAGACAGGAGGGAGAGACAGGAGGGAGACAGGAGGGGGAGACAGGAGGGGGAGACAGGAGGGAGAGACAGGAGGGAGACAGGAGGGGGAGACAGGAGGGAGACAGGAGGGGGAGACAGGAGGGGAGACAGGAGGGGGAGACAGGAGGGAGAGACAGGTCAGTTTCATATTTCTATAATATCTAACAGAGAAGAAAGGCTGCTGATATTTCGTGATGTCAGCTCAGGTCTGCCCCCTGGAGGCTCCACTGTTCATTACAGCAACAACATGAAAGAGTTCTGATTTTTCTCAGCAGAGGTGGAGTTTAAAGAGTAAAGTTTGTCCTGAAGGTGGCGCTAGAGGACAGATCATCAGGATCATCCATCATCAGTGTCTACAGCACATCATGGATAAACTCTCGGTTGGTGAGATATTTTACTCTCACCACACTGATGAGTTAGTCCTGAAGTAAACCGACTCTGGGTTCAAGCGCCGGACTAACTGTCATCCACGATTATTACAGGATCATCAAACCGACAACTTTCTACGGATGCAAACAATCACAAAACACACGGTTCAGAACCTGTCATGGTTCTGAGTCACTGATCAGATCCCTTCAGTTCTAACAACCCGACACTGAGGAAAGAAAAAGACAACCATCATCCTGTCACCGTCCTCTGGCGATGTGTGGACGCGTCCAACAAAGCTGCTGGACAGAGCGTCCATGTTTCAGGACATAGCGTTTGACACTGAGACTTAATTTAACTTAATACTTTTTTTAATTATTAAGATTTGTCTGGAGGTTAATAACAAATGTTTCTGTGGAGCATCAAACTCAGAACATATTGATTGTTGCTTTAAATGATTTTTTAGGTGAATGATTGTTTCCAGGTTCTTACCGAGCTTCTGAGAGAACTCGTAGAAGGTTTTGAGTTTAGCAACCAGAGGAACCACAGCTGACCAGGCCTTCTCCTGCACCCCCTCCACATTAGGATTCTGGATGGCCTGAACACACACACACACACACACACACGCACACACGCACGCACACACACACACACGCACGCACACACACACACACACACACACACACACACAGACACACACACACACACACACACGCACAAAAGTTATTATTTTTCTGTTTTGTGTTATTTTCTTCTCATCAGACAGTCATGGCTTTTCACAATAAAAGCCTGAACACAACGTGAAAGAAGTATTGAGATACTTTACTTGAATAAAAGTACAAAAGTAAAAAGTAAAAGTTTTTACTCTATCTGATGTTTTTATCAACATCAACACATCTGGAGATTTTCACTGGACACAAATCAAAAACTGTAATCTGAAAAGTAACTAGTAACTAAAGTAATGGAGGAAAAAATATAAAGTAGCATGAAAAGAAAAGAGGCGAGTAAAGTACAAGGACCTCAGATGTGTTCTTAAATACAGCAGTATATACGACAGTACTAGAACCATAAAGGGTTCTTTGCCTTGTTCCTAAAGGAGAACCTTTTTAGTTTTGGGTAGAACTGTTTATGAAGGTTCCACTTGGATTCTAAGAGTTTTATCTAGAACACACTTGAGGTTCTACCACGAACATTTTTTTTCCAGTGGTTTTTGCAAGAACACACTGAGGGGGTTCTACCAAGAAACTTTGTAAATTCCTGCCAGAAGCAAATGGTTCTGGGTAGAACATCAGCCCCTCAGGAAGAACCCTTTGGGAACCCTTATTTGTAACATTGTGGAGACACATAGTAAAGCCAGGTGTGAACTGATGCACGTTTACACCTGGTCAAAAAGAAAAGATACAAGTACCTCAAATGTGTACTTCAGTACTGCAGTAGTTGAGTAAATGTACTCAGATTACCTGTCGTATTTCCTCTCCTGCTCCTCTGTACGCCTGCAGGTCGTCCAGGATGACCCGCGCCTCCGTCAGCACCTGGTTCACCTCCTCCCACACCCCCGTCTCCGACTGCGAGGGCTGAGCGTCTGCAGGGAGGCGCCCAGAGGTCAGAGGTCACATTGACCAGAGAATCAGAGCAGTGTGTGTGTGTGTGTGTGTGTGTGTGTGTGTGTGTGTGTATCTCACTCTCAAAGTCCAGGAAGAAGTTTCCTCCATTGTTGTCGATGTCTCTGGTTAACACCTTGATCAGGTTCCCCATGCTGTCGACACACAGTGTCAACTATTTAAACAGTGACAATGAGTGTGGTCAGTGAGAGAGTTAAAAAAACACACGAAGAAGAAGAAGAAGAAGAAGAAGAAGAAGAAGAAGAAGAAGAAGAAGAAGAAGTTCATGGAGACGTGCTTTAAACCTGCTTTCCTCTCTCTTTTCTCTTTAGTCCTCGTCATTTATCAACAATATGAAATAAAACATTCACTGATTTTTTAGTTTTTTACTCAAAATCTAAAGTTATGAATCAAGAGCTGACTGTTGTCATGACAACGAATAATTCTCATCCCTTTTACAACCAAACTCAGCTGCTCGCTGAAGCCTTTCAGAGAGTTCTGCCTGGAACCTAAAATAAAGGCTTATACAAAAAAACGTTTTCAAAATGTTTCACCCAGAACCCCCTATCAGAGGTTCTACAGAGAACCCCACCATGGTGCAATGGTCAGGGTGCTAACAAGAACCGATCGAGGGGATTCTAATGAGAACCCTTTTATATTCCAAGGGTTTTATCTAGAACACATTCATGGAGAGAGTTCTACCTAGAACCAAACATAAAGGGTTATATCTAGAACCATCTGTGACAGCTTTCATCCAGAACACACAGAGAGGGTTCTACTGAGAACACTTTTATATTCAAAGGGTTTTATCTAGAACGTGCCACGGATGTTCTACTGATTACTGTTTTATATTACGGTAGAAAGAACCCTTGATGAAAGAGTTCTTCTATTTCAAGGATTTCAACAATCCCTGAAGAACCCTTTTTCTCCAAAGAGGGTTCTTTGGATGTAAAGGGTTCCAAATGGAACCCTTTGTCTTACAAAGCACCCTTGACAAACTCTTTCTTCAAAAAGGGGTTCTTCAGATGCAGATGGTTCTGGGTAGAACCTCAGTCTGTCATGAAGAACCCTTATTCCTGGAGTACGGGTGGAGACAGAGTGTGATGAAGTGACGTTCTCTGAGCTGAACTCTTATTTCTGAGAACGTTCTCTCTAAAATCATGACTCCTAATTGCATTTTTTTGTTATCTTTCAGATTTAATTTAAAAAGTGAGGTCTGATTATATTTCATGTTCCTGCGGCTCAAACTTATCAATATTTCACGGTGATCGATTGATTTTAAACATGATGAGACGTTATTCATCAGTTCAGTTTAAATGGTGACTGTATCCACTGCTGTCTTGGTCACTCTATAGAATGATTGATTGATTGATTATTTTCTGACATCGATCAGCTTTATTCAATATCACACACGATGACTTCAGTGGACGATGATGTCACTGTGCTGACAACACAAACAAACACACCCTCAGGTGTTTCAGGTGTGTCCTGCAGACACTGATAAAGGTCAGAGGTCACAACACGACAGGTCTGCTCTTTGTGTTGCCATGTCAAAAATTCAACCTCAAAAAACCCCCAAAAAATCACACTGTTGTCTTTACAACAATTCTGTTCCAATATCAGTAAAAATATTCACAGTTCAATATTTTTGACAGATTATTTGTTGTAAAGGAAATAAAATCATGATGATGTGATATCTGCTGGGTTCTGAACGGAACTTTATTCTGAAGAACAAAGATTTTTAGGTTCGGGTTGTTTCTACAGAACCTCATTATGATGCTGTTCACTCACACATTTTTCCTTTTTTATAAAAGTGCAGTTTGGTTTTGCACTCGGCCGCTGCAGTCTGTGACTGTGATCAGATCTGAATGACCTCACGGTGTCTGGATCTTAGGCCGCTGTGAACTGATCTAAAACTGAAGTTTAAACACTAAAAACTAAAGTGGAAGCAGCAAACCCACTGTGAACTAACTGAACATGAACTGGAAACAAAAACAGACAAAAAATAAAAACTGATGATTAATTTAATGGTCAATATAATAATCAATGAATCGATGCAGCTCATAATGAATCAACACACTCGACCACTTGGATCAGTTTCTTATCAAACCACGACTGCAGGTCTGACTGAACACAACGCTGCAAAAACCCTGTCACATTTTCTTCTCCTTTAAATCCTCAGTAATGATCTCAAAGACATTTTAAAACTTTATTCAAACCCACAGAACTTTATTCTAAATTCGAGCAAAGATCCCAAAGTTTCCACAGAGACCAAACATCAAACGTCAGACTGAATTTTAGGGAAATAATTCTGCAGACGCTTCTATTCGACTGCTGCAGCCAGACAGTGAGAAGCCGTGGAGTCAAACCGTGGTTTGAATAACAACACGATAAACGCACAACAAACTGTACATGATGCCGAGTTCAAGCTACTTACTGTGAGGTTTAACTTTGTGCAGATAAACTAAATGAAATAAACGCCTGAGGCTCTGCTGAGGGCTGAAGTGGGAGCAGCGTCTTCTCGTTAAAAAACAGTGAAAAGAGGAAGTGATGAAGTCTCTGAAAGTTTGGCCTAAATTTAAAACAGAGGAAGTAAAGCAGACTGTGCTCACATCAGGTAAGAACCGCTGTGAGAAGAACAACGGCAAACTGTAACTGAACACACACTGTACACGATGCAGAGCCTGCACAGCGCCGTCTCTTCACGATCACAAAAAAAAACCATGTCTGACGCAGAAACACACCTGAAGTTTCATCAAACAAACCCAAAATAACATTCATCCTCACTGTCTCAGTGCTGGAGGAAGAAATACTCACTAAAACTGCACAAATACTTTGTCTCAAGTACAATTACAAACAGCCAGACACATTATTTCAGCTCTTAAAGGGATAGTTCAGATAATTTGAGGTGGGATTGTACGAGGTACCGTTTACTCTCAGAGGACTGAAGAAACCAGAAAATATTCACCTTTAAGCAGCTTTTAAGAGTGATTACCACTACAGATCTGTACATCTGGTTTATGTGTAATTTTTCTTGTATTTTTGATTGCTGGCAGCTTTATCATTGTTAAAGCGACAAAATGAAAGTCAGACTTGTGGCTGAGTTTGTGCTGCAGAAAATGACACCGTGCACGTGAAGGAAGGACAGTTTAAAAATGTGCTAAACAAAGTCAGACGAGAGGAATGAATGCAGAGAAAGTCTGCACAAAGTCAACTGATCAGCTGATTGGTCTGTAAAATGTCAGAAAATGAAAATGGTGAAATATTTGAATCAGTGTTTGATAAAGACGAAGATGACGTCTAAACAAAGACTCTAAATAATGAAGTGATTAATTGTTGCAGCTCGTGTACATCCTTTAATTGACTGATCATTAATATTTGAAGCTGCTGCATTTTGAAGATGAAATCACAGAGTAATTAAGGGTATTTAAAGGGATAGTTTGGGTTATTTGTCAGTGTATCACGCAGGGCTGGAAATAATCAATTACAAATACTTAAGTTACTATTATCAAGAAGTTTTTTTGGGTACTTGTTCTTTTTTGAGTAGATTTTCAAGTCTGTGCTTTCACTTGTACTTAAGTAATCTACTTAGTTACCTTTAAAAACACAGTTAAGTACAATTTGAATGAATATCCAAACCTTTCATCTGCATTTCTGTAGCCAATCAGGTGCTCTGATCACAAACGGACCAATGAAAACCAGGAGATACAGACGAACAACCAAAACTAAAAGTAAACAGAGCAGCAGCACAAGTTTGGAGCGACGATGTTGATGATTAATCATCAACTGATTAACCCTTGTTAAGAACTTTGACCAATTAAAAATGCATTCATCAATATTTAATCAATAGTCTAGAAACAGCAGAACAGAAACCTCTTTGATTGAATGTCTGCTATTGATCATGTATTAAACATCAGCAGTTAAAAGAGTCAGTTCATTGATCTCCTGCTGTTTGTGTTTCTGTGTGACTTCAGTGAACTAAACTTTTAAAACATAAGAATCACACAACAACACAAATACAAACAAATACAGCTTCAAATACTAACAATCAGTCATTTACAGGATGAACACTGCAGCTGCAATGATTAATCAATTAATGTCAACTATTAAATCATCATCTCATTGTTTGGAGTCATTTCAAAATTCTGTGAATATTTTCTCTTGTTTTTTTCCTCCTTTATGACAGTAAACTGAATATATTTTAGTTGTAGACGTCATCCTGGTCTTTGGAAAACACTGATCAAGATTTCTCACCATTTTCTGACCAAACAACTAATCAATTAATCAAGAAAATAATCAGGTTTATTCAGGTGACTGATTATAGTCCAAAGTCGATTTGTTTGACCAGCTGTTTAAAGATGTTCATTTTTCTATCATTTATTTGAGAAAATGTTTGGTATTTTTGCTTTAAAGATGACTGAAACAACTGATCAGTTATCCAAACAGACTGATTGATTGATTGACTGTTTAAATGAAGGCTGTCAAACTCATTTTAGTTCAGGGGCCACATGCAGCCAAATCTGATCTAACGTGAGCCGGACCAGTAAAACCATAATCACCTGTCTATAACAATACTCAGAGTGCAACCGATGTTTATTTTTATTATTGATTAACCTGTCGATCATCTTCTCGATGTCTTGTTTTGTCCACAGTTTACGGTTACAGAGGACGACAGAAACCAGAAAATATTCACATCTGAGCTGAAATCAGAAAACATGGACAGTTTGACTCAAAACGATTAACTGATTATCAAAATAGTTGACAATTACTGATCGATTGACGAACTGTTGCAGCTCTGAACATCTCCAAGTTTTTCCCTTTTATTGATCATAAAGAAGTAAAACATAAACATCCTGAGATAAGAGCAGTTTCAGAAACATAAATCAGCTGCACTTTATTGAATTCTCTGACACTCCTGGTTTGAAGTGTTTATTAATGTTTTAGCTGCTCCAGATTCTAAATGTCTCGTTTGTATTTGTGTTGTTGGCTTCTTTAATCTCTTGATCGTGTGTGTCGTGCACATAAACGTGTTATTCTCATAATCAATCAGCTGATCAGCTGAACTCTAATACAGAACACTGAGATGATCGATTCTGCAGAATGTCTATCTAACTCAAAGGTTGCAGGCTGGTTTTCCCACTTTATTTTACTTTGTTCTATTTTATTTTAACTAATTTAATGTTATTTAATTGGTTGCAGCAGATTTAGCAAGACACTAATTTCCATCTGTAGTCCTGCACATAACGAGTAGATGCAATAAATAAAATTTAAAGTGCAAAACAGACTGCAGTAATAATAAAAACGGTAAGTACACACTGCCTGGTAAAAAATGGTGAAAGTTATGATTAATGATACTATATTGGTCTCTGATTGTTTATGTGAACTTAATTAACTTTACATAAATATTTGAAAAGAAAAGAAATAGTTTTTTTTCAGTAGCTTGTGACCCAGTGACTCTAAATCGGTGCCAAACATTATGAAGCTACAACACTGGATAAATAAAACACATTTATTGGATTTTAGTGTTTCTTGTATGTATATTTATATTTTTATCTAAACATAAATAAATATTTTATGACCCACTTGTTGGTACCTGTTCACATTTCTTTTATCAGAAATAGAGCCAGGAGAGTGAAATGTGCACAGAAGCACCAAAAAATAGATTTAAGAAACTCCTGCATCTCTTTCCAGAAATCATGACCCGGTTACATGAAATCATTCACAGACCTTGTTGTGAGCATTTTATCCTGGAACTACTTTCATTTTTATAGAAAGAAACAGGAAACCACCATTGGATGAATGAATATAACTCCAAACAAACCAAACTCCACTGACAAAAACGCTGATTTTACCTCTGAGATCACAGCAGGTTGTTGGTCTACAGCTGCCTGTCTGTGTTAATGTGTGACTGAGGTGAATCTGAACCGTCCTTTTCAGCTCATCTATAATATCTAATATTTTATTTATTGATAATATTTTATATAATTAATCTGAATCTACAACGTAACTAAAGTTATCAGTTAAAAGTGCAGTAAAAAGTACAATATTTGCCTCGATATGTAGTGCGATGGAAGTATAAAGTGGCATAAAATGGAAATACTCAAGTAAAGTACAAGTACATCAAAATTACTTTCCACCACTGTTTGTTGGTGTTGTTCTGTGGTATTAGTACCTAACACTAATACTCAGATCAAATAAATATATTGTCTGTTTTTTCACGTAAAGTGACTGTAAGTCTCAAATAAATGTAGTGCAATAAAAAGTGCAGTATTTAGGAGACTTCTGCAGTAGTTAAGTGTTAATAGAGTTGCACAATTATAAAATACAAGTTTTCTATTTTTTAGCTAGCTGGGGAACAATATTAATACTTAATATTACTTAAATTTTCCACCTCTTTTGTGCTCAGAAGCTCAACAGCTCAAATTTATTTTCATGTTTATCTGTGACAGCGAACATCTCCATATTGATTAACGTCAGTTTAACGTCAGTTTACATGACTGAGCTCGACTTTACTGAACAGAGATTTTCTTGTTGTGCAACAGAGCTCTGCTTAATTTCACATCATTCTAAGCCTTGTTTTACTAAACTCTGATTAGTGCTAATCTTAGATTAATTTAATCTAACCCAGTCTAAAAGTTTGACAAAGTGGAAAGAGTTGAAGTTGAAGTTCCTCCCAGCTGTTCTCGGGGTTTTTGCGTCTTGTTACGTTCATCCAGCACGTAAACACATCTGGAGCAGCGGCTGTTCGGTCGCTGTGCTCACAGACCTTCAGTAAATGTTCCAATAATCTGATCAGAAATCAAATCGATCCGATATTAAACCCAGTAAACAGCTTCAGTTTTTTGTTCCTGTTGAGTGTGCAGGACCTGACATGTCTGATCTCCACCCAGAGAGAAGTGAACCCCCTCCTGATCCACACCACCACCCTCCTCTTCCTCCTCCTCCTCCTCCTCCTCCTGCTCCCTCCTCCCAGCCTGAACAACCCCCCCTCTCCCGCTCCTCACCTTCACTGATAGCTGATCGATATGTGGGATCGATAGCGGGTGTCGGGGCTCGGTGTGTGTCGGTGGTCCAGGTGTGTCCTCCTCCTCTACATGCTGAGTGAGTATGAACCCGGAAAACCGCCGCGCGACGCTCCGTTAACTATAAAAGGAGTGATTTCCTCACGAGGAACTGAAGTCTGAGCCAATCACAGAGCAGAGCGGGCAGCAACTGCAACCTCACAGTCGGCCGACGGAGGCAACCTGAGCTGCACTGCAACTACAGCAGAGAGAGGGAGCAACTTTCAGAGGAACAGAACTGCCAGAAAAATAAAAATTACAGATGAAAAGTTCAAACTAATCCATTAACTTTTGTTCTAATTCTTAATCTCATAAAATGCAGCATTTTCCTTTAAAAACGGACTCATTGCGTCATCTTTAAGAGACACAGTGAGGCTCCACAGGTGACAGTCCCATTCACATAGATGTAATCAGATTACAGACATGTTTAATAAAAATGTGAATTACTATCAGATTAGAATTTTAAAGTACATTTTAAAACAAGAACAATAAGAAGAAAGTAACTTGATTACTTTCCATTACTTTTGGATTACCTCATCACCAAATATGGTTAAATAGTTTAGCCAAGTATAATTTGTTTTTATGTTTGTTGTAGGATTATTAATTGTTTGTTGGGATATTTCTTCTTTTGTTAGGCACAACTGCATGTTAAGATTAATAATTAATTACATGTAATCCATTACTCCCATAGCGTGTTATTCTCAGCATGATGAGAATTTTTTGTTTATTTTCTTTTTTACATGTTCAAAATAAAAATATACCAGTCAATAAATGTCTTGAAAATAAATATTTTTTACAGGACAGAGACATGTTGGGAAATAAAGTGTACAGAAGATATAGAACAGTTAAAATGAAATGAAATGTTTTGAAAATCAAACAAACAAAAGTCAATCTCTTTACAGGAATAATGGACCTGATCTAAAATTCTGGCTACAGCTCTGTTGACACTGCACATAATGTACGTACACGTTTGGGGATCAGCAGATCACATTTCACCGGATTACAATATCTGGATACCAAATGGCTAAATTACTGACTAAATTTTTTAACAGGTAATTATTAGTAACTGTATTGGACTAGATTTTTAAAGTAACCTATAGGTAGGCATAAATGTGTACATTTGTTGTTTTATGTTTATTTTATTCTATTTTAATTTAAATATTCGTATATGTGTTTGTGTATTACAAAGAGGGTATAACTGACATTTCATTGTGCAACCATGTGTTGTAAAAATGACAATAAATGAACCTTGATACCTGGAGACAACACAATCACGGAGAATTCCTACATTTCCCATGGTACCCCGCACACACGGAAGTACGTCATCACGCTTGACCTTGCCACTCTTCTTCACTAGTTTTGTAGCAGGCGGAGAGGACGAGCATGGCAAATAAAGAGCCCGGTGTAAGTCCGCGTTTCATCTTTTAATTTTATTTTAAATGAGTTTATGTAACATTTGTGTCTCCAGTTCGGTTCCACACCGCCAAGGTTTCCCGCCATTTGCACAGCGGCTCGTGACATTTAGTATAAGAGTGATACACACGTGAGTCAGGCTGCAGCTGATGTAAGCTAGCTCACAGGTAAAGTAATGTTAGCTAACTTGTGTTCAGAAAGCTTCAAGTCAAAGATGAAGACAGATTGTACAAGTGGAGGGTTTGTTGAAGCTAATTAATGTTGGTCAGTTTACATTTTAGAAACAGTCTCGCAGCAACATATAAGTTTGCCTCGAAATTTCACTCGTAAGCAGAGAACCCCAGGATCCGTTTAAAACTCTAACGAATTAACATTTATTGGCGTAAATGCATATGTACACACATGATAAGCTACTGCTTTAAACATTTATAGGGATTTCGAGAATCCCCTTTTCAATTCGGCATATATGTTGTACACTCAGCAGCTTAAGTTTGTACAAAAAAGTGAAGATTGCTTCATTCACTTCGATACATTGCAATTGAGATAGAGAACTGATGTAAACAGACACTGTAAATATTTGTGTTCTATTCTGTGGATTATCTTTAAGCCGAATTAAAGATTAGTGCCCTCACATTTAAACCAGATTATCAGTGATGTCTTACTATTTGATTTATTTGCTTTTGAACTCGCAAATATTACAGTAATGGACTTTTGAATGGAGTTTGGCGGGTGAAATGTTTTTGTATCTAGAGTCAGTCCTTCATGAAGCTTTTGGGAGGTGTCAACCTTCGGCATGGTTACCCATCCAGTGCGAAGGTCACAGGGTGTAATGTTTCTTAACCACCAAGGACTCAGGTTGAAACAGAATCATGTTGTTTATTGACCTAAAAATCAGCCCCGTGTTTGTTGTCCATGTCTGTCAAACCATGATGTTTGTGTTTCAGGGTTTTCTGCAGCAGCTGCGGCAGATAGCAGGCAGGATGTCCTCAGGACCACGGGGTGCAGGACTGGGTGTCAAGCTGCTGATCGGTGCTGGAGCTCTGGCTTATGGAGTGAAGGAGGCAACATACACAGGTACATATGATCATATATAACATGCAGTATTAATGCATGCATATGGACACATAATATTATGCACACATATATATATGTCTCCATCATTCATCAAGATTTTTTTAATGAACAAATAGTAATACGACCAGTTAAAACAATTTCAGAGAAATTTGGCTCATCCTGGTCTGATCTATTGATTACTCAAACGTTCTTGCTGTCCAGCTCCTGATTTCACCTTTTGCGAGAGTTCAGTGACGGTCAGTGATGTGTTGAGTTCAGTCAGCTGTTAAAGACAGTCCTGAACTCATCTGAATGGTTTTAGAAGTTTAATGAGTGTTTTAGTTTCTGTCAGACTCAGACAGTCATGATGTGTGTGTTTGTGTGTCCTCTAGTTGAAGGAGGTCAGAGAGCGATCATCTTCAACAGGATCGGAGGGATGCAGATGGACACGGTCCTGGCTGAGGGGCTCCACTTCAGGTAGGAGGCTTCACCAGGATGAACACACATTTCCACCACACTCAGAGAAATCAGTGCATTACTCTATAAATAAAGACAGAAGAGGGATGTTCTCCGTGAAGACAAAAAAAAGAAAGTTTCTTGCCTGTATAATGGCCAATAAACACGTCTCTGAAATAGGACTGCGCAATTCTTGATATCAATCATGATTTTTCTCCCTTAAAATTGAGATGACAATTCTTATTTTTTGATCAAAACATTTATTGTACTTTTCATTGATTTTATTTTGAAATTGCACATTTCTATTTGTTCTCTGCTCTCTTTCTGCTGTTGTTACGGTGCAGAGGTCACTGATGTGCTGCCATGTTCATGGAGCACAAAAACCCAACTCTGTATTTCAAGATGTTTCACTCTCTTGTTGATGTAAAAAGTATTTATTGTACTGCTGTAATGTCATAAAAGACTTCAGTAATTAGTCTGTTCTGAATTTAATGTCATCACAAGAAATACCAGTCAGTTAAACTATTTAACACTATTTCATGCATACACACTGCCAGTTAACTGTTATATAAGGTTGAATGTAGACTGTTACAGAATAAACTGGTATATAATCATTTGACTGAGCAACATGTGACCACAGACACACAGACATTAACCTGCAAGGAGAGCTGCTGCGGCAGCTAGCACTGCTAACGTTAGCCACACTGTGTGGCAGCTAACATCAGCTCCAGGTGAACAACAGTGTTTTTACCCTGCAGACTCTGATCCTTTTTGGTCTGAAAAGTTGAAGCATGTAGTGAGTTCTTGTCATGTTGTGTAGGTTAATGTGCAGCGTTTGTATTGCATGGCGCTAATGTGAATGTAGCGTGATGTGAAGGCTCAGAGAAATAAGGAGTGAGTGAATCATCATCATGTAGAAATGAGATTGCATAGATGTATGTTTTTTTGAATGATTAATCGTGCAGACCTACTCTGAAATGTGAAATTAACCTGTGAATATTTGTATATGTAGAATGTAGTTGGTGAGACAGAAAGAGGAAAGAAGGTGATGATGGTTCTGTGGTCACCGTCACTGTGTTCTGAAGCTGCTGAATTCAGTACAGTTGTCTTCAGTTACTGGGCCAAAAGAAGAGAACTAAAAGTGAATTTGATTTTGTTGACCAGCAGGCATTACTGTAGTGCAGAGCTGCAGATAAGACCTGTGATCACAACATTTAAAATGAGAGATGACAGAAAAAGTTGCAACAAAATGTCACATTCAGTACAACAAACAAAAGACTGAGGAGGTTTACTGTCAGGAGAGCAGGTTGTTGTTTCTGCAAAGTGATTTCTGTTCAGACATCGAGTCCGTTTGTCATTCTCTCCCTCTTTTTCCTTCTTATTTTAACAGTTAACAGAGTAGTTCATATCTGTAGTTCTGTGCTGTGTTTTTTTTTGGTCAGGTGTTCAGCTGCACTGTGTGGAAACAGTTTCGAGAGAGAGAAAGAGAGAGACTCAGTCTTGTCTTCACTTGAGCCGCCAGTTGTTACATTCATTTATTTCCTGCGACCTGACACAATTAAAACATGGGCCGCCACTGATTGATCTTCTAATTTTGGAGCTGTGCTGCTCTCTCTGGATCATGTCAAGAAGGGAACCCTCAATTTGCAAAACTGTTGGAAGATTTGTCCTGATCACTCTGGTGGTCTTTCACAGGTCTGGGGTTTCCGTCTAGACACGACTTTCTCTGTCTCTCTGTCTCTCACAGAGACACCAGAATCATTTTAACATGTTCTTAATCAAAATTAGAACAATGATGTAAAACTTATCATTATGTCTAATACCATGAATCATATCACAATTGCAATATCAGTCAAAATAATCACAATTATTATCAATATTTTTTTCCCACTGCTCACAGTAGTTTGTAAAAATAAGATCATGAATGCAACTGTGGAAAGAAAAAGAAGAAATGCATAATAATGTTACCATTGATCTTCACGATTTTGTTTGTGTCATGAGCCTAAGACATTATTTCTACTGAGTTTTTGTTTGTGTGCACGCTGCACCTCGCTGGCTGAATGAGTTGTTTGTTAACGAAAGCAGCTTCTTCTCTGCTCTGACTGTGTGCTGTGGTCTCCAGGATGCCCTGGTTTCAGTATCCCATCATCTACGACATCAGAGCCAGACCCAGAAAGATCTCCTCCCTCACTGGAAGCAAAGGTCAGACGCACAAATAAACTTTCACGATTCAGAAGAACAACTTAAAACAATAGAGGTGGAAAAGTTCTCTCATCTTTTACTTAAAGGTCCAGTGTGTGCCGGGGTGTACTGTCAGAATAAGTGTTTTCATTAGTGTTTCATCAAGTGGAAATAAGAATTGTTGTGTTTTTGTTACCTTAGATGAGCTAGATGGCACAGTGTAACCAAACCACAGAAAACAAGTATGAGCATCAAAGTACACTCAAAGAACCAAAAGTAAAGGTGCTGATTTTGCAGAATGGCCCATTTCAGAATAATATAAGAGATAATGTACAACAAGCAGTTTGTTATTGTGAAATAATTCCCAAGCAGTGGGGTGTTGAATCATCCTGAAGGGGTTTGTTTCACAATAATGACCTGCTCACTGTATATTATCCCACTTATTTCATGGTTATGTGCCAAAACAATATCAATAATATTAAATTTAAAATGATTTTAGTGATTATCAGAATAGTTGCTGATTTAATTTGATTATGATTTTGTCAGCTGTTATGAAAAATGTCAGATATGTTTTGAGTCTTGATTAGAGTTTGTCCACCAGAGAGCGCTGATGAGCTGATTTTTACACTCAAAACACTCCATATCTCACTCACTGTGTTTGTCATGTATTAAATGAGTATTAGCACATATTTTGTTTTCATATTTAATTGATATTGGCCTCATTAATTAATTCAAATGTAGATAAAATATTCAGGTGTGTATTTCCAGTATCAGTATTATCTGTGTGAGGAGAGCAGCAGCCTCTGACGGTTTGTGGTTTTTGTGGTTTCTCTCTCCGTCGTCGCTCGCAGACCTTCAGATGGTGAACATCGCGCTGCGAGTTCTGTCGCGGCCGCTGGCGTCCAACCTGCCCACCCTCTACCAGCAGCTGGGACAGGACTACGACGAGCGCGTCCTGCCCTCCATCGTCAACGAGGTGCTGAAGAGCGTGGTGGCAAAGTTCAACGCTTCACAGCTCATCACCCAGAGAGCACAGGTAAACCAAACACACACCTGTCACCTGTACGACTGTGGACGAGAACGAAGGGCTTCGTCAAGCATTATAAAACTTTGACTGGTCACTTTATTAGGTACAACTTCATACAGCTCTGCCATAACATTTATCATTATTATAATATTCACTTTTTGTTGACATTGTCAGAAATCTACAAATTCATCTATGTGTTAATGCTGAGGTCATAGTTAAATGTGCAGATTAATAGAAACACCAGTGAAAATAAAAACAACACCAACTGTGACAAATAAAAAATACTGATTGTCCGGTTCAGTGAGGAGTTGACAGGGATTAAATGAATCTGCATCACAGCTGCTTTTGAATTTCAGGTCCAGTATTTTTCTGATCAGGTATCTGACATGGAGTCGATCAAACAGGATGGAAATTAGACAAACTTTAAAATATGCCACTATTCTCATTATTCTAATGTGATTTATGTGTCTGTTTTTCAGGATTATGATTGAATAAAATATTGAAATATTAATGAGACAAGTTTTTGATATGTATTTTTGGTACCTTAATGATTATATTAATTGAATAATAAAAGATAATTTGTGATAAATTAAGATCTTTAGGTTCAGATCAAATTATTACCTTGATGATTTTTGCAGGTCTGTTGTGTTACACTGTGCTCATTTTAACTTGCTGTACTTGATCTGTGGTCAGATGAGTGAATTAAACTGCAGGAAAACTTTAACACTTAAAAGGAACTAATCAATAAATGAAGTGTCCTTTGTTTGAAAATGATTTCTGACTGTCTGAAAATGCGTTTGGAACAAGTCGCATTTGAAAATGTCACCCAGTATCCTGCAGGTATGAACATGAGAGTAAAGTCGTCCTTCATCAGTCAAAGTGCTTCGGTTTCGTGTCGTAAAACATCAGTTCTCGTCTCCTGCAGGTTTCTCTGCTGATCCGCAGAGAGCTGTTCGAACGGGCCAAAGACTTCAACATCATCCTGGACGACGTGGCCATCACCGAGCTCAGCTTCAGCCGAGAGTACACCGCCGCCGTCGAGGCCAAACAAGTCGGTGAGTAGATACAGGAAGTTATCAGACCTCTGCGTCGACAGCTGGTCGTTTTCTACATCATCCTTTAGTTTTAAGATGAAATTACTTCCGTCCAGGCAGATTCACTTCATTCTTATGAAAATGACGACAACCTGCAGACATTTGAAACTTTCTGAGGAGAGATGAGCCATCATTTATTCAGCTTCGTTGACCAGAATAAATGCATGATGTGTCTAAATGTGTTTGTTCCTGTGCAGCCCAGCAGGAGGCGCAGCGAGCTCAGTTTTATGTAGAAAAAGCCAAACAGGACCAGAGACAGAAGATCATCCAGGCTGAAGGAGAAGCTCAGGCTGCAAAGATGGTGAGTTCAACGTCACTCCTGTCAGCTGAAAGTCACTTTTATTCAGTAGTCATGTGATCAGGACTGTCACCAACAGCCAGCAGTGAAAGGACTACGAAGATCTTTTACTTAAAGGGACAGTTCACCCCAAAACATACATCTTTTCCTCTCACCTGTAGTGCCATTTATCCATCCAGATATTTTTGGTGTGAGTTGCAGAGTTTTGGAGACATCAGCTGTAGAGACGTCTGTCTTCAAAACCAGCGTCTCTTTCCAGAAATCATGACCCGGTTCATTTCATTCATTTTCATTCATTGTCTGTAAACACTTATCCTTGATGGGTCGCGGGGGGTGGAGTCTATCCCAGCTGACACTGGGCGAGAGGTCGTGACCCAGTTATTCAAGATACTCCACAGACCTTGTTGTGAACAGTTTCATGTAGGAAGTACTATCATTCCATTAGAAAGAAAGTAGTTCCGGTAGATTTTACTGAAAAAAGAAAGTAATTCCTACATCAAACTACAGAATAGTAGTGCAGCCTTTAAAACCAGGAAAAGAAAGTTAATGATTTAACTGTACTCAAACTCTATCACAATATTTAATCTCACATCACGATACAATATAATATTGATATATTGCCTGGCAATATTTAGATTATTGTTTGACATGAACAAGAACTGTAAAACGAGTGAACAGATGAATCCAGTGAGGAGGATGAACTGACGATGATCAAATGATAAACAATGAAGCACCAGAGATCAGAATAGATTTTGAGTTCCTGTGCAAACAGCCGGAGCTTAAAGTCGGCGGTGAGAGCAGCTGTGTTTCCAGAAGGTGCCGTCCTGCTTGTTGTTTCTGTTGTTGTATCAAACCTGTTGTCGTGTCTTCGGGGCGTTTGAACAGAAGGTTTACACGTCTGCGATCATCCAGCCGGCTGTGGTTCCTCTTTCAACAGATTCTGACATTTAAGAGATTGTGCAAAAAGTTTAAGGATTGTTTGGATTTGATTTAATGACGACTGCATGTTGGATCTGCAACGTCTGTCCAAGTAAACAAAGCGATTAGATTAATTCCTGGCTGTGTTAGATAATTTAACTGATTTATAACAATCTAATTAACACTGAAAACCACCTGCAGATGTCAGATAAATTCCTGTTCTGACGTGAACTCACTTGGCCTCAGCATTGTGGAGAGAAACACTTACACAAACACTTCATCCAAATATGCACTAATTGTTTCCCTGCCTGTCAACATGCGTGAGAATATTAAATCTGAGCTGCGACACGCCTGCAGCTTTGATCCTCCTGACGATCTGTGTTTTCTTTTTTTTTCTGCTCGGAGAGACCGGCTCAGCCTGCTGCCGATCAGCCTCAGGTCCACCTCCCCTTTTGTGAGGTGTGTAACACTAATCTCCTGTGAATAACACTTAAAATATGTTTGTGCCAGCTGGGCGAGGCCGTGACGAAGAATCCAGGCTACCTGAAGCTGAGGAAGATCCGGGCGGCGCAGAACATCGCCAAGACGGTAAGAACGGATTCCCCCAACACGTTCTCTCTGGAACACATCGTTTCTGCAGCTGAAGAGAAGCTCAGAGACAAAGTTTCTTCATGTTTCTCATCAAAAACAAGAAGAAAACAGAGTTATTACAGTTTTGTATTTTTCATTATTATCATTAATGTTCTTCTTTTATTCTTCTTCTTCTTCTTCTCTGGATAAACTCATATTTTAGGGGCTTGTGATGCTTGAAAACACACAGAAATCAGCCCACATGTCAGGAATGGGGAAAGCTTTAAAGTTCTGCAGTGTTTGGGTCCAGGCGTGGTCTGTGGCCCCAAACGCACGCCAGGGATTGTTGCTCTCATCATAAATAATATTTTTAATGAAAGCTTGGCTGATAGGAAGTCAGCCATACTGGATTTCATGTAAAGTTTTAATTTTTTCTAGACACATTGGAGGCCTTCAGGATGCTCAGAAACTCATGAAACTTTGCACCTGCGTCTGAACTCGTAAATTCTTTGATCTGAGTTTGCGGCTGTCCTCAGACTCGAAAACTCAAAACTCAGAACTTTTCGAGAAACTCAAAAAGTCACAAAATCGGCCCACAAAACAGAATTTGTGAAAATCCCAAAGTTCTGCAGTGGTTGGGTTCCGTCGAGGTCGACGGGCTCCATAGCGCCTCCAAACGCACATCATTGGTTGGGACAAATTTGCTTTGATCTGCAAGAAATTTGGTGTGATCGTTGCTCTCATCATAAAGGACATTTCAAAAATGTTTAAAAATAAAAAAGTAAAAAAAGAAACTGTATTCCCAATAAGCTGTTTACGTGACTAATAAAAATTAATATTTAAAAACCAGGAGTTTAAAATAATATTTAAAAGTAGGATTGCTTCTCCCTCTGACCAGAAATTTTGTATTTTCTTTTGTCATCTGTCCACCAGCCTTGTGAACTGTTGGTTTGTTGGTTTGTTGGTTTGTTGGTTTGTTTACAGCGCGGAGCTGAAGGTAAACAGGAGAGAAGCTGTGTGTCACAAACTGAAACCACAGATGAGAGAAATATTCTGAAAGTGTTGTTCACGTGTCAAAAAGTGACTCCTAAAACCAGAATAAAAGCAGCATTTCTCTCATGTTTTAATCAGAATGTGGTTTATTCAGATTAAGGACTAATTCAAAATATCAGCTGCGATCTTTAGACGACCTTTGTCAAATTCAGAATAATATAATCTGAGTAATAATGGAAGATTAGTGTGCGTCTAAAGGTAACCACTGTGATCATGGAACATTTCCAGATCTAGATTTGATAAACTCGGCGTCACAGATAAACCAAACAAGGAGTGTCTGTGATCACAAGAAAAACCTGATTCGTTGTTCCTGTCGGCGCCTGACTGTTTCTTTAAATGTGATTAAATTAAATGATTATTTTCCACCTCAGCCTTAATAATACGTCAGTTCTTCATGCAGTTTTCTGCTGCTGGCGATGATGATGAGGTCTTTCACTCTTTCTTATTTGAGGTCAACAGTATTTTTATTTACCAGTTTTTAAGAGATAAATTACGGTGCCGTTCTTGTTGAAGCAGCTCATTGAGTCCACCAGGTGGCGCCAACAGAACATGAATTTCATTAAAGGAAACGACAGAAACAAACCTTCAGCTTCTCATCCTCAGTTGACTTGTTGTCAGTTATCTTGGTTCATTCATTTTCGTCTGGATTTAGTTAAAATCGATTTCATGCAGATTCCAGTAGATTTATCAGAAACAGGAAGTGCCAGAGAAATTAGGAATTTGATTGATTGTGTAAAATTTAATTGATCTTTTATCAAAGAAAGATCTGAAATGAGTGATTATTTTATGACGTGCTGCACATATTTTCAGATATTTAATTTAATGTGTTAAATATGTCAGCGTGAAGTTTTCAGATGTCTTCTTTTGTTCAACCAACAGTCCAAAACCCAACAACTCGTCATTTTCTGTCAGAACTGACAAAGAAAAGCAGAAAATCCTCACATTTAAGAAGCTGAAACCAGCAAATGTTTGAAATATTTGCTTGAAAAACAACTGAAACTATTTAACCATGATGAAAACAGTTGGCAGCTCGTTTTCTTTCGATCGATTTACCAACTAACCGTCGCAGTTTCACAGCTGAGTCGATTCCATTCACTGTTGAAAACCATTTGTTGGAGTTGAAAGTTCTGAAAAACCTCATAAGTGAGCCTTTGAGTTGAAATATTTTATCACTGCTGCTTGAAACGGCGAAACTAAACCTCCATCATCGAAACTTAACTTCCACCTCGTATGAGTTCAATTTATCATTCAGTTAAAAAATGATTCAGGAGGAAAAACACTTTTGGCTTAAGCTAATTTTAAATGTTTTTATTATAACGGTTAATTGATTACATGATCATTAATTTTACCAACGATCGATTAAAGAAGATCCTTACCGTTTGAAACCCTGAAATGAATGTGAGTCACAGCAGTAAACAGAACTGGATATCAGACCTCGGTAAACTTCTGTCTGAGCGCTGCAGATCTTTTAGAAAATAAGTCGGCGTGGATCTTTTCAAAGTCAGAAGTTGTTCAAACTGCTGTTCTTGTGTCCAACTCTGTGTGACAGAGATCCAACAGTAACCGTCACAGTGAAAGACGCCTCCTGTCCGTCTCGTCTCTACCTGCAGAAACGTCTCAGTCACCGGTTTGATTTCCCCTCATGGCTCCTGATGATCAGGATCATGAGTATCATTTAAAAAAGTCATGATACCAGCAGAGCAGTTTCCCAAACTTTTCTTTTCTGGTGACCCATTTTTTAAAAATGACGAACCATCATGACCTGATTCACAGTAAAACCTGGGAGGTAATTTTTGCATAAATGAACATTCCTGATGATAATGTGAAGTGAGCAGGTCATGATTGTGAAATAAATTGAATGCATTTATAATTAGATTTGAACAGATATTTTCTGTAGACTGTCTTTACCTGAAGATGTGTGATATACTTTTTTTAAATATACTTTTTTAAAGCATCCTTTGTGACAATGTGCAGAGTCTTATATTCCACAGAAAAGGTGATTCTCATTATCGTAGGTTTATTATTGTTATTATACAGCCAGTTTACAACACAGCTCATTTTTGTTGTTGCTCCTTCTTCTTTTATTGATCAGGCGGATCACTCTAAAGTTTTCTCGCCACTCATCGTCTTCCACAAAACATGTGAATAAACAGGGTAACCATGGAGATGACAGCATAAACTGCACACGTACTTTCTGTACTCCTTTATGACATTTAAAGATGTCATCTTGGACTTTGGAAAACAATAATCACCATTTTTCAATCTTATGTTTTTTTTATAGACCAAACAACTAATTGATTAATCAAGAAAAAATCAACAGATTAATAGATACTGAAAATAAACGTTAGTTGCAGCCCTGATTCTCACAACTTTAAAAAAATCTGTCCCTGAACAAATCATGAAAACCATCGTTCAGTCCTACTAACTGCTGAGTTTCTCTTTATTAAAGTGTTGTCAATAAAGTTTTATCCTGAACTCTGAATGACTGCGAACCTTAAAGTATTGATAATTGAGCTCTTTATTGGCTCTCCTCACAGTGTGACCTCACTCGGGCAGAGCGTAACGTGCTCCCTCTCTCTGTAGGTCACAGTCACGTCATGTGAACCGGCCGCTGTGGCGGGTGGCGTGCGTTTCCTGTACGGACGGTGAACGGGCCTCAGCGTTCTCACTGTGCTGTGAATCAGCTCAGTGTTGAAGCTCTGACAATGTTCCCATTGTGCTCAGCAGCGGCTCAGCGAGGCGTACGCGCTGAGGAACTTTCCACCTGTGTTTTCTCTCCTCACACTTAGGCCTCAACAGTTAATCAAAGTTTTATTGAAATCGTAACATGGTCCATTTTAAAATCGCAGGAGGTGCGATGTTTGATAAAAATGCAGACTTTCGTTTATAAAATGATTGAGGCCTCCACATCAGACTCTACAGACTGAAGAAAACTCTGTGCTCCACCTGTTTTCACATGTTTGCATCTGTTTTTCATCAGTGATCAATCTGCCAATAGTTTTTTTTTCCACTAATCAGTTAACTGTTTGGTCCATAAAACAGTTTCCGAGTAATTTAATAGTTGATTAATCAACAAATCATTGCAGGTCTACATCGTTTAGTGCAGATCACGAACAGAAGAACGGTGATGTAAAGATGATTATTACCTCTCATATTGTAAATCATACCTGTGTGTTTGTGTGTGTTTGACCTGCAGGTGGCGCAGTCCCAAAACAAAGTGTACCTGAGTGCTGACAGTCTGGTGCTCAACCTGCAGGACAAAGACAGTTTCAAGTGAGTCCAGTTTGGTTTTACATTTTTAAAACATGTCAGTCGTGACCTCAGCTGACTCTTTTTAACTGATGAAAGGAAAAAAAGAGTCTGTTAATTCAGCTAAAAAATCAGCAAAACTTCATAAATTTATTTCAAAGTTAAAGTTTGACTCAAAAATCTGTTGCCTTGAAATTTTGAGTTGTCACAACTTTTTTTTTTTTACAGTGTAAATTGCTTCTAATTTTCTTTAACGGTGAAAATATGCAGCTGATTCACCAAAAAACTATTTTGTGGCTTTTCCTCTAAATTTTGACGGTGGCTCGTCTCCATCAGCCGCGGCTGCCAAATAAAAAATAAAAAATAAAAGTCCTCTGGGAATGTGACATTAATTTTTGCAGCTCCAGACAGATTTCTTTTTTCTTTTTTCTTTACTTTATTTTATTTTATTTTTTTTTTGGACCAAAAATGTCTCTTTTGATCAAAAAGGACGTACACTGTTAAAAATGAACAACTTACTCCAGTAGATCTGAGTTCTGAGCCAACGAGAGTTTTACCAACTAAAATTTTGTTGAGATAATTTAGATAAACTGGAATCTTTAAATTTTAGAAACCCCCAAAAGTTGTATTTCAAAAACTTACTGTGTAAACTCGTTGAAGTGAAAGTGAATAACAGTTAATATTTTAATATTTGTCGGTTAAAACTTTTTAATTTCCAAACACCCAAAGAATGAAAACTCAGGTTCACATCTCATTTGACCAACTTTTTGAAATACAGTTTTTTGAGTTTCTAAACGTCAGAGATTCAAGTTTATTTCAAAAAGAAAAGTAAAATGATCGAACCTGGGCAGCAAAATATTTTTTAGTTTATTTCAAAGTTTGAGTTTGATCTAAGACTCAAAAATGTATTTCACTGAGTTACCTTAAAATATTGAGTTGTCTCAACTTTCTTTGTGTTTGTGAAGGTGTTGGTGTTTAAATCTGGGCGATCAATGGATTTTATCAGTTGTCATGTTTGAATATCATGTAATCATAATTGATCAGTCATAGTGTGATTTGATCGTCAGGCATCTGAGTTTAGTGCAACAAGCTGTAATTATATGAATAAAATCAGGTTGAAGTTTTAGTTTGACTCATTACACATAAAGAAAAAATGATTTTTACCTTTCAGACACTGAAACCTGCCTCAAAAATCCACTGGAGAACCTTTTTCTGGTTCTGTTTACGTGAAATATTTATTGTTTTCACCACAGAAAAAAATCTTTTCAGCTCCTTCATGGGGATTAATAGTTTTCTGATGTTTTGGAAAACTTGCTTGTCTGATGAGAAGATGATCTAAATGACTGGGAACCTTTAAAGGTGTATAATTATTAATATATTTTTTATATCTGTCTTAATGACAGTGTTGTAATTTTAAATCTTTCTGTTTCTTTCAGTTTGTCGCTGAAGTAAGAGGACGTCTCCTGTCTGTCCGTCTGTCTGTCGTCATTCCTTCTGGTCCGTCTCTACAGAAAGAAAACATCATCGTATTTCGTTTCTCACGTCTCGGCTGCCGTCGACTCGACATCAGGTTTTCAGTCTGGTCCAAGTTTATCACACAGAAAAAACTCTGACTTCAGTCTGTGGATTTTGTCACCCAGCAGCTGCTCGAGCCGTTTCACCTCTCTGTCGTTTTATTTTGAAAGGTTCCTCTGGTGTCGGTTAAAGTCCTGAGTGTCGCTGCTCTGCTTTTTCACAGTCAGAAAAACCTTCTGCTTTTTAGTTTCTTCCTCTCCAGTCAGGTTTGTTCACACTCTCTTCAACTTGGAAAGATTATTCATGTATTTTTCCTCATGGAAAGTTTCATCAGTCCGCACTTTGTTACACAAATGAGACGGCAGCACTGAAAAATAACAAGTTATTTTGGTTTCTGTTTCTTGTATTTAATGCAGACCTTAAAATAAAGAGTTTACAAACTAAAGCTCCAGTTTCATGAATAAAATGTGAAATATTAGACTTCAACCAGCACCAGAGGATCTTTTCAGGTGTCGCTTCTTCAAAACTCACCAACATTTGGCCACAGAGGATCAGAGCCACTGTTTGAAGAATAAAGTCAGAATATTTTTGAGAGAAGAAAGTGAAAATATTATGAGAATAATGTTGTGATTTCTCCTCTCAGTCTCAACCTCACTGTCCCACTAACACTGGTCCAAATACTGAGGCTGCTCATTAATCTCATCATTTTCTTCATTAATTTAATTTAGTTTCTTGTTTGGTCAAATGAATTTAAACAATTACTTTAAAAAAGCCTGTTACAAGTAGAGCTGCGACTGTAATAGATTATTAAATGTCAACTTTTCTGATTTTTTTTAAAGAGAAAAATGCTCAAATTCTCTGATTTCTGCTTCATAACTGAATATTTTCTGGTTTCTTTCCTCCTCTCTGACGGTAAATTAGATATCATTGAGTTGAGGACAAAACAAAACATTTGGGAAACACTGACTCACATTTTATGGACCAAACAACTAATCAAGGAAATAACTGACAGTAAAAAACAGTTGTTAGTTGAAAGTTCAGAGCGACGACTCCGGTTGTCTAAAACTCAAACTGTGTCATTAACTGTCACCAAAATCTAAGAACATGGGTGAATAATCACAATTATTGCTTTAATTTAAGTGATTAAACTATAAATTTTGTTTGTGGAGCCTCAAACACTAAAACTACAGCGACAATAAGACAGTAAGAGTGTTTACATGAGAATGTCGTGGTGATTTGGGTGAACTGATCCTTTACATGATGAGTCCTGATCGATCAGAGACGTTATCAGAGCAGCTGGAATCCATCATGTCTCCACAGAAACACTTCAATATGTTTTTTCTCCTGATGAAGACGATCAAGACTCTTCTGGTCTCATAGCGACGCTCCTCCTCCTCCTCCTCCTCCTCCTCCTCCTCCTCCTCCTCCTCTTCCTCCTCCTCCTGCTCCTCCTCCTCCTCCTCTTCCTCCTCCTCTTCCTCTTCCTCTTCCTCCTCCTCCTCCTCCTCCTCCTCCTCCTCCTCCTCTTCCTCCTCCTCCTCCTCCTCCTCCTCCTCCTCTTCCTCCTCCTCCTCCTCCTCTTCCTCCTCCTCCTCCTCCTCCTGCTCCTCTTCCTCCTCCTCCTCCTCTTCCTCCTCTTCCTCCTCCTCCTCCTCCTCCTCTTCCTCCTCCTGCTCCTCCTCATCTTCCTCCTCCTCCTCCTCCTCCTCCTCCTCTTCCTCTTCCTCCTGCTCCTCCTCCTCCTCCTCCTCCTCCTCCTCCTCCTCTTCCTCTTCCTCTTCCTCCTCCTCCTCCTCCTCCTCCTGCTCCTCCTGCTCCTGCTCCTCCTGCTCCTCCTGCTCCTCCTCCTCCTCTTCCTCCTCCTCCTCCTCTTCTTCCTGCTCTTCCTCCTCCTCCTCCTGCTCCTCCTCCTCTTCTTCCTGCTCCTCCTCTTCCTCCTTCTCCTCCTCCTCTTCCTCCTCCTCCTCCTCCTCCTCCTCCTCCTCTTCCTCCTGATGTGATGCGTTTGATGGTCGCCGTGTCTCTGAGCTTTTCCACCAGGTGCCTTTGAGACCCGACAGTCTGTAGAAAACGACTCCTTCACTTTTTTTTCTGTGTTTTTTGTTTTTCGCGGCGAGTCGGGACCAAGTGGAGACATTTTCTGGAGGAGACTGAGAATTTAAATCTCATGTGATGTTTGTGTTCAGTCTTTTGTCAATAAAGTAAATTTGCTCATTTGATTTTTTGGATGTATGAGAAACTTGACACCACTGTAAAGTTTAACAGCGTCACCGCAGCACTTAGCATTTATGAACTCTATATAAACATGTAATAAATGTTCTATAACACACGATCATGTAACTCTAAGCTTTTATTAATGTCCACAACTGTGGAAACACCTTACATCATAATCATTCTTTTTTTTTTTATTTATGACATTTTATTTTTTTTACATTTTTCAGTTTTTGTACACAAAATACTCAGCTCTGTACTGTTCTGATAGACAAAAACTATAACGCCAGTTATATAAAATGTAATGAAATGCCTGAATTAACAAGAAAAATAAATGACAAGATATAAAAAATCAAAAATAACAAAATTGGTAAGATATTCTTTTATCATTCCCACAACAGGGACACCTGCGGTGTTACAGCAGCAAAGTGGACAGATAAAATATGAAAAACATAAATAAAAATATAAGCCAGGACAAATTAAACAGGAAAAATAAAAATAGGAACTATCAACAATAAAAGGAGACTCAGCAGTTGAATTCATGTGATTAAATAAAATAAATAGAAACAATTATAAATAAATTCATACCAAAGGCATTTGTATAGCACACAGTGTTAATTAAATTAAATTAATTGGGGGTGTCATGACAACCGAAATAATCCCTCACTTCATCCATTAAAATCAGAATCTGCAGAATCTTTTTAATTAATTCACTTACAGTCATCAAGTAGTTCACTTACTGATTACAGTGTTTATTTTAGGAAAACATGGGAAAAATTAGAACTGGTAATTCTTTTTATTTATTTCTACTCCCATGATGCTTTGCTTCGTTGTGACCCGTCTGCTTCCAGCTGCTGCGTGAGGCGGGAAAAAGAAATTCATCCAGCAGAAGTTGTTATAAACGCAACATAACAAATCATCAGAGGGTTGATTTCACTTTCTGGATGTCGATGTAGCAGCTAACAACATGAACCAGAAAAGTTGGTTTAAAGTCCACATGAAGTGATGATAAAAAAAAAATTAACACGAGCTCTGAGTTTTGTCTCACATCGGAAATGTGTTTTTTAACCACAGATAAATAAAATATTAAAAATCATGAAAAGATTTTCTCTGCTGAGGAGAAGCTTTAGTTCTGAAATGACTGAAACGTAACATGAGCTGCGTTTGTGCATAAATAACATCATAAATCACAAACTTATTATAACATCAACACACAAGGCTGCTTCTCATTGGTCGGCTCATGTTGTTATGTTCACCGATGCAGCATCAGTCCACAGCTTCCTGAATCAGTTCAGAGCTGCACGATTCATCGATGTTTTACTGAAATAATACGGCTTTCTGCATTTGTTAAATGTAAAATGTGTCTTTATGAACGAGGTGAGACAGAGACGTCCTGTCTCACACGCAGACACATCAGAATCTACAGACTCACACGAACGTCTTCGTTTGGTTCATATTCCTGCAAAAATAAAAATCTCTCCAGAGTCATTTTAACGTTTTATCAATCAAAATAAGAATAATGGTGTAAAAATGATCATTTCCTCCAGTATTTTAAATCATATCGTCATCAGTCAGAATCATTTTTTTCTTAGTATTTCAGCTCTGGTCAGTTCTCTGTCCTCTCAGACGAGTACAGAGTCATCAGAGAACTTCTTCAGGTGACAGAGATCCATGAAAAGTCTGCAGTGTAAAAATGAAGAGGAACGGAACCAGAACCGTTCCCTGCAGGACCTCCGTACTGCAGATACACCGTCCCGTGTCCTCGCTGTCCTCGCTGTGTCGTGATGAAAGCACTGGAGAAATCAAAGAACATGTTCTCCCAGGGTTCTCCAGGTGACACAGAGCTCAGCGTTGGAGGAAGATGACGACGTCGTCCACTCCTTCCACTCCGGCGTCTTCATCAGCTGACTTACGTTAAATAATCAGATTTACCTCTGACTGCATACGTTCAGTCGTTGGTTCCCATCCTGGGGTCCAAAAATCCTCAGTGGTCTCCAGGTCTCCGTCTGTCTGTCTCTGAGGTTGTCAAATTTAGATTTGGACATGTTAACTGAAACAGGCCTGCAAATAACAATTGTAGTTGATTATCATTTATTTATTTTGATTAGTTGTTGTTTTAAAATGTCAGAAAATGGTGAAAAATGTCCATCAGTGTTTCCCGAAACCTGAGATGTCGTCCTTTAATGTCTCGTTTTAGTCACAACCCAAAGATATTCAGTGAGAGGAGCAAAGAAATCAGAAAATATTCACATTTAAGAAGCTGAAATCAGAGAATTGAGACTTTCTTTTCTTTAATTATTAATTGATTATCAAAGTAACGTGGGGTCAAACACATGAGGTCTGATAAATACCTGGAAAATAACATTAATATGGAGATTTCCTAACACGACACATCAGATGGTTTGTTACACAGGACCATCTGGGAAGCTGTCCATAGAAACTGTTTGGAAAAGGGTGAGTACTTTGAAAAAAAAAAGAAACACTTGTCAGGTGAATCATCTGTCATGTCTTCGGTTTCGTTCTTTCCTCTTCTTTCTTTGTGGAAATACTCTTTAGTTCTGAGATAACTGATGCTATCACACTATCTACGCTAACTTCTTCAGGAGTCGCCGTTGTTTGTTCCAGACGAGTCGTTTCCATGGACGCTTCTCGCTACCGGTGCACCTAGCTGCCAGCAGTCCCTCCAAGGCTGCTGATTGGCTCTCACCACCTCTGATGTGGCCACAAACAGATGACCTGGAGTCTGGCGAGATGAAGTCTCACGTGGTCTCGTGATTCCAGCTGCCTCACAAGGTAATATCTCCGTTTCCCTGGAAACACACTTAATAACTGGAAAACAATCAATAAGATTATTAGAACTAATGAAACATACTTTACTACTCCAGTAAATAGTCCGACCCTTAATAACAACCAGGCGATTTCTAGTCCCCGCTGAGTCAGTAGCTACTGTTGAGCTAACGTTAATGTTTTCTAGTGAGCTCCCTCTAGTGGACTGAAGGAATATCAGAATTTTTTTTATGAAATAAATTAATTTAAAAACATGTAAATGCAAATAAAACATCATTTCAAATTAAAATACTTAAAGTATGAGATGACTGAAATGTTTCAGTATCAGCCTGTTATGTGTGTCTGTACATCATCATCTGTCCGTTACAAACTAAACTGTGCTGACAAGATAGTAAGTGAAGGTAAAATGAAGGAAATCTTTCAAACAGAACTATTATGAAGAGAAGAGCTCATCAGGAGGTCAATGTTTCTAGCAGCCATGTTGAAAATGAAATGGACGACAGTGAACAGAGAATTAGTGCCAGTCGCTGCTTCAGACAAACAGAACAAAACAGTGAGGTGGAACGTGATGTAAAAAGACTGAGAAACACTTTTCTACAGACATGAAGATCTGGGAATTTATTAACTAAATTACCATCCTGGAAAAGAAAACCAAAGACGGACAGACGGGTCACCTGACTCCCAAAGAAAACTGAGGATCTAAAAAAACAAACGGCGTCCTGCAGCTGCCAGGACTGCTTCTGTTTTAGAATATAGTTATATATCGAGAAGTTTATTTAATCTCAACAGCTTTCATGAAATATCTGCTGATTCAGCTGCTGCGTCTCCAAACTTCACAGGTATTTTTAATTTGGCTGCTTCTGATCATCGATGATTCGAATCGTCAGTCACACTTCCTGCAGTCGATCATCAGTTTTTACACTCAAACCTTTAAAACAGGATCAAACTTGAACCTGCAGGTAAAAGTAGAAGAACTTCTGCGGCTGTTTTCACACAACACGTCTGAGTATTGATCACGTGTCTTCTGTTGTGTGCAGCTCAGGAAACACGTTCAGGATCAGTGTCAGTTCACCACCGCCGCCGTCAGCAGGTCGAAAGCCGCTCTGACTCACCGCTCGCCGCAGCTTTGGTGTTTTGTAACACTTCATAAGAGTTTCATTGAGTAAAACCTCCGTTCAGCCGAAAACTAAATATGAACACTGCTGAGTCATGATCGTTAATACCAGAGAGTATTTATGTCAGGAGACACACACACACACACACACACACACACACACACACACTCACACACACACACACACACACACACACACACACTCACTCTCACACACACACACACACACACACACACACACACACACTCACACACACACACACACACACACACACACACACACACTCACACACACACACACACTCTCACACACACACACTCACACACACACACACACACACACACACACACACTCACACACACACACACACACACACACACACACACACACACACACACTCTCACACACACACACACACACACACACACACTCACACACACACACACACTCTCACACACACACACACACACACACTCACACACACACACACACACACACTCACACACACACACACACACACACACTCTCACACACACACACACATACACACACACACACACACACACACAACACACAGTCTTAATTTACTTGTACTCAAGTACAAGTACTGTTACACTGCTAAAATATTACTCTATTACAAGTAAAAGTACTGCGTTTTTTCTTATTTTTTTCTCATTTGAGTTTCGCCACAAACAAATGAGGTGCAAATTCCTGCCATGTCTATTGATCACATAACTGAATACATTTTAATTGGTTAAATTCTGAATGGCAGTTGATCAATTATTGACTAATCATTAACATCCTAACTCCAAATGTGATTTGCTGTAACGTGTTGATTTTAAAAGTAACTAAGTAGATTACATCCTGTAATGCATACTTAAGTATGTGTAAAAGTACAAGTGCCCCAAAAAACTACTAAATTACAGTAATTTGAGTATTTGTAAGTAGTTACTTCCATCCCAGTCCCTCCAGGATTTCACAGGATGGTTTTCGGATTGTTGCAACCTAAAATTATTTCACAGCAGCTTTTCTAAAATAATTTGACACGTTCCAATGTTTTTGAAAAGAAGAAGGTGAGAATTGAAAAAAAAATAGTGTTTTCTTTGATATAATTCATTAAAATGAAAGGCAACTTGTTCTGAGTAAAAAACAAAACTCTGACGTTTTATTTGTAGATGAAGACGTGAATCTGAGGGTTTTTCCCACAACGAAGCAAACTCAGTCCATGAACATGTGACAAAATAAAGAAAAACAGAAAAAAAAAGTGATTAATAAAATAAAATAGAGTTGACGCTGTGATTGGTGAGACTCTCAGGAAGCTACAGTGATTGGTTGAACTGTTGTAATCGCAGCATCACAACTTCCTGTAGGGACTGAAGGATCAGAGTCTGTGGAATCTGCTTCTATTAAATATATATGTAGCCATGACGGTGTCACTGCAGCAGCTAAATGGAATTCAGCCATTTAACCGTGTGTTTTTCCTCCGGTGTCCCACGTCCTGATGTCCTCACGGCGAGCGGCCATTTTAAACCACAAACACACAACCAGCTCCTCAGTTCATTAATCAACATCCTCAGTCATTTAACAGCTCATAATGCTGAAGATTTCGAGGCCTTCGGCCGATTCCGTCCGTCACGTGACCCTCATCATATCCGTCCCCAGAGTCCCTCCTCCTCCTCCTCCTCCCCTTCCTCTCCTCTTCAGGGTTACAACAACAGAAAAAAAAAAGAAAAGATAAGATGGCTGCCGAGTTATTTATAGGCTGAGCAGTGAGCAGAGAGGCTGCAGAGCTGCAGAATCTGCAGAGGGAGGGAGGGAGGGAGAAAAGGGGGTGGGGGAGGGAGACCATTGTGTTGGCGACACAAAGCGAGCTGCCGTCCCTCCATGTTGCAGGAGGCTGCTGCTGTTCTTCTTCTACATAAGAAAGAGGAAGGAGGAGGCAGGGGAGGGGAGGGGGGAGGAGGAGGAGGAGGAGGAGGGCGGGAGCAGATTTAAATCTCAGAGGGGAGGGAGGGGGGAGGGAGGAGGGAGGTAAGGGCACAGGCGGGTGAATATTCATGGAGGGTTTTTAAAAAAAAAGGAAAAAAGGAAAAAGAGGGGGCTGGGAGACAGAGGCAGCATGGGATTGGCCGGCGCTCCACGCCCCCTCACACCTCACACCGAGCCTGTCAGCTGGCCAATCAGGAGCCTCGGCAGCGTTTGAAAGATGCCAGAGAGAGAAACAGGAGAAGAAGAGGAGGAGGAGAGAAGGAGGAGGGAAAAAAAAAAGAGAGGAGTCAGAGATGATGAATGTGCTGCTGGTGTCGACGTGCAGCCGCTGCAGTTTGTAAGAACACAAACACGTTCTCTAAATCCAGGAAACCTGCAACGCTGCTGCTTTACAGCGCCGCCGGGTTCTGGCACCCGGGTTCAACATATGGTCGAGTCTTTTCACACATGACATCAGTGTTCCACATTGACCAGGGTTTGTTCTACCATCACGATAGAGAAACTGATGCAAAATCACACCAAAAAATCTGATTTTATAACTTTCCTGCTGCTTTTTAAAATGTATTTTATCTGCCTACAGTTTATATACTGAAGACGAGATTTATTCACCCTGTGAGCCGATCATTCATCTCATCATCAATTAAAGATGACTCCAGTGAAACATGACTCTTCATTACATCCATTGAGCTCTCAGCGCAGGTTTGAGGAGTAACAGATTACATTTAACAAGATTATGTCATTTGGATACAAAAGATGGTAAAGAAAAAGATGTAATCACATTACAACAACTTTACCAGTCTCACAGCAAAACAGCAACATAAATGATGTAAAAAAAAAAAAAAAAAAAAGTAGCAAAACAGAAGATATGACAAGGCAAGAATACAAAAAAGACGCAACAATACAAAAACGATGTAAAAGAAGTAACAAAACGCAAAAGACGTTACAAGAAAAAAAGACAAAAACAAGGGAAAAGACTTAACAAGACAAAAAAACATTAAAGAAGCAACAAGACAAAAAAATGGAACAAGACAGAAAAGCCGCTGCAGTTTGTAAGAACACAAACAAAATCTCTAAATCCAGGAAACCTGCAACGCTGCTGGTTCACAGCGCCGCCGGGTTCTGGCACCCGGGTTCACCATATGGTCGAGTCTTTTCACACATGACATCAGTGTTCCACATTGACCAGGGTTTGTTCTACCATCAAGAAGAACGAACTGATGCAACAAGATGCAAAATTTCTTTCCTGCAGCTTAAAATCTGCTTTTTAAAATTATTAAATGTTATACAATGAAACTGAGTAAAAATGTGGATCATAAACCAGCATCCATGACAAGACTTCATTAGTCTCACAACAGACTGAAACCAGCTGATCTTACAGTCGGTTCATCATCAAGACCTCCAGAGAAAAAAAACTTCACTGGGTGGAAATTTAACTTTGTTTTTGAATCAGAAAAGAGGAACAACATCACAGAACAGTGACGGTTCTGCTTTCAGCTGTGAGAATACTTTCATCATCCAAGAACTCAACGTCTAGTTTAAAGAAACATTTACAGGAAAGACCAACTGCTAACGTTAGCGACACAGACCAACTGCTAACGTTAGCTACACAGACCAACTGCTAACGTTAGCTACACAGACCAACTGCTAACGCTAGCTACACAGACCTAACGCTAGCTACACTGACCAACCGCTAACGTTAACTACACAGACCAACTGCTAACGTTAGCTACACAGACCAACTGCTAACGCTAGCTACACAGACCTAACGCTAGCTACACTGACCAACCGCTAACGTTAACTACACAGACCAACTGCTAACGTTAGCTACACAGACCAACTGCTAACGTTAGCTGCACAGACCAACTGCTAACGTTAGCTACACAGACCAACTGCTAACGTTAACTGCACAGACCAACTGCTAACGCTAGCTACACTGACCAACCGCTAACGTTAACTACACAGACCAACTGCTAACGTTAGCTACACAGACCAACCGCTAACGTTAACTACACAGACCAACCGCTAATGTTAGCTACATTGACCAACTGCTAACGTTAGCTACACAGACCTAACGCTAGCTACACTGACCAACCGCTAACGCTAGCTACGCTGACCGACCACTAACATTAGCTACACAGACCGACCACTAACGTTAGCTACCCAGACCAACCGCTAACACTAGCTACGCTGACCGACCGCGAACGTTAGCTACACAGACCGACCACTAACGTTAGCTACACAGACCTAACGCTAGCTACCCAGACCAACCGCTAACGCTAGCTACGCTGACCGACAGCGAACGCTAGCTACACAGACTGACTGCTAACGTTAGCTACACAGACCGACCGCTAACGGACCGACCGCTAACGTTAGCTACACAGACCAGTGTGAGTGTGAATATCTTAACAAAGTACATTTAATATACATAATTTTCATTATTAATCAAAACATGAATTGGTGTAAATCAAAGGGAGGATTATGAACATTACAAACTTTAGCCTGTGAGCCAAAACAATTTCACCATATTTAGTACTGAAGTACTCAAAAAGTAACTAAATTACTTTAATACTTTAAAATGTGATTCTTGGACCAGGTTACTGACTGCATTTTGAAATGCTTTACCTTAAACTCAGGATTAAACCTCCTCACACTGATTGTAACTTTAAACTGAGATGACTTTTTAATTTTGTGATCATTAATTTATAACTGTAGATTTTCACTCCTCGTCCTGCTGCACAGCTGCAGCCACCTGCAGATGTTGAAATGATTTTTATCTGACTGTTGATGAACTGAGCATCATAATGTTATATTTAAGTTATGAGGACACACTGGGACTGAAGATAATTGTCATATTTAAAGGACCAGTGTGTCAGATTTAGTGGTATCTGTGGCCCAAAGCTCTCTCACTGTTGAGTTTGTCCATTCTGGGACACTGTAGAAACATGGTGGTGCAACATTGTGGCCTCCGTGGAAAACAAGCTGCAGTTTATGGAGTTAAAAACAACTTATTAAAAGTATGATAATTAAAACACTGAGTCTTATTTTCAGGTGATGCACTAATGAAAAGATACTGATGAATATTATTTTATATTTATACCAACACTGTAAAAATGAAAATCTTTAGAAACTTCAAAATTTTAAGGAAACTTGCTTCAGTAGAACTCTAAAGTTTTGAAAAGTTTTACCAACTTCTACTGTTTGTTGAGAAAATATACTTTTCTTCTTTAGATGAACTTAAATCTTTGAGTTTTAGAAGCTGCCAAAAATTTGTTTCAAAAATTGTTGAGTAAACTCATTGAAGTGGATGTGAATAATTGTTTATTTAATATTTTCAGTTGCAAACATTTAATTTTGAAGCATCCAGATAAAGACAAATCAGGTTGACTCAAAGTTTCAAGTTTCTTTACATAAAAGAATCAGTTTACCTCAACAAGAGGTTATAAATCAGCAAAACTTTAAGTTACTTTAAAACTTAAGAGTTTGAGTTTGACTCAAAGCTCTTTTTTTATTTTACAACAACTTCATCCTCTAAAATGTTTCACACTTAACCTTTTAAAAAAAAAAATTTCATGTAGTTAATACAACATGTGTGATAATATCTTTTATCTGGTATCTTTTTCAGTCAGTGTTTTTGTTTTGGTTACAGATTCTCTCGACCTCCAGACTCTCATCTGAATCACAGTCAGACTGTCCACACAAAAAAGAGGCTCATCCGTCCAGTAGTGTTTGAAATAAGCTGTGGACGAGCTGCAGGTCAGGTGATCACTCACTCACTCGCTCACTCGCTCGCTCACTCACTCACTCGCTCGCTCACTCACTCGCTCACTCGCTCACTCGCTCACACACAGAGGTGATCACATGATCCCCTCCTGGCTTACACCTGTGGAGAAAACAAAGTTAAGGATGAATTTGATGACAGCATTATTTTTTCCTCCAGATTTTCCAGCGATATCGTGATAATGTCGTTATCGTGAATTATTTTGGCCACGATAAATCTGTGTTGAAAATCTGATAACTGAAAATATGTCAATATAAATATGTAATATAACTAAACAGCACTAAAATTTAATAATATTTACATAACGAATCCTCAGATTGTTCTGATCTCATGTTATATTTTAATATGTTTATTCAGAGCTCATGCTGATATGAAACATGCAACATCCTGCAAAACTTCACCATCCAGGTCCAAGACGTTCAAGTTTTAAAGGAGACCCGTCCTTTTTTTTATCTGATTTAATTATATAAAACTTATTATCATGACTGATGCAGTGAAAATAAAGACGTAGACAAACAGTCCACAGTCTTTACTCCAGTAAAAGTACTGATTCAACCTGTTTACTGCAGTAAAAGTGAAAAAGTTCAGGCTCTGAAATGTCCTCAAAGTAAAAAGTCGTCCTCTGAAGGACATTTCTAACCTGTTACTTCTTTTTTTTATCTCCTTACATCGTGTTTGTTTTCTCACATTTGGTCTGTTGTGTCTTTTCTATAAATTTCATCCTGTCACTTTGCGTTTGTCCTGTTACTTCGTATTTTTTAAGTCTTTTAAGTCGTTTTTGTCTCGTTACATCATTTTCATCATCATCTTGTTACATGTTTGACATCATTTTCGTCTTGCTACGTCTTCAACACGTGTTTGTCTTCTTACTTAATTTTGTTTCACGTTGCGTCTTTTTCGTCTTGTTTTACATCATTTTCATTGTTATATTGTTTTTGTCTTTTACGTTGCTTTCATCTTGTTACTTTGTGTTGCCTTATTATGTATTTTACATTGTTTTCTTTTCTTTTTACGTTGTTTTTGAATTTTTACATTTTTGTGTTGTGTTTTAAGTTGTTTCTGTCTCATCACATCATTTTCATCTTGTTACATCTTTTACATTGTGATAAACTCTGATGAATCCACCAGTGAATCGTCTTTTCTGTGTTATTGTTCAATACGTTTAGGCTGAAATCAGTCTTGATGCAAAATAAAAATAATCAATAACTCCTCTCAAATACATAAAAACTAAATTAACAAGCCTTTTTGGAAATGTAAGAAGTGGAAAGTACAGATATTTGTGTTCAGATGTTGGGAGGAAAAGTAAAGTAGTATTTGTATTTCGTAACTTCCCGTCTCTGTATAAAACAACATAAAAAACATAATACAGTCAAACAAAAGAAGTTCCAAAACATAAGTGACATTCAGGAGTAAAAGTGCAGGATGTCAGTTAGTTTGGCACAAACGATTAGAAAAGACAAATCTGTGGAGAAATGAGCGTCTCTGTCAGAGAGCTGTGCTCAACATGTCTGTCTATCAGCTCTGTCCTTCCCTGTCCTCTCTGTCGTGTCCTGTGTCCTGCAGGCTGCTGCAGCTCCCTCACCTCCCTGCAGAGGCTGACAGCAGCAGCAGCAGCAGTGAAATGCCGCCGGTTTGCAGTGACCTCGTTTTTTCTTTTCTTTTTTTTTTTTTTTGCTCCAGATCATCAGCGCCTTTTAATCTTCCGCTGGTTCCTGCCTGATCTGCAGTGCATGATTGCAAATTCGCTATTAAGAGCGAGAAGAGGAAGGAGGAAGAGGTGGGAGGGAGGGAGGAGGAGGAGGAGGAGGGGAGGGGTGTGAGGCTGCAGCTTTAGTGAGAGAGAGAGAGAGAGAGAGAGAGAGATCACACACATGCTAACACATGCCCCCCCCCCCTCTGCCTCCACCCGCCCCGTCCTGTTTCCACGGTGCAAAAACAAGGACGGATTACCGTTCATCTGCTCCATCGCCATGGAAACACTGACCTCACACTGCGGTGACCGGCAGTCTGGGCTGGTCGCCATGGCGATCTGCTGCCGGTGCTGTGCCGTGCCGTGCCAGGCGGGTGGAGGGATGGGGGGGGGGGGGTCTGCTGGGTTGTGACGGAGAGGCCCTGCAGCTCTCCGCAGTGTCGTCACTAAACACAACAGGCTGTGTCCTGATGAGACCAGCAGAAGGCGCCCGAGAGCAAAGAGAGTTCAGTCGATGGGAGAACCCGACTAAATGTTTGTGACGAGGGTCGGGTACCAGTCACACCTGAACCATCACGGTACCTGGACTTTGGTACCCAGCAGTACCTTCTTCACAACTTCACTGCCTCTGTAACAACAGAAATCGAACTTCAGCTGTGAAATATGAAAAATGAAATATATCTGTAGGACTTTTTACACACCACACTAAATAAAATGTCTCTCCTCCAAACCCGCCTGCAGCCTGTCAGTCTGTACCCAGGGACTGAAAAACTGTCGTCTGTGTCTCAGAAGAGACACATGTCACATCCTTCATACTGAAACAGGAGTCTGTTTCAGCTGCTCCTGGTTTCATGCAGACGTTTCAGACACTCACTGAAGAACACAGCGGTGAGGAATGTCAGAAAAATGTTGAGCCTCAGTCAAGACCAGACGAGGGAAGTACTGAAGTACAAATACTTTGTTACTGTACTTAAGTGGAGTTTTCAGGTAACTGAAGATAACTTTACTAGAGTTTTTATTTTTCTGACAACTTTTTACTTTGACTCTTACTATTTTTAGTTGTGTTTTAATTGATTATTGTTATTTTGCATCATTGTGCGCCGCCTTCCAACATCAAGACTGATTTCCACCAAAACGGATGAAACAATAAGACATAGAAAAGACGATTGACTGGTGGATCCGTCAGAGGACATCAGACGGGACGAGACGAGAACGATGAACAAGACACAACAACACAAGAAAGATGCAACAAGACAAGAAAGACGTATCAAGACCAAAAATTATGTAACAAAACTTAGAGGACGGAGGAAAATAAAAATGATGTAAGAGACGTAACAAGACAGAAAAGACGCAACAAAAGAGATGTAACAAGATGAAAAAGGACAAAAGACATAACAAAAAGAAAATACATGAAAGATGAAAGAAGACAAAAACAAGGTAACAAACAAAACATGAACAGGAGTCCGTCCTCTTACAGACATGTTTGGGTTTTCTGATGGTTCCGTCCTCCAGTAGAAAGACATGGAGTCATTTTATGACAGTTTTTGTGTGTTTTCACGACAGAGACAGTTTTTGTGTCTGCTTCAGGACAACAACAACACATGAGCAGTATTCCAGTGCAGTGCAGGGATGTGTCGCGTTTACTGAGCGTGAAGGAGGGTCGGTTTCCCAGAGGCCTCTGCTGTCTCTACCGACTGGTCTGTGATTTTACCCAGAAGCCCTCAGTGAACCTCCCTCTGTTTACCCACAGGAAACGAGATATCTGTTCACCGTGCACAGTGAAAAGCTTTTACTTCTCCTGATAAGTTTTTCTCAGTAAAGTGGTGTGACTCACTGATGGACACACAGATACTTGGACAACTTTTCTCCCGACTTTGTTTCCTTGATCTTTAAAGTCTTTTCAAGGACTCAAAGATTTTATTAACACGTTATCAGTGCAATGAAACGTCTCTACCTGCTGCTGTCAGTTATTCTTTTTACAAATATACTAATTTGTTTTTAAGTTTAGGGAGTAAAACAAACAAGAAAGGAAGAAAAGAAGCTCCTCAGGTGAAAGTGACAAAAAACAAACAAAAAAAAACAACAAACCATCACGACTCGTGTGTGAAGAAATGAACGTTCCTGATCATTTTTACTGCCATTTCTGCATCACTTTTTATTATCTTGACACTTTATTAAAAACATAAAGTCACTAAAATTTTAGAAATGACAAATAAATGCATTTAAGAAGAATTAACCATCCCATTGTTTTTTATTTCCTCTTTTCAGGAAAACAATAAATGCTTTATAAAAGCTGTACTGCAGGTTTAAATCTTAAATTTCCTCAATAGTCTTATTTATTTGGGGCCCCAAATAAAATCTCCTGTGACCCTCCTGTGGGTCCTGAGCCAGTGTTTGTTCATGTAGTCTAGTTTAATCTCAACTAGTAAAACTGCTGCATAATAATCTATAAATATCTCCAAATGTTCCCTTTTTTACACCCAAAAAAATAATTAACCCCAAGACCTTGACTTTTATGATGTATTTTAATTACGTGTAAATGTTTCAGATCTACTTTCAGACAGAAAGTAGTTCCTCCATGAAGCTGCTCAGAGTCTGAGGATTATCTGGAGTAACCAGGTCATGATTCCTGGACAGAAACATTACCGGTGAGTTTTTCAAATGTATTTTTTGTCTCTTTTAGCTTCACGAGCTGAGTGTCGTCTGGTTACATCACACCGGAGAGAAGCAGACATCTTTATCGCTCGTATCTCCAAAACTCTGCAGCTCACAGTTGAACTATGAAGAAGACAAACAGCAGATAGAAGGAAAAATATGTATTATTGATGTTGGGGTGAACTTTCCCTTTGAATCATCATCTGAGCAGAAGGTCATCAAATATCCACACTTTGGTTCGGTAAAACATCCCGAGAAGCAAAATAATAATAAAAGAAATGAATACATGTACATCACAAACTGCAGCACCAAGACAGAACTGAAGTAAATCTAAACTTAGAGATCAGATCAAGATTCGTACAAGTACAAACATGTGAAAAAACCCCAAAATCAAAAATATCAGTCAGTAAATAACAGAACAACAAGTCAGTAATAAAACACAACAATAATAATAAAGATATGAAATAAAAATTTACAATAACAGGACAGGATGTGCATTTTTCTTTTAATAAAATATACAATACTCAAGACAAATACTGACATATAAACATGTACACTAATATATATCAGATAAATATATTCAAAGCAGTGAAGGTTGTACAGTTTACATGTTGCATCAACATCAAAGTAAAACTTTATTTAACTAACTACAAAACTTTACTCAACAACAATAAATACATGAAACATGACGCTTTACTTTGAGTTTTGAGATCCTGAAGTTTCTGTTTTCAGACCGTTCATCGTTCTGTCACAGCTGATAACAAGAGAGCTGCAGGTCAAAGGTCACAGCACCCTGACAACGTCCTCAAAACCCCCACTGAGCCTCCTGCTGACACCTCAGCTTCATCAGGATCTGTCTGTCCGCCTGTCTGTCTGCCTGTCTGTCCTCCTGTCTGTCTGTCCGTCTGTCCTCCTGTCTGTCTTCCAGTCCGTCTGTCTGTCTGTCTGTCCTCCTGTCTGTCTGTCTTTCTGTCTGCCTGTCTGTCTGTCTGTCCTCTTGTCTGTCTGTCTTCCTGTCCGTCTGTCTGTCTGTCTGTCTGTCTGTCCTCTTGTCTGTCTGTCTTTCTGTCCTCCTGTCTGTCTGTCTGTCTTTCTGTCCTCCTGTCTGTCTGTCTTCCTGTCCGTCCGTCTGTCTGTCCGTCTGTCTGTCTGTCTTCCAGTCCGTCTGTCTGTCTGTCTTCCAGTCTGTCTGTCTGTCTGTCTGTCCTCCTGTCTGTCCTCCTGTCTGTCTGTCTTCCAGTCCGTCTGTCTGTCTGTCTGTCTGTCTGTCCTCCTGTCTGTCTGTCTGTCTGTCTGTCTGTCTGTCTCTGCTGATCTGATAGAGCTAATTAACCTGCTTCTTCTCCTTCCTGGTTCCCAGTTTCTGTGACGGTCCTCTGTAAAAATGGCGTGGGGGTGGATTGGGACCTCGGTGTCCCAGTTCAGAGACACGCCTCCATCACACTGAGTTCTGTGCGTTTGACACGTAAACGAGCGGCGTGATTGCTTTTTACTCACACAGCATCTCAGAGCGTAACTCAGACGCTGGTTTTGTCTGTCAGACTGACGACTGCAGGTCGAAGACAGTTTGAACAAAATGTCTGTAATAATTATTTAATGTCATGTTGTGTCTGTGTCTCTGACTGGGACTGACTGACGGGACCGGTCGTCAGACTGGTCGTGTGCAGGATTACAGACTCTGGTAGTTTGTATTTAAACCACAGGTGAAGAAAATGCTCTCTGATTGGCTGTTGGCTTAAAATCGAATATGTGGACACTTCAGTCATAAGTCAGGTTCAAGTTTTATCTAAACATCAGAGATCAACACTCTTAAGTTCTGAAACACTTTTACCAACTACTCTGAAACACAGAAACATTCTCAGTAGAACCCCCTGGTTGAATTGTTGTCGGAACCCTCAGAAAGGTAGAAAGGCTCTGAATGGAACCTCCAGAGAGGGTTCTAGATGGAACCATTGTACCATAAAAGGATTGTCTGTAGAACCTCTCACAGGGTGTTCTAGGTGAAACCTTTCTCAGATGGTTCTAGGTATAACCCTTTATGTTCAGTTCCAGGTAGAACTCTTTGAAAGGGCTCCAAGTGAACTTTTATAAAAGTTCCAACAGGAACCAAAAATGGTTCTCCTATGGGGACAAGCTGAAGAACCCTCTATGGTTCTAGTTAGAACCTTCATTTCTAAAGGTGGATGTGACGTGGTCAGAGAACGTAGAACATGTTGCTGTGGAAATAAAACTTTTTAGGGAAAAATTTGGGGGTAAATGCAAAATTTTTTATAAGTCTGATTAATCGATTAATTGATTGTTAATTTTACCAATGATCGATTTCAGGAAAAAGCAAACACTTGGCAACCCCAATTAAAACAAATCGTCCAATGAGGCGTCTCGTTATCCCAAAGGTACAGACACTCTGACAGACCCTCCGCCTCGGAAAGCACAGTGCAGAGAGTGATGCTAACAAAGCTAACACTAGCCGTGTTGTTGTTGTTGTTTCCCCAGCAGCTACAAGTAAACAAGTGAAGACATGAAAATATTCAATGATGCAGTAGAACTTCCATCTCTACTTCATCTCTGTCAGACCCCTGAAGACCCCTGCTTTAATCTATAACATACCAAAAACATACTAAAAATGCTAATGCTACGCTAAGATTAGAAAAAAGTGTGACGACATGACAGAGTAGAAAATATGACATCATCAGCGTGTTTCATTTCTTCATACTGATGATGAACATGTGATGAACATGTGATCCTCCTGCTGTAGTTGAAAACACAAAGAAACTTGAGTTCTCAGGTTTCGTGCTGTGTTCAGTGACGTGGCGTCGCTGTGGGAAACGTCGCCTCCAGCTTCACTCTCACCTGAGAAACCTGAAGCTCTTTTCTTCTTCTTTGTTGGTTTGTGAATGTTGTTTTCTGCTGATCCTCCTGACAGAGACGGTTGACAAGAGGGGGTTTCAGGTGCATCAGAAACCAGCAGGAACCTGTTTGTGGGCAGAGGGGAGTTTCCGGCTGAACGCCCTCATAAAGTTTCCTGTCTGAAACGCCACAAACCACCGCCGCCGACTTCATAAACCATCTCAGGCCTCAAAGTAAAATATCTGCAGCTTCATTTTTCAGTGGGAGGGACTAAACTTTTACCAAATATTACCACCGAAACAACCTGGAGCTCGTTTCCTCCGGCTGACCACAGATTTAAAGTGTCGCTTTAAAGGAGCAGTCCAAACTTTTAGAGTTACGCTAGCAGTTTTCCTTTGTGTACTGTTTCTCGTACTGAGAGTCTGTTTACACCTGGTACTAACATGTACCTGCTCCACATGCAAATAAACACATAGCTACATCATCTATTCACAAAGAGAAAATGTGTTGATGTTTTTAAGCAGCGATTCAATAATAATTATAATATAATTGTATATGTGTCAGTTTTATATCTTTATATCAGGTTATAGTTTCTACATATTAATCCTGACTTCTGATTTGACCTTTGACCTTATTTGGAAGTTCCTGTATTCTGCCTTTGCAGAGCGAACCAAAAAATATTGGGTCATACCAAAAAATATTGGGTCATACCAAAAAATATTGGGTCATACCAAAAAATATTGGGTCAAACCAAAGCAAAAGGCAGAAACTTCTGTTTGATCTGATGACTTTAGCTTTAAAAATAATCAAAAATAATGCACATAGTTTCTTTCAGGTATTTGAAATGTTAGAATACAGTAACTGAAGTTACTCTCTCTCTCTCTCTCTCTCTCTTTCTCTATACATATATATATATATATATATATATATATATATATATATATATATATATATATATATATATATAGTTTCTGTAATTTTGACCTTATTTTGTCCAAACTGCAACAGATCTGAGAGAAGATATTTGTCCACATGACAAAGGATATCTTTAATGTCATAAAAATGATTCTTAGTAACTTTTGACAAAAAATGAAGTTACTTTTTCCTTTGTAGAGCAGAACAGTGAAGCCAACACTCTGGACAAACAGACGAAATGTTTTTACACAAAGAAAGAAAGAAATTCATGTGGAACATTTGCTGAATAGAAGAATAATAAAAGGTTATCATAGGCAGTGTTTCATGAAGTTTATAATAAGAACAGAAAAATAAAAAAATATAAAAAAATAAATATGTAAAACAACACTGTGGTGATTCCACTAAATGTAGTTCCTTTATTTTTTAAAACTGTTGTGAAGAAAAAAAAAAAATCAACTTTACACTTTTTGCTCCCGTTGTCACTTCATGCTGTGAAATATTTCTGGCAGGTGAATTTTTAATTTTTGATTTCAGTGTGTAATATTCAACACTTCAGTCAGGTGTATCATCATTCAATGTGTAATATGAATATTCTCTCTGTGCGGTGATGTAAATCTCCTTACACTGTATATATTGTTCTTATTTTTATTTTTCCCTGTTCACCGTGTTTCAGTCTGTACTTTCATACACCTAAAAATATAATTGACCAAAAAAATTATGGAATGTAAAATAATGTAAAGAGCATTTCATACAATGTTTTTTCTGTTATGTTGGAGTCAGTGAGAATAAATTAAATACCTTCAGTCAGATACTTGATCACATAAAGAGGCCATGTGCATCACACATCAATGACTACTTTTCATATTTAATAGAAGTGACTCACATCCTCCTTTTTATTCCCTAAAACAATAAATCAAATATTAATTTATTTGCCTCAAACCACATCAGCAAACAAATCAAACCGCAATATGTTTGATACTTCTTATATATATATATACTATCATTAATATTTAAATGAAACGTTTCAGACCCTTGTGTGACTCCACATTTAACCTTCACCTCTTTATGTTTATGTAAGTCATAGGACCTGGTTAAGGTCGGAAAAAGACTGTGCTGTTGGTAAAATGTTTCAAAAGTGGGGACAAATTTTAGTTTTAGTTTTAGTCCAAACTAAACCTCCCTGACGACGTCCGTATGATTTCAGGAAGGAGAAAAAGAGATCAGCAGAAGGCCGATATAAACCTGATTTCTTCCTGAGGCAGGAAGCCTCTGAGCTCACTGCACTTTGAGCAGAACTGTTCGGTTGTTCTCTGGATCCTTTTTAAAGAACCGTGAGAACACCAGAGATCACATGTGTTCCGAGGTGCAGGAGGAGAGAGGAATAAAGGTGAGACCTGAAAGTTGACGGGTGGGACATTAGGACCCAGAAGAAACAATCAGTGGTCTTCAGTCTGCTGCTTTATGAGACTTGAAATGCATCTCAGATTACCTCCTCCTCCCCCCCGACAGCCCCCACCCCTCCACTGAAGAGCGTGTGTGTGTGTGTGTGTGTGTGTGTGTGTGTGTGTGTGTGTGTGTGTGTGTGTGTGTGTGTGTGTGTGTAGGCAGGCAGGGAGGCGGTCGTATCGATTGATAACCTCAGTGAGGTCGAGCTGCAGCAGCAGTTTGCTTCTCCTCATGTTAAAATGAAACTCGTTTGCACTAAATGTAATTATTTATTTCTGGTGACCTTCTGACCTTTTCAGCAGCGACACATTGATGATAAACTTTCCTCTCATTCACACAAGAAACAATAAAATATAAAGAGACGTCGGTCATGTGATCCACGATGTCCTCTGCAGACCGATGCAATGAGAAGCAGCTGCATCAGAAAGTCTGAGCACACACGTCGTTTTATGTTCAGCATGTTAAATAAAATGAATCCTTTTGTTAAAGAGGAAACGTCTAATATATTTATTGTAATAAATCATAAAATGACCACAGTGTGTCAGAGATCAAGGAAACATGAAGTTAAAATACTCGCTTCACTTGAAAGCTGCCGCCATGATGTCGTCCTTTGAAATTTATATTCCAGATTGAGATAACTGGGTTTGTTTGTCTGTTTGACTAGAGTTCAAATTAATATCAAATGTTCACTGAATGAGTCAGTGTCTGTTTATGAGTCATTAGAAATCATTAATAATTAGAGGTAGTAGATGTTTATAACAGTTAAATTGATCAAAAGGTTAATGGAGTTTGGCAGCAGTGAGACAGTGAGTATTTTCAGAGCAGTTGCTTTTTGTTTTCAGTATAACAGACTGAATTTTACTTCAACAGACAACTGACAGAGTTATAAACAACTGATCAACTGACAGTGGAAGACTCGTCATCAATTGTTATCGTCATTTTATGAGGTTGTGCACATCCTGTGGTCCTGCAGTATTCCTGCAGCATTCCTCTAGTATTCCTGCAGCGTTCCTGCAGTATTCCTGCAGCGTTCCTCTAGTATTCCTGCAGCGTTCCTGCAGTATTCCTGCAGTATTCCTGCAGCATTCCTCTAGTATTCCTGCAGTGTTCCTGCAGCGTTCCTGCAGTATTCCTGCAGTGTGTCTGCAGTGTTCCTGCAGCATTCCTGCAGTGTTCCTGTAGCGTTCCTGCAGTGTTCCTGCAGTGTTCCTGCAGCCTGTCTGTTTCTGCTATGTCTGAGGAGGAGGGGCAGGGTGAAATAACTCAACTCAACTAAAGATCGTACAGTAAACAGTAATTTCAACGGTCTCATGGCTTCCAACTCTTCATTTAGACTGCAGTACTCATTTTTAACCATGCAATGGCTACACAAAGAAACAATATAAAAGTCGTAACAAGACGAAAACAACATAATAGAAGTAGCACAACAAAAACGACGCAACAAGATGTAAACAATGTAAAAGGTGTAACAAGACAAAAACAAGTTAGAAGACATAACAGGAATAAATGACATAAAAGACGAAAACAATGTAACAAACAATGTAAAAAACATGATGAAAAGATCTCATCGTAAATAACGTGAGACGTAACAAGATAAAACAAGATGTAACAACCTAAAAGAAGTAACACGATGAAAACAACATGAAAGATGTAAAAAAGAAAAAACCTAAAAGAAGCATTAAATGTGTCACAACATAAAAGATGTAACAAGATGAAAACAATGTCAAACACATAATAAATATGTAATGATGTAAAAGACAAAACAAAACAAAAATGACATAAAAGATGTAAGAAGCCGAAATAGAGACACTTTACATGGACTCAGTCAGTAGAAATTTCTACTTCTACTTTCTACTTTTACACTGAGTGCATGTCAGAGCCTGTACTTTTACACTTGTACTGCAGTAAACAGATTGAGTCAGTATTTCTACTTTTACCAGAGTGTTTTTTACAGAAGTATCTGTACTTCTTCTGGGGTACAGAGTGTGTGGACTCTTTACATCATATAAATCTGTAATAATGTACGACTGCTGTATTTTTAGAGCTGAATCAGTCTCTCAGTCTGTTCACGCCCGTCATCACTTTCACTGCTCTGATTCACCGTCAGCCTCCAGCAGTCACAGAGGGGGATTTTATGTTTCTGTTTTCACATCGAATGAGAAGCTGCAGAGAAAAACAGGAAGTGTGCAGAGCGATCTGGGCCGGCCGACATGTTTCAGGGGCTGCAGGCCGACCTGCTCGCCTCGCTCCGCACAAACACACCAGCACTTCCTCATTCTTCACATTTCCGCCCCGAAGCCGACCAACGGCAAATATTTGTTTTTTATCCTGAGCAGGAAGACGCTGAATGCAGCCCGACTGCTGCTGCTGGGACATGAGGGTTTTCACTGAGGGGAGATGACCGGGGTTCTATCGTATTTCTCAAGAAATTCATAAGAAACGAGTGTCAGTAACTTGAAACATGACGCTGGACTTTACATTGCAGAGAGGTCACAGACTTTAAAACTGCTTTTTTTCAGCTCAAGGAAAGTTTTACAGAAGTCAAACCTCCATGGATCAAAAATTCATAATGGAGACAAACATAACTCAGCTTGTTTGTAGTTTCAGGTGTCCTGTCAGCAGTTTTATAGACGTCTATGACGTGGTTGTAGCTAACTGGATTTCTGTGTGGCTAAAGTTAGCAGCCAGTCTGTGTAGCTAATGTTAGCGGTTGGTCTGTGTTAGCGGTTGGTCTGTATGGCTAATGTTAGCGGTTGGTCTGTGTGGCTAAGCTGTCAGAGAGTTCTATAGCTGGAGTCAATTGTGGAGTTTCCACCCAGAACCTCATATGAGAACCTCATATGACAGGTTCTGCAGAGAACTTTTGTATACGTAATGGTCCCACCAGGAACCATCCCTGAGGACTCTATCAAAAACCTTTCCACCTTTTAAGTGTGCTAACAAGAACCCACCCAGGGGCTCTAACCAGGAACCTTTTTTTACATTCTAAGCCTTTTATGTAGAACGCACTCACAGGATTCAGTTGAGAACCCTTTTATATTCTGAGGGTCTTAACTAGAATCCACCCAGCGGGTTCTACTGAAAACCTGTAGGTGTTGTGGTGCACAGAACCTTTGATGAAAAAGTTCTTTGAGGATTCCAACAATCTTTGAAGAACTGTCTTTCAAAAAGGGTTCTTTTGATAAAAAGGGTTCTTAATGGAACCTTTAGTCTTACAAAGAACCCTTGACAAACCCTTTTCCCAAAAAAATGGTTTCAGAACTAAATTGTTCTGATTAGAACTTCAGCCCTTTGAGAAGAACCCTTTTAGAACCCATTTTTCCAAGAGTGTAACATCAGGTCTTTTTTCTGACATCTTCTTCTTTGAGCTTTACATTAAACTGATATACAGCTCACATGTAGCATCATTGTTCTCTCAGTGGGTCCCATCGTGGTTCTCCGGTTCTCCCCAAGGCATCTCAAAATAAATCTGACTGGTCTCAAGAGGAGTATGCGTAGTTTAACAAAGAGTGAAGTTTTTTTTTCTTCTTAAATTTATAAATAAATAAAGTTTCTGCCACTAGGGGTCTCTCACATCAAAACAATGACAAAAAATAGTTTGATGACATCATCATCATCATGAAGTAGCATGGGATCATGGGAGTTATTGTCTTCATTATTAAAAACAATCCATATTGCAGATGAAAATTTATCTGACATGTTCACAGACAAAGTCATGTGTTAATGCGTTCAGGTGGGAACAGGAAGTGTGAAGCAGCTGAGGAGGTTTGTACTTTATTAGTAAGTTTACATCATCCATCATGTTGATCAGGTTGTGAGTTTTGTTTTTGTGAAGTTGGAAGTTATTCATCCTGTGCTTAAATAAATTACTAAAAACTAAATATTCAGTAGTAACAGTAGCTAATGTTAGTGCTAGCTAACAGTAGTTAGCTTACAGTAGCTAACCAGCAATGAATGGTAGTGGGAGTTAACAATAGCTAATGTTAGCGCTAGGTAACACCTAACAGTAGTTTATCAGTAGGTAATAACAGTGGTAACTAATAGTAGCTAATGTTAGCGCTAGCTAACAGTAGTTAGCTTACAGCAGTTAACCAGTAGTCAACTGTAGTGTTAGCTAACAGTAGCTAATGTTAATGCTAGCTAACAGCTAACATTAATTAATCAGTAGTTAACATTAGTGTCAGCTAACAGTAACTAACAGTGGTCTTTAGTCACTAAACATCTGTCTGGCTTCCTGTTTGTGTCTCACTGGTTCTTAACTGATGACGTTAGTCATTAAAAACACAAATACACATTTAAAAAAGGTTCAGTAATTTAACTGCTGGTTGTAGTTTAAATCAAACAAACAAGAGGAAGGAGAGCGTTAGCTGGGGACTATTTTCAGCAGTGGATTAATCCACATTTGGTGCTGGAGTGAGTGTTTGTGGGAGCAGGGAGTGTGTGTGTGTGTGTGTGTGTGTGTGTGTGTGTGTGTGTGTGTGTGTGTGTGTGTGTAACAGAGTCAAAATAAACTACAGTGTGTGTGTTTGCGGTGATGAAGGAACATGTCAGTGACACAGTCAGGCTCACTCATGTGTTTTTAATAGTTATGAACAACAGTGGAGCTCTGTGGCTCAGAGGAAGAAGATATGAACACATGATATTTGTTAGGAGAAACATTCACTCTGAACTTGAAGAAAAATATAACCAAGCTGATCTTGTAATATAAAAGTTTTTTAATTAGAGAACAGACCGTCAAAAATGAACCAAACGTCTGTGAAAAAAGTTGTAAATATCTTTCAAACCAAGTTGAAAAATATTTTCAACTCGGTTTAAGAAAACGTTCCCACACACAGTAGCTGTTGTGTTCATGTTTGTGTATTTCTCAGGACTCCTCGCCCTTCATCTCCTCCTCCTCCTCCTCCTACTCCTGTACTCAGGACTCCTTATATGGTCGGAGGGGAAACGTCTCAAACCTCCAGCCACCAAAAAGCCTCCAGCAGGGAGTGACTGTGTTTCCCCTCCAAGTCTCACAGGGCGACTCCTTTATTTTTAGAAACTCAGACTTACTGGCTATTATGAAGGAGGGCGTGTGTGTGTGTGTGTTTGTGTGTGTTTGTGTGTGTGTTTGATCCGTCAGTGATAGATGGATCGTCATGTCTCTTCATGTTTGTCAGAGCCTGAATCAGCTGCTGGAAACTTGACTTTTTTCTCCACCAAAGTCCAGTCAGAAAGTGTTGTGTTTTAGCCTCCACTGCACTGATGTGACGGCTGAAGTTCCTGGTTGTTCTGTAGATTGCAGATAATATTATCTTTACTTCCTTTTCTGTCTTCTCTCTTCTTTTGCTTTTGATTTCGTCTTGTTTGACTTGTAAGCAGGGAAATTCCCAAAATTGGAGATACAAGGTTTTCCCCCTCACAGGGAACAATGTGGTTATGTCGTACATCAGAGGTTTTCCTCTGACAGTAACAAAGACATTCAAACATTATGATGGTTAGATAGTTTATCTTAACTGAAGTAAAGTGTTAAAATTAAGATTTTTACTTATAACAAAGTACTTTTACTTAAAGGGTCAGACCCTATATAAACTGTTTGGAAACCATGGTGACCAAGGTTAGGACCTGTTCGCTAACAGTAGCTAATGGCAGTGTTTGCTAACGCTAACAGTAGTGTTAGCTAAAAGTAATTTTATTAGTCCAGGTTAAAAAATACTAAACTTTCTGTGTGAGTGAAGGATCTGAGTTCTGCCTCTAAATAAAGGAAACAAGTGTTTTTTCTTGATAAGCAAAACAGAAACTACATGTGACTTTAACTACAGAAAATGTGGTTCTGCTGCAGTTTTTAACAAAACTGACTGGATGTGAGGATGAATTTATCTGCAGATAAACGATGTGAAACTTCTCCCTCTGCACAGATCCAGAACTGAATGTGAAATGTGTGTTTTTTGGCTGCTGTAGGTTGATCACGACAAGCAGCTTTCATTTCCTCAAACCGAAGGTTTTTCATGCCTTAAAGGCTTCAGCAAGCTTCAAATGAAGCATGAAGTGTCGTGGAACCACATCTGCAGTCAGAGTGTTTCTATTAGCCCGTTCACACCTGGTGTCAGAGTGCATCTTGGGTGATCTGATCACGAGTGGACACCACTGAGTACATCAGTTCACAGCAGGTATTAGAGACACAAGAAATATGCTAACCCTTAATCTGATTTGAAGTGAAGATTTTCTTCCATATCAAGTGTAATTTTGAAGTTAGAAAAGTCATCCTGGGCTCAAACTGAAGCTTACTTAATTTAAAGTTTTCTATTTACAAGTGAGGTGTAAATATTCACAACTAGCTGCTGAAAAACAATCATTTCTGATGAGAACTTGTGGATCTCACATTTCTGCTCTGTAAGCAAATAAACACATTTAGTGACAGCTTGGGTCAAACTGACACAATGTTTTTTGTACAAAAAGAAAAATTAACTTCATGTAGGACATTTGTCATATTTACAAGATGGTGCAAATAATTAAAAATGAAGAAACAGTGTTTCTTAAAGTTTATAGTTTCTCCAAACTCAGCAACTCACAAAGTTCCATGATTTTCTAAGGAAGTCGGTGGACTTTCACCAGTATCAGTTACTGTTTACTGTACTTGTAAAATATGACATGTTTACCATCAATATTTGTTTTTCATAACTTTAGTGTTTAAACAATTTCTTCAAACAGCTGCTAAATGTTGTCGGGTAGACGCACTTCAGACACAAAGCAGCTAATCTAAAAAAGCTAAAGGTCAGTAGCTAAAGGTCGCGTCAGCTAACGTGTTTAATCCGTGTGACTGCTCTTTCATTGCTTTGATACAGTGGATGGTGGATATGGTGGAGATATAAAAGTTGATAGCTAACAGTAGCAGGTTGGTCTATGTCGCTAAAGTTAGCAGTTAGTTTGTATAGCTAACATTAGCGGTTGTTCTATGTAGCGAATGTTAGGGGTTGGTCTGTGTAGCTAATATTAGCAGTGTGTTTGTGTAGCTAATGTTAGCAGTTGGTCTGTGTAGCAAACATTAGCATTTGGACTGTGTAGCAAACATTAGCATTTGGTCTGTGTAGCTAACATTAGCATTTGGTCTGTGTAGCTAATATTAGCAGTGTGTCTGTGTAGCTAATGTTAGTAGTTGGTCTGTGTAGCAAACATTAGCATTTGGTCTGTGTAGCTATCATTAGCAGTTGATCTATATAGCTAACATTAGCATTTGGTCTGTGTAGCTATTATTAGCGGTTGTCTGTGTAGCTAACATTAGCATTTGGCCTGTGTAGCAAACATTAGCAGTTGGTCTGTATAGCTAACATTAGCAGTTGGTCTGTGTAGCTAATATTAGCAGTGTGTTTGTGTAGCTAATGTTAGCATTTGGTCCGTGTAGCAAACATTAGCATTTGGTCCGTGTAGCTATCATTAGCGGTTGTCTGTGTAGCTAACATTAGTTGTTATGGAACTGACTGTGAGATTAGCTGGTAACACTATGGCCAATGTGATCTTGTGAGACTTATGAAGCTAATTTTGCTCATTGTGCATTTTTCTCTTTTCTTTTTTTTATTTAAAAATGTATTTTTAAATTGTAATCCTGATAAAAATCCCCATTGTAACTGAGGGTAACAGCAATCTGGTTACTTCTTTTTTTTTGTAATTATAGTTACCTTTTTTTTTTTTAAATGTAATCCCATCATGTGTAATCAGTTACTCCCCAAATCACAAAATGAAAATGATGTAGCTAAATAAAAATGACGTATCAAAATGTAACTATACAAAAATAAAGTGTTAAGATGTATCAAGACAAGAATGACATGAAAGACATAAAAAGATGAAAATGACATAAAAGATGTAACAAAATAAAAACGGTGTAAAAGACATAACAGGACGAACATGACATAACAAGAGGTCAAGTTTGTACTTTTATACTGCAGTAAACAAGTTGAATCAGTACTTCTGCTTTTACACATGTACCTGTACTTCTACTGGAGTAAAGAATGTGTGTATTCTGGTCTGTGGGCAGGTACAGTGTGTGTGTACAGACTGATTTCACAGAGGCCTTTAACACACTTCATGCGTTTGCTCAGTGTGTTGTCGTGGTCATGCTGTGATTCAGCACTGACACACTTTCATTTTTTGTTTTTCCATCAAACTCAGCAGGAATTTAACCAAACTGTCTGTTCAGGCTGATTTCAGATCTCACATAAATGTAAAACTGTGTCTGTGCCTCTCAGGATGATAAATTAGTTTATCTCAAAGTCAAAAAAAAAAAAAAAAAATGAAACCAGATCAGAATCCAGATCCATCCTGAGCTGCAGCTCCGCTCCAGGCTTTCTGTCCTCCCGCTCGGCTCCTTTCTCCTCCAGCCGCCATTTCAGGAGCTGCAGAGGCCTTCTCTGTCATGGAAGAACAAAAGCTGCTCTGTCTTTGTCTGCAGCTTCACGTTCACATGCAGCTTCTACAGCTATAGACGCACTGCAACACAGCACACACACACACACACTCACACACACACACACACACACACGCACACACAACACAATGACACAACACACCACGAGAGAGAGCAGACAGCAACAGCACCTTAAATTATAAAACAAGTTTAACATGATGCTGAAAATTCATGAGTGGAAAGGTCAGCTGGAAACACACACACACACACACACACACACACACACACACTTTTCCATTCATCTGAATGACTGAATCTGAATTTTTGATGCTTTTATTCTGAAAACTGAAAAATTCCCCCAACAACTGTGGTTCTCTCTTTTTGTCCAGTTGAAGAAGACTCACGCAACTTTTTCTCTAGATCATCAAGTTACCATGGAAATATTTGCTTTAATGTTAAATTAATCTTTTCTTTGACTGAAATAGTTTGTGATTCTGCCGTTTATAATGATGTTTAATGTAGTTTTTAGCATCTCTAGTGTCTCTGACCTGATCAGAAAATCATTTAAAATAGTCAGTTTTGACTGAAATAGTCCTGCGGGGACTCACAGTTTGGAAATCTGTTGACTTTTTAATCATATTTATGCACTTTAGTATCTCTGACTTCAACAGAACATCAAATTATCATCATTAAAATATTCAGTTTAATATAAAATTCAACTTTTTTTTGGCTGAAATGATCTTAAATAGGTTTCATTCATTCAGGTTTCATTGCACTTAAGGTGATTTTTTATGTTTCAAGTGTCTCTGACTTTAGCAGAAAATCATTTAATCATCACCTAAATATTTATTTTGACTGCTTTTCTTGACTGAAATTATTCTAAATATTTAGTTTTGTTGCACATAGGGTATTTTTTCACATCTGTAGTGTCTCTGACTTTCGTAGAATATCATTTAATCACCACAAAAATACTTAGTTTAATGTTAAATGCGTCTTTTTTTGACTGAACTATTCCCAAATATTCAGTTTATTCAGGGTTTTACTGCACTTAAGGGTTTTTTTCATCTCTGTGTCTGACTATCAGAACATTGTTAAATCAACATCAAAGTATTTTGTTCAACATAAAAACTGCTTTTGTTGGTTAAATAATTCTAAATATTCCATTTGTTATGTTTTTGTTGGACTGAAGGTTTTTTTTTTTTGGTTTTTTTTTACATCTTAAGTGTTTCTGACTATCAGAAAGTCATGGAACCACTGTGAACATATTTAGTTTAACATTAAACCTGTTTTTCTTGGCTGAAATAATCCTAAATATTCAGTTTATAAAGGTGTCATTAACTCTGATGGTGCGATAATGTAATAACTCCCTTGTGGAGTTTGTTCAGTGCAGCTTCATAACCTGAGTCCACCTCAGATTTTACACCAGAATAAATAATGAGGAGAGAAAAAAAAGGTCTTTACTTCTATGGTATGGAAACGCCTTCAACTCCCCCCCCCCCCCCCCTCACACACACACACACACACACACACACACACACACACACACATAAAGGCCATCTCGTATCAAAGGGGTGTTTGATGTCGGTCGGTGTGGGCCGGCTGGTTGTTGGGGGGGAGCAGGTTGGGAGGGGGAGACAGCAGATGGGGGGGGGGGGGGTGGGGGGTTGGTGGTGTGTGTGTGTGTGTGTGTGTGTGTGTTGGGGGGGGGGGGGGGGGGTGTCATGGTAAACAGCAGGAATACCAAACCTCCTCTGTTACATGACACAGAATGGTAACACTGTACTTTAACCCACACATGCAGAACCAGCTTGTAACAAAGACAGGAACACAGTGCGGGTCTGTTGGCGCCCTCTAGAGGCTGCAGGGCTCCTTACACACAACAAGAGACCGGTTCAGAACAGGACACACACGGACACAAACTGCTGCTGCTCCTCCTAAAAGTTACATTTGAGTTTAATTTATCTTTAATTTGTGTTTCTAAACATCAGTGAACTGATCTCAACATCCTGTAGAACAGAAAACAACTTTATTATCCAACAGAGGAAAGAGGTGAAAACTTTTTATTTTTCCTTTCTACATTCAAACACAAATGTCTGTACTTTCTACTCCTTACATTTTAAAAACAGGCTTGTTACTTTAGTTTTAATGCAAAATTAAAACAATGTAACAGAGATAACAAGATGAAAACGATGTAACAATACATAACGTAACACAGATGTAACATGACAAAAACAAGATAAAAGACAAAACAGGATGAGGCACACAAAAATGACATAACAAGCAGAACATGACATAACAAGATGTAACAAAACAAAAACATAAAAGATGTAATAAGACAAAAATGACTTAACAGGACATAAGACCAAAACAAGATAAGACATAACAGGACATAACACGAAACAAGAAAAACAAAGATGTGACAAGAGAAAAATGAAGAGGAAAAACAACATAACAAAACAAAAATAAGGACGTAACAGGATGTTACAGGACGTACCGAGATAAAACACAAGATAAAAGATGTAACACAATATAAACAAGACCAAAAAAAGATAAAATACATGACAGGACGTAACAAGGCAAAACTATAAGGTAACATTGAAATAACCCAGTCCAAAGTAGTGTCAAAACTTCTCCAACTCTACCTGCGTTTTAGTACCCAGATCGAGAAAAACAAAGGTTATATATGTGGTTTTACTTGCAGTCAATCACCACAAACTTTCTTCATAAAGAAGAACCTTTGAAAAAAGTTCTCCACTATCACTTTAAGGTACTGGTACTGGTTTTGGTGCTGGTATCGTAGTTTTACAGTGATACCCAGTCCTCTGGATGGTCCACTGCTCATGAGACACAAAAATGAAAAAGGTGCACACTGTTTCGAATACTACACTGTAAAAAATATAGTCAAGACGACTTAAAATTTCAAGGAAACACACTGCAAGAGATTTTTGAGCCCAAGTCAAACTGGTCATAATCTTTAGTTGAGACCATTTACTTTTTTCTTTAAATAAACTTGAATCTTTGAGTTTTAAAAACTATTTTAAAAAATGGCCACAGTGAGCTGACCTGAACTGATTAGTCTTTTTAGTGCCTGAAAAACTAGTTTTAATTGAAGATATTCAGATTTTGACATTACTACTTATATTTTTTTAAATACAGTGTTTTGAGTTTCTAAAGATCAGTAGTTGGTAAAACTTTTTTAAAACTTGACAATTTGAGTTGGGCTCAAATCTCAAAAATCTTTAGCAGAGTTTTGCTTTGAAATTTAAATTTTTCTCAACTTGTTTCGTTTTTACAGTGTAGGTTGAATTTCACTGTACGTTGTACTCTGAATAACATTTACCTTTAGAAAATCATAGATACATAAAATATTGTCATTCTTAAAGTAAAGAGGTTTTAAATGTAAAGATATCAACACTTACAGCTGCTCTCAGATCCTCCACTGAAACGACATATTATAAACATCTTTATTACTGTTTATAACATGTACATATCATCACTGTATAATATAAATATAAGAGGACTGGTCATAAACGTACTTCCTGAACAGGATCCACTCACACAATCAATGGAGCTGATTTCCTGCAGTTCAGGTGTTTTCTGTCAGACTCTGAACTGAGAGAAGATGAAGCTGCTGGATGAATTTGGTGAAAATGAAGTTTGTATTTTTGACCTGAACCAAGACTTTTAGAGTCGTTTTGAGGATTTAAGTCAGAAATTCAGCTTCACTTCAGGCGTCTGCAGGACCGACCTCAGTGACCTCAGTGAGACGCGTGGTACGAATTCAGTGGAAGGAAAGTGAAATTCTTGATTCTGCACTGAGCCATTTTTACACATTTTACAGTATTTTTGGTGCCTTAATCAAAAATATTTGTTTATTATTGGAAAGTAAACAGGACAGTGTAAAGAACTTAAATGTAAAATAAATGTGCTTAACTACTTTCCATATTAATGATGACGAGCTTGTTTTAGAGTGATGATGATGATGATGATGATGATGATGATGATTCTTCTCTCACTCTGACCTCTCTAAAGGAGCTGGGTAAGCAGGAAGCAGAAGCAGGATCAGCAGCCTGCCAGTGAACACGGCCGGACCAGGACTGAACGCAGCGTCAGAGACCGACAGGAAGTACAGCACCGAGGTGAATCACAGCAGCTCCTCTTTCCTTTGACAAGTTATAAAACTTTTTCGTACATGTATAAAGTCTGCAAAGTCACAGAGATGGAAGGTGTTGGGCACAGCTGTGTGGCGTTTCCATCAGTCCCTGAAGCGCCTCTCAGAATCTGGACCAAATCAATTTTTGTTGGGTGCTGCATCAAGCTGTGCAGAGCTGACACAGGAATGATATAGAGAATCTGGTCATTTTTCAAAATAAAAGACCCTGTGCAAACACACAATCATAAAACTGACCCTTCAACTGTCCAATCATAGCTTAGCAACTGTAACTAGGTCTGTCAAGCTTTGCTTTCCTCTCCATGTTGAAGGTGTGCAGGAGGCTCTGAGAAGAGCTAATTCTGGATGGTGTTTATTTTTTGTCGTCTCTCAAAAACGTGAAACACAAGAGCACATGTGTGGTGAATGGATTAAACTCTGTCTTCATCTGCTCTAACATAAGATGCAAATGTTAGCATGTCTGGCTAACTAACACTAGCTTACCAGCTGCAGTAACTTTACCTCCAGACAAACTTGTTAGATCCACTGCATCTGCATTTGTTCTGTGGGGGTTTGAGGAGGAGGATGTGGGCTGATGAAGAATCAAAGTGGGTCGATGATGATGCATCTCTCTCTGGCTCGCTGTCTCAGGTCTAAGTCAGGTTAGCTTAGCTCTTATCCCGGCTCTCTTCCTGTGGTGATCGTGGTCCAGCTGGTCTGGCTGGGTGACCCGTCTCAAGGTCCACTGCTCTAATCGAGTCCCTGCTCTTCCTTTTCCCACGTTAATGAGTGTATTTCTGTCATCTATCATGTAGATATACCTGCTGTATTTCACCATCTGACCAATGTTAGCTGAGATGTAAGCTAGCTTTAGCCTCAGTCTGTTAGCATTAATGTTATATCATGTACGCAGCTGTTAGCTAACTTTACATCAACACTTTCACAGGGTTCTTGTTTTAAAACGTGTCAGATGGAAACATTAAAACATCAGCTGGAGACTCAGCTGACTCAAGTCCAGTTAGCATTAGCATTAGCATTAGCTTACATCAGCAGCTACACTAATGAAATCTGCTTGCCGTCAAAATCCACCGTCGTCAGCTGGAAATGAGAATCTGCTTTTGTTTAACTTCTCTAAGGAATCACAGACCTCATGTTTCTACAATCACTCCCAGTTTCTGCATGAATGCAGAGTGAGAATGGAAAGTTTGGCAGGTGTAGCAACAGTAACTAAGGAGGACGGGGCTTAGTGAAGGGTCAGTTTGACTATGTAGCCTTGTGACTCATAATAGAAGCACAAAAATAAAAGAAAAATGAAAAAATCAACAGGATCATGTGAGAAAAATGCTTCTGAAATGCTGCTGAAATCCTGGGCATGAAGTCGCCCACATACAGGAAACTCTCATCCTGAAGTGAACAAAACGCCTCGTTTGGCATCCAGCCTTTTGTTCCATTTCTCTGTGACATCACTACAAAAAACAAAAACTCACACTCACATTTTGACTTTTTATTAACACAGAGACATTTCTTTAATGCCAGTTCCAAAATAAATGTACACAGGTGGAGTTAAATATAAATTACCTCAACCGGCGCAAACAAACACCAACTTCCAACAGGGGGAGCCATAACAGTTCACACACACAATCAGAGTAATATAGAGTACTGAGGCAAAACCGTCAGAACAAACAACAGTTTAAAGTCACACAGTCTCATTAAAACATGAAATTCCAAATACAAAAATCAGAGAGAGTCCAGCGTGATATCTTAAAATCCTGTCTTTTACCATCAATCCAAAACACAAAGATATTTCTGTTCCCGTCATGTAGTGACATACATAGTGTCTCTCTCTTTTTTTTTTTTTTTGTGATACTTCCCAAAGAAAATCAGCAAATCATCACATTTAAGAAGCTGAAAACATTAAAGAGACTGAAACATTGCAGCTACAATATAAAATAATTAGACCGTTAACTTCATTAATAATAGAGTTGGAGGCTTTTAAAGGTCTGTAGAGGAACGCGACACCAGCAGCTGGACGGATGAGAGACAAACGTCTGGTTTCTCCAAATCTGAATCATCTGCACTCCATTTTAATCAGGATTTTATTCTGAGTTCTTTGTTTGTTTTTGTTCTTTTCAGTGAAATAAACAGAAAAGGTTTGAGGTTGAAATGTGTGAGAACCATCAGAAGAACAGTGAGACAGAGGAGAACATTCAATAATCTAATAAAGTAAGATCCTTAATTTACATCTACAGAAATGTCCAGAGGTAGAAAACAACTGCTTAGGCTGTAAACTCTTGGAAATAAGGTTCTAACTGGAACCAAAACGGTTCTTTGGCTTGTTGTCATAGGAGAACCCTTTTTGGTTTTTGGCAGAACCTTTTAGAAAGGTTCCATTGGAAACTGTTTTGTGAAGTTCTACCTAGAACCCAACATAAAGGATTATACCCAGAACCATCAGTGAGAGCTTCTACAGAGAACCATTCTATGGTATAATTGTTCCACTAAGAAGCCTGTCTGGAGGTTCTATCCAGAACCTTCTCACCCTCTAAGGGTGCTAACAAGAACCCACAAAGCGGGTTCTATTAGGAACCTTTTTGTAATCCTAGGGCTTTATCTAGAACATGCTAAGGGGAGAACCTGAGAACTGAGGTACAAAGGTTCTCAGTCTCTGAAAACCTTTTTTTATTCCAAGGGTTTTATCTGGAACAAAGTCAGGGAGTTCTTCTGAGAACTCTACTGAGAGGGGTGTTATTCAGAGGCAAATGGTTCTGGGTAGAACCTCAGCCATTCAGGAAGAACCCTTTTGGAACCATTATTTATAAGAGTGTATTTATTCGAGGACAGTTCTGAAGTACTTTTTGAGACTCTTTACTCAAGTATTTCCATTTTAAGTTACTTTCTCCTTCCACTAAACTACATCTCAGAGGAAAATACTTTACTTTTCACTCCACTACGTTTCTCTGACAGACAAATTAATTAATTCATTATTAGACCGAAACATTTCGTGGTTCCAGCGTCACAAATGTGAAGATTTGCTGCTTTTGTGCCACTGTGACTGTATTTCTTTTTATTTCTAGAATTTCTACAGATTCAGATAATTAATAACAAATATTATCAACAAATAAAATATATAATATACAACAGATTTTCTTACTAATGCTGTGCTTTTAAAAAACACACTTTATTACAACTTAGTTTTAACATGAGGCACAGTTTGATTATAAAGTAAGTGCACTTGTAAGTCATTTAAATTCAGATAAATTATATTAATAATGTATTATCCCACATTTTGATTGATTTAGGAATATATTTCCTATGTATTATAACTGTAGCTGACAAGTGGATTAAAATACACTTAAAACAGAAAAAAGTACATATTTGAAAAATACAGCATTTGTATAAAAAGATGTGTTTAAGTGTTTCCTAATGGTTTCTCAAAATAGTTCAGTCAAGGACACATAACTGTATTTTAGTCTAATTTATCTAACAATAAATTATTAACATCCTAAATACATCACAAGTACAATAAAAAATATTAAGTTTAAATATTAAGATATATTAAGTATAAACTAAGTACTAAGCTCCACATTTATCAGCTGTGATATTAAAGTGATGAGCTCATTAATGCATCAGTTATTATAATGAAATGATAAATTATATGCTGAAAACTTTTTGTACTATAATTTTGAATGCAGGACTTAAACTTTCAGAGTATTTCTACACTGCAGTATTGTTACTTAAATGATCTGAGTACTTCTTCCTCCAGGTGACCTGCTCGTCGTCCTGCTCAGGTGAGTTCAGGTGAACTTTAATCAGACATGTAAACTGACGGTCGTGTGTGTGTGTGTGTGTGTGTGTGTGTGTGTGTGTGTGTGTGCAGTTTGATGATGATGTCATCACCGCAGCTGTTTGACGTGTCATTTCCACCTTAAATCAGACATGATAATGGAAGTCTAAAGGGTGAAAATTGGTGTGAGTTCAGTTCAGGTTGAGACTTGATGCTGACGACCTCGACGGCGTTCTGTCTTCACACAGACGCAGCTGAGCAGGAGAACAGTGGAACAATGAAAACTGCTCTTTAATATAACCAGACAGAATAATCCCTGCAACATTCTCTTAAAGTTCACTTATATTTTCTCAGATTATTCTGTTGTACCGTGTGAAAACATCTACAAACAGCGACAGGTGACCAAAATGCTGTACAATCAAATATAGAAAAAAACAAAACAAAACAAAAACAAAACTATAAACTATATACTTTATTAAAAAATAGAAACAATAGAAACATAAAAACAAAGCCATAAGAACAGTTCAACCCTCGTGGTGTGTGTAACGATACCCTCAATATTTTGATTATACTTGAAACAAATAATTATATTTAAATAATAATTACTGTTATCAATATAAATAATAATTTTAATATTTAATTAGTTTTACACTTGTGTTTCCTTGTGTTGGTAAACAAATCTGTCCAGTGGGAGGCGGGACCAACAGTTTGATAATTATTTATATATTTGTGTTGTTTTGTGTTGTTTGTTGCTTTATTTATTTTTTCCAAGGTGAATTTATTTTATGGATCATTTTGTGACACAGGTTTGTATAATAAGATGTTAGATGTAGTTCCCTTTGTGCTGCTCACAAAAACTGAAACTTTACACAAAAAAACCACATATACGGTAAATGAATGTGAAGAAAATAATAAATCATATTTCTCATGGTGCAGCAGAGAGACAGTGTCTTTGTGAGGACTAGAAGCTTTAAACTATAATCGTGTGGTGCTGCTCGTTGTGTTGTGATTGGCTGGACTTTAAAAATTCTAACGATAAATTAATAATATAATTTAATGTTAATAATTACAGTAGATATGAGAAATGTAAATTAATGCTAATCTGTAACAGGATCAGTCAGACAACAGTCAATCAGAGGTTCATGGGTTCTGTGTGTGATATTAGTTTTTGTTAATTACGTTTAATATCATGTTTTAATACACTGTGCAATATTACTTTTACCATCACTATCTTTTATTATTCTAGTGTAGAATTGAATTAATTATACATACATATATACAGATAACTTTTTACTACTTCTGAATACAACTGCCAAAATTACTTTTAATGTAATTGTCATCAGTACTTTTTCTGTTTAGCTACTTTTGTACTTAATTTATCTAATTCTATTGTTATTCTATTAGACATTAATATTATTGTTGTTATTATGTTACTTTAATTTTGGACCAATGTGGCACAATACATTGTTTTGAGATTAGTAAAGTTCTGTCTTATTGTACCTGATCTTTTCTTGTCTTGATCTCTATCGTGTCGTATCGAATCAAATTGAGTCGAGTCGAGTCGAGTCGAGTCGAGTCGAGTCGAGTCGTGTCGTCCTCAGGGACCTGCACTGCCTGTTTTAGATGTTTCTCTGCTCCAACACACCTGATTCAAATGATCAGGTTGTTGTCAGGCTTCTGCAGAGGATTGATGACGAGCTGATCATTTGAATCAGGTGTGTTGGAGCAGAGAAACATCTAAAACAGGCAGTGCAGGTCCCTGAGGACCAGAGCTGGGAAACAGGCAGTGCAGGTCCCTGAGGACCAGAGCTGGGAAACAGGCAGTGCAGGTCCCTGAGGACCAGAGCTGGGAGACACTGAAACACCGACTGTTTTAATGTTGTTCAGTTCTCTGAGGTCGGCTGTGGGGAAACTTTTTATTCTGCTGGCAGTGTTTGTTCTGTGTGAAGTGAAATACTGAGTGCAGGACTTTAACGTGGAACAGAGTATTTCTGTAGTGTCACTACTTTACCACAGAGACACAGGGTGAAACGTTGTGCAGCATTTCTCACCATCAGGAATCAAACCTGCACACCTGAAGACAAAAAGACAAAACCTGCTGACAGTTTGATCTGAGAGTTCATATCAGGTGGAAGAGTTTCATTTGATCCTACAACTGGAATATCTCCATTTTCACTCAGAGTCAAACAAAGGAAGGAAACAGAAAGAATAATTTATTTTATCTGTGTCAGGTGACTGTTTGGTGGTCGTCTCTCACAGCGACGCCAGACTTTTTTTTTTCTTTAAGACACAAACTGTGATGTAACTGTAAGACTCCATGTCACAAAATCAAGTACAGAACCATGGAGGGTAAAATGAACAGAAGAAATAATCAAATAATAGAAGATAAAAGTAAAATTCAATAAATACAAATATGTAAATAAGGGGAAAATCTAAATCTAAATTATAAGGAAAAATATAATTTTATTTGATTTTAAGGTGCTTTAAATTAAACATTACAACCATGAAATAATCTTTATTATTCAGTCTTCTTTTTTCTTTAATAATTTGACATTACTGATAATCTGCTGTTGCAGGATGTGAACACTAGAGGGCAGCAGACACAGAACTACTACTGTTACTCAAAGTACAACTGCAACTACTGCAACTACAGTACTGTCATAGATCGTAATTATGACATGAAATCAGCTCAAATTTGATCATTTCACAGTTTTAAGTTGAATAAAAACTTGAAATGATTAAATGCTGAAACTAAAACAATAAAAGACGACATAAACAAGAATGAATGAATGGTGCAAAGATGAGAAAGCAAAATAAAATTGAAAATTGAAACAAAATTAAGTGCTGTTAAGTAAAAACTATGACTGAGCAGCCAGAGATTCAGTTTCTTCCTGTGTGAAAGATGTTAAGTTAATATCAATCAATTAAACTTCAATTGTTCAGCACAAGAAAAGTGAAAGAAAATAAAATAAAAGAAAAGATAACAACAGTACAAATATAAATTAGAATAATGAATTGACGTATAAAAAAAACAACAATAAAAACTAGGGGAGAAACGATAAATATCAGGCCAGATAAATTATTTTCCAATAAAAAGAAATTTATATAATATTTATTATTCTTTATTTATTAAATTATAGCTGATCAATACTGGCTATAGCAATAATATCTAATAGTATCTTTGACAGATTATGTCAAAGCTTTTAATTTGAATTCTTAGACTCTTAAGAACCTCACTAGAAACAAGTAAAGTAACATTAGAAGAGTCGGAACTGTTCTGTGTTCTTGTTGTCATGACGTCAGTTTGTTCTGGAAAATAAAATCATCAAACATTGATCCAAACATCTGAGCCTTTCTGATCGTCATCTGTGCACAAACTAAAGTTTATATCAAATTATAGTTTAGATGTTTTTTTAACTAAAAAATGAGAAAATATCAGCTGAAAAAAAAAAATCCACATTCAACCAAAAATTAAAACGTCAAATAAATAAAAGTGTATAAGTTAGAGGTGATTTTAAAAAAGGTATGAAGTTATAATAAGATAATAAAAATGTTTTCAATGGACAAAGAACATGAAGCAACATGTGGACAGAAAGACGGGTTCCTCTGTGTGTGTGGTCTCGTTCTGTCTGTCTGTCTCCTGCCAGCAGGTGGAGACAGAGACCTGAACATGACTGAAACACAAACAGCACCGACTGCAAGTTTCACAGAGGGACACAGAGGGACACAGAGAGACACAGACGGACACTGACGGACACTGACAGACACAGAGGGACACAGAGGGACACAGAGGGACACAGACGGCCACTGAGGGACACAGAAGAACACTGACAGACACAGAGGGACACAGACGGACACTGAGGGACACAGAAGAACACTGACAGACACAGAGGGACACAGAGGGACACAGACGGACACAGAGGGACACAGAGGGACACAGACGGACACTGATGGACACTGACGGACACTGATGGACACAGAGGGACACAGAAGAACACTGACAGACACAGAGGGACACTGATGGACACAGAGGGACACAGGCAGACACTGATGGACACAGAGGGACACAGACGGACACTGACAGACACAGAGGGACACTGATGGACACAGAGGGACACAGACGGACACTGATGGACACTGACAGACACAGAGGGACACAGGCGGACACTGATGGACACAGAGGGACACAGACGGACACAGATGGACACTGACGGACACTGATGGACACAGAGGGACACTGACGGACACTAATGGACACAGAGGGACACAGAGGAACACTGACAGACACAGAGGAACACTGATGGACACAGAGGGACACAGATGGACACTGATGGACACTGACGGACACAGAGGGACACTGACAAACACAGAGGGACACTGATGGACACAGAGGGACACAGACGGACACTGATGGACACAGAGGGACACAGACGGACACAGAGGGACACTGATGGACACAGAGGGACACAGAGGGACACTGATAGACACAGAGGGACACTGATGGACACAGAGGGACACTGAGGGACACAGACGGAGACTGATGGACACTGATGGACACAGAGGGACACTGATGGACACAGAGGGACACAGACGGACACTGATGGACACAGAGGGACACTGATAGACACAGAGGGACACAGATGGACACAGAGGGACACAGACAGACACAGAGGGACACTGAGGGACACAGACGGAGACTGATGGACACTGATGGACACAGAGGGACACTGATGGACACAGAGGGACACTGATAGACACAGACAGACACTGAGGGACACAGATGGACACAGAGGGACACAGATGGACACTGACAGACACTGAGGGACACAGACAGACACAGAGGAACAGACAGAGCAACAAGTTAGATGTATGAAAATAAACACTTAAAGGATCACATGAGATTGAAAACCTCATTAAAGAGAAAAAGAAAAGTTCATAAACAAACTGATGACGACAGAAAAGTTCAGGTGAAATATAATATTTTATAAGATGAAACTGAGTGTCCAAAAATCAGTGACCTCATCACAAGTGATGTTTGTCTTCACAGGATTTCTTACATTTCACTGAAAATCACACATTTGTTTAATATAAAAGCACATAACATATTTTAAAAAAGCCTTAATATATATTCAGATTAGTTGTGCACTTTGTTTTATGTTGTTTTTCACTTTGTTACCTGTTTTTCATCTTGTTGTTGCGTACGCTCTTTTCATCTTTCTCGCCTTATGTCTTTTTTGTCTTGTGCGTCTCTTGTTGTTTCTGTTCTTGTTACATCTGTTTTGTTTTGTTGTGTCTTCTATATCATTTTTTGTCTTGTTACTTTTTTTTGTCTTATTGCATCTTTTATGTAATTTTTTTGTCCTGTTACGTCTCTTATGTTGTTTTTCACCTTGTAACGTCTCGTTTGTCTTGTTATGTCTTTTACATGGTTTTATGTCCTGTTAAGTCTTTTTGTCTTTTTTTTCTCTTTCACCTTTTTACGTTGTTCTCGTCCCGTCTGTCCTGTGTGATGTCCTCTCACGGATCCTCCAGTCAATCGTCTTTTCTATGTCTTATTGTTTCGTCCATTTAGTTTGAAATCAGTCTTGATGTTGGAAGGCGGAGCACAATGATGCAAAATAACAATAATCAATAACTGAAGTCATTAAAACCAAAGTAATGAGTCTGATAGAAAATGTGAGGAGGAGAAAGTTCAGATATCAGAAAAGTCAAACCTCAAGTAAAGTACAGATACCTGAAAAACCACACTGACAAGTATTTGTACTTGCTTCATCTCTTGTACTCTATATATACTTTATATACAGTAAGCTAGTTCAGTCCAGTGTTTCTCAACCTAGGGGTTGGACCCCTCCAAAGGTCACCAGATAAATCTGAGGGGTCGTCACATGATTAACAGAGAAGAAAAAAAGGGTTCTCTGTAGAAAAATAAATATACAGATTTATTATATATATTGTGTTGAGTATTTTGTGACAAATGTCTCAAACTGAGTGGATTTAAGATGTTTTTACTGTCAGAGCTCAGCTGTGATCCACCAATCATCTTCTTAATGAAATTATCAGACAGACATACACTACACACTGACTGATGACATCATCGTGTGTGTGTGTGTGTGTGTGTGTGTGTGTGTGTGTGTGTGTGTGTGTGTGTGTGTGTGTGTGTCCATCTGCCTGCTGCAGGACTCTATAGAGATCAATAATTAAACATGGCTAATGGGCTGCGAGCTGCAGCCGGGGACATCTGTCTGACTTTGTGTATATGTGTGTGTGTGTGTGTGTGTGTGTGTGTGTGTGTGTATGTGTATGTGTATGCGTGTGTGTGTGTGGGAGACAGACTGAGCATGCTCAGTTCAGCTGTATCATAACGAGGTCAGAGCCTCAGTTTGACCTGCTGACCTCCAGAGACAGAGATATGAACACTACTGATGTTTGTATGAGTACTGATACTATTATTAATTGTACAAACGTGTACTAGTTCCAATATAATATTAACATTGAAGAAAGGAATAATAAAAAGAGAAAATGGATTTCTGTCACACTAATAAAACAACTAAATCCACCAAACTCCATTGATAAAATCACTATTTTACATCACAGAAGTGATGACTTGTTGGTCCACAGCTGCGGCCATCTGTTAGTGTGTTTAAATTATTGTGAGACTTTTGTGTTTTTAAAGGACAGTTTGGATTCATCAAAGTCACAAAAACAGAAACACACTAACAGATGGAGGCAGCAGTACACCAACAACTCCCGTGTTCTTTGAGGTAAAATTAGTCATTTTGTCAATGGAGTTTGGTTGGTTTGGAGGGAGAGATATTTATCTTGTATAAAGGTTGTTTCCTGTCAGAAATCTTTTTTTAAAAAAAGGGTTCTTTGTACTATAACATACAAGGGTTCTCAGTAGGACCCCCTTGAGTGGGTTCTAGACAAATCACTTGAAATATTAAAAGGTCCTCTATAGATCTAGACTAGTCTAGATAGAACCCTCGGGATAGACAGGTTTTCTTGGTAGAACCCCCTCGAATGGGTTCTAGATGAAACACTGGGACTTTAAAAAGGTTCTTCATAGAACCCCCATGGGTGGGTCCTAGATAAAACCCTTGGGACATAAAAGGGTTCTTGGTAGAACCCCCTGGGTGGGTTCTAGATGAAATCTTTAAAATATCAAATGGCTCTCAGCTGAATCCCCCTAGATGGGTTCTCAATGTAACCCTTGGAATATGGAATATAATACCATGGGTTCTCAGTGGAAACCTCTGTTTGGGTTCTTATTAGCACCCTTAGGAGGTTGAAAGATTCTGTATAGAATCCATAGAGAGGGTTCTGGGTAGAACCAGTACAGCATAGAAGGGCTAACTGTAGAACCTCTCATGAGATTCTGGGTGAAACCGTTCACAGATGGTTCTAGATATAACCATTTATGCTGGGTTCTAAATAGAACTCTCTTGAAAGGGTTCCAAGTGAAACCAGGGATCAAAAAGGTTTGTTCCTGGGGGCACAAGCCAAAGAACTCTTTATGGTTCTAGTTAGCACCTTTATTTCTAAAAGTGCAGGTAAAAGACCATGGATAAGTACCTCATAGAGTATAACCACAGTTAAAAAAACACGTCACTCACAGAACCACATTAATGTTCCAAACTGTTGAACTGCTCCTTTATCTCCAACATGTCTATCTAAATTTAGATCTGGACGTTCTGTTTGTTTCTGTCCTCGGGTCTGTCTGAGAGTTCATCACAGCTGTCACTGAACGGTGAGCAGATCAGAGAACAGCAGTTCTTCTTCTGCTCCATGAACAGGAAGTCACACTTTCACCTGTTTCCTGTTTGTCACACGCTTCATTCCTTCAGCTCTCACTCCTGCTGCTGCCGCTCACACCTTTCTGTACGTTAAATCCTGACAAAGGTTCCACATGTGTCTCCAAATCTCCTCCTGGATCAATACGGATTCACTAAACTCTGTGTGTGTGTGTGTGTGTGTGTGTGTGTGTGTGTGTGTGTGTGTGTGTGTGTGTGTGTGTGTGTGTGTGTGTGTGTTTGGGTGTGTGTGTGTGTGTTTGCTCTTTATCTCGTTTCCTTCTTATCAGCTGACTGTCAGTGAAAACCCCTGACCGACTTCACCTGCTGCAGATTTGATTTTTTGGTGTCTGTGTCGTGGAAAACACTAAAAAAAAGAAATAATAATAATTTAATACAATTATTATTTATCATTATTGTTTGTGTTATTATAAATTATACTTTTTAATGTATATTTTACTGAAAATGTAACAACTATTTTTTATCAAAGTAAAGAAATATATTAAAAACTTTTTTGTTTTTTTGGTACATCTCCTGTCATATTGTCGATGGCTTTTTAAAGACACTTTATAAAGGGAGGTCCAGGCCTTAAAGGGACATTTCACCCTAAACTGAAAAATACGTTGTTTATCAAGTGCCATTTAGTCCCAGTATATTTGAGAGGATGCAGACGGCTCTACAGCTGATATCTGAAAAACACACATCAAAACTAGCTAGACTGATAAATAGCATGATAAGCTAATGCTAACTGTGGGGCATTGAACCCCTGGCATAGAGCACCAGTCAATTTTCAAAATAAAACATCCTGTGCAGACCAATGTCTTGTTATGTCTTGTTACTTCTTTTACATCATTTTCGTCTTGATACATTTCTTACTTTGTTTTCCTTTTGTTACGTCCTTTTATGTCGTATTCATCTTGTTACGTCTTTTTACGTTGTTTTCATCTCATAGTCTTGTTATGAATTGTTACATTTTTTCATAATTGTTACATCTTGCTGCTTTGTATTTGTCCTATTATGTCTTTTAACATCTTTCATGTAAATTTTGTCTTGTTACATCTTTTAACATTGTATTCATTACGTTATAACAAAGTATTTGTACTTAGTTACTTCCCATCTCCAGAAGTCTGCAGCTTCAACAAAAAACTTCAAAAACACCACAACAAAAAAGATAGAACTAAGACAAAAAGGAACGGTTCCAAATGAGCAGAGCTGTACCATGCAGTGGAAACATGATGACATGCACTCACTGAGGAGGAGGAGGAGGAGGAGGAGGAGGAGGAGGAGGGGGGGGGGGGTGTTTGAGTTTGTAGTTTCCTGCAGCTGCCACCAGATGTTCCTAATGAACCAATCAGCAGAGAGCAGCTGTGTCAGATTTTACCTGTCAGTCCAGTCAGATGGAGTCATGAGGTGGTGTGACACCTTTACCTGACCGGACAACATGATCACCTGGAGGATCCACCTGAGCACAGACAGCCATGATCCCCCCTCTTCCCCCTTTCCTCCCCTCCCCCATCTCGTCCCCCACCAGCAGCCCCCCAGCGAGGGTTTGGACCAAACAGTTCCCATTGTTCTCCTACAGTCCTCACACTGGTTCTCTTCTCATGTTAATGCAGCAAACACAAAGGCAGGTATAATAATGCTTTAACAGGAGTGGAAATGAGTCAAGTCAAACTGTGTGTGTGTGTGTGTGTGTGTGTGTGTGTGTTCAAGAGTTTACCAAAGATTGCTGTTCCTCTGGAATGGTTCCAAGTGGAACCTTTATCACAGGTTCTAGTTAGCTCCTTTATTTCAACAAGTGGAACCCTGACCCAGACCCATCCAAACCCTTACCTTAACTTTTACTGAATCAGAAATAAAGGGTTCTTCCTGAAGCTTCCGTCCCGAAGGCCTGAGGTTCTACCCAGAGCCATTTGCTTCTGAAGAACCGTTTTTTTTTTAAGATAGAGCTCATTCAAGGTTCTTTGTAAGATTAAGGTTTCCATTAAGAACCCTTTTTGGATGAAAGAGTTTAAGAAGGATTGTTAAAATCCTTAAAGAACTCTTTCGTCAAGGGTTCTTTGTACCATTACGTAAAAGGGTTCTCTGTAGAACCTCTAGAACCCATGAAGGGGGTTCTACCAAAAAGGTTCTTAATGGAACCTTTAGTCTTACAAAGAACCCTTGAAGAACCCTTTATTCAAAACAGGGTTCTTAAGGAGTAAATGACTATGGGTAGAACCTCAGCCCTTAAGGAGGAAACCATTTGGAACCTTTATTTCTAAGGTTATGATAAGGGTCTAGGGAATGCAGTGTCAATGACGGGTCTTTATGAATATAGTGAAATACGACGACTGTGTTCTTTAAAGGAACAGCCTGGTGTGTTGGGAAGAACCTTTGCTGTGAAGCAGGAGCAGATTATACAAACAAACAAATAAATTAATGTAGAACGTTAGCTGAACTTACAAGAAGGTCAAGAAAATTAAGAATTTGCTGTTGACAGTGTTTCACAAACTTTATAAAGTTTCTTTCCACTTGACAACTCAAAAAATTCCATGATTTTCTAAGGGAGTCTGGGGACTTTCACCTATATTAGTTAGAATTTTACATGTTTACATTAAATAAAATGTTGTCTGCTTTCATAGCTTTCAGTGTTCAAACAGCTGCTGAATGTTGTTCAGACCTGATGTTAACGTGTCCTGAATGATCCGATCACAAGTGGACACCTCTGAGTTCAGGTGAAAAATTTTGTGAGTTGTTGAATGAGCAGAAAATGCTGTCTGCAATAAATTCTTAATTATTTTGGCTTTCTTGTTCCACATGAAGTTATTACTATTTGTGGAAAAAGCATCATGTTTTTTGTCCCAGCTGACTACCAATTTAAAACAGCGGCACATTTTGACACTTTTTTTTGCAAATCGAGTGGGGATGTGAAACAGCAATGATGAGTTCTTAATTTGTTGTGTCTTGTAAATTTGGCATTAAATGTGAAACATAGCGCCGCCCCTGTAGCTCAGTTAGCAGACTGTGCACTCCACATACTGAGGCTGTTAGTCCTCTGCAGCAGCCGCTGATCCGACTCCTGCCTGTGGCCCTTTGCTGCATCTCAGCCCCTCTTTCTCGACATCCTTCCCCGTCTTCACCTCAGCTGTTTCTGGCAAATAAAGGAGCTGCTTCTTTCCTTGTGTTGCTGTTAAGAGCAGACAGAGGCGCTGTGTGGTGCGCTGGGATGCACAGTTTTATTTTCTCTCTTTGCTCAGCCCTTTGGCTCTGTCATTAAATCCTGTCTTTGTCATCTGTGATGTAAAATCATCAGAGTAAAAGAGTGCATGATGATCAGGAGGAGGAGTTTAGTGTTCCGCTGAACTAAAACAAAAAAAACAATGAACAAATAGTCGAGTCTTTGTATTGAATGTCTAAATGGACAGTGATGGACATCATGGGAAAAACAGCCCTCATACACAGCAGTGGATAATGAGGATCTGATCACAAGTGGTAAAATCATTTAATGTAGACTATTTGCCAAATGTACAAAAAGCCCCAAATAATTAAGAATTTGTCATAAACGGTGTTTCATAAAGTCTCTTCTCACTCAACAACTCTCAGAAATGGATGATTTGTCTGGGGACTTTCTCCACAGGCGACAAAGAAGCAGCTTATATTCCTTACTGCCTGCTGTATTTGTCTTGGGGACAGAACTGTGGTGTCACAGTTAAGTAAATTAGCATTCAGAGTTCTAACAACTGGCTTAAGAACTTGTGCTCGAATGATTCTTAGATGTTGGACAGAGACTGAAACTCCCACACTGAGACTGTGGAAGGAACAAACGATGGAAATGGCTGCATGTGAAAAGATGCTGGAAAGACTGAAGTGCAAAAACAACATGGTAAAAGAAGAATGGGATGACTTTAGTGGATATATGATGGATGTGACCTTCACAAGAATCTGAGTATTATATTTTATATCATGCACTAAAACCCACCACGTTATTGTAACCAAATAATGACTGTTCTTATATCAGTGTCTGTTTGGTTCCCTGCCTGTTTCTATTTATTTATTCTTTTTTCTGTTTTGCATGTTTTTGTTCTGTTTGTAAATATTACTGTAATAAAAATCAAATAAAACATCTAAATATATATTAAAAATTAACGTAGTACAAATTCTTTTGTTATTTCACTTAAGCAGAGTTTTCAGCTTTTCATCTGTATTTTACTTGAGTATTTATTCTCTGATAACTTTGAACTTTTACTTCCAACATCTGAACACAAATATCTGAACTTTCTCCTCCTCACATTTTCTAAACAGGCTCCTTACTTTAGTTTTAATGACTTTGAGGTGAATTATTGATTATTGTTTGTATTTGCATCATTGTGCGCCACCTTCCAACATCAAGACTGATTTCAACCTAAATGGACGAAACAATAAGACAAAGAAAAGATGATTCGCTGGTGGATCTATCAGAGGACATCAGACAGGACAGACAGGACGAGACGGAAATGATGCAAAACACGTAACAAGTCAAAGCTGTAAAAGATGTAACAAGATGAAAATGACATAACATGACAAAAACAACGTAACAAGGCAAAAACATAAAAGATGTAACAAGACGAAAATGATGCAAAAGAAGTAATAAGACAAAAGGTGATGTAAAAGATGTAACAAGACGATAATAACAAAGAAGACCTAACAAGATGTAACAAGATGAAAACAACATAAAAGATGTGAGAAGATGAAAATAGTGTGACAAATCAAAAATGATGCAAAATATTTAACAAGATGTAACAGGAAGTGAAAACATGAAGCCAATATAAAAGATGTAAAGAGACAAAACAACATAAAAGACAAAAGACCAAATGATGTAAAACATGAAAACAGCATAAAAAACGACGTAACAAGCTGAGACAGACAGAGACAGAGACTCTCCGGTGGACAAAAGCTGAGCTTCAGTTGTCTTTGCACAGAAACAGTCAGTAGAAATGTCCTTTTTACTTTTATACTCTGAGGACATTTCAGAGCCTGAACTTTTTCACTTTTACTGCAGTTGAATCAGCACTTCTACTTTAACCAGAGTCTTTTTTTTTTACACAAGTATCTGTACTTGTACTGCAGTAAAGACTGTGTGGACTTCTTCCACCTCTGATAATTGTAGATGTAGTACTAATAGACGTAGTAATAGCAGTAGTTGTCGTAAAGTGTTGTGGCTCAGTCGCAGCAGCTGGTACAGCAGTTTTTCCCAGAAACTCAGTTTTCCAGGAAAGATGTCTGTTAAAGGATGAAGAGGAGGATGAGGAGGAGGAGAGGGGGACAGAGGAGGTGTGGAGGAGCAGCAGGGTTTTTGAGCCCCTCACTGTCTCAGCTTGTTCCTTCAAACAGAATTCCTGCTGTAAATGTGGAGCCTCAGGCTACAGGCTCGTAAAGCTGCAGAGACGCCTTTAAAAACACTCACTGAGGGTGTGTGTGACTGACTCTGTGTGTGTGTGTGTGTGTGTGTGTGTGCGTCTCAGACATACATACAACATGTTAAATTATAACAGGACAGTTGTAGCAGCTTCTCTGACTCTGCTGATCCTCCAGAGATCAGCTGGTCACAAAGGAGATCCTGCTGGAACCACACCTGCTGGTCCTGGACAAATTCAACACGCCGTCACAGACAAACAGTAAACTAGAGTTTTATCCTGGTTTCAAGTTTGTTTGGGTTATTAAGTTCATATGGAAAACATTAAAACAAGCAGCCATTGTACATAAACGTCCTCTCCTCAGTCTTAGGTTGAGATAACAAGAGTCTGAGATAAAATATTTTCCCAATCTGGTATCACATGAGCAAATCTTAACTAAGTTTAGGAGTCAGCATCACTTTTCAACTTTAATGTCTGTTGCCGTAGCAACCAATGCTACTTTTCTCATCTTGCCAACCTGAACAAGGTTGTGACCGTTGGCTTTTCAAACAGACTGAAACATAAAAAAAACAATGGAGCAAAAACAGCGGTGAAGACAGATGAGGTGGAGATGTTGGCAACATCTGTAGAGAAATCTAAAGACATTTACAGCAGCAGAGACAGAGTGTCCACCCTGTCCACCCTGTCCACCCTGTCCACTGTGTCAAAACAATAAACAGATACAGATTAAACAAGTCAGCTAACACTAGTTGAGCAGTTACCAGACGTGGGAGGCACAGAGCCACGGAAACCAGATATTAATGGTTGATAATAACTGTGGACTGTTTTCAGCTTCATAAGCAGGACGTGCTAGAAACAGTGTGGGAACCACTGCACTGGTGTTAGCATATAGCAATGTTTGTTTACAGTAGTAAAGTAAGTATGTTTGCCTTCCTGTCCTCGTCCCCCACTGCCATTCATTATAACTATTTTAACTAATGGGTGTCTCTGCATCGTTACAATTATTTATTTTTTTTCTTTAGCATTAATATTTTATTCAATCTATCATATGTTACAATTATTACAATTATTATTATTATTATTATTATTATTATTATTAAGTTATGATTGTAATAATTAATTAATGATAATTATTATTTATTTTGAGTGTTGATCTATCTATTTTTTCCACATATACCCGATCTCTGCGTCATATCATGGAACACCAGTTCTCTCTCTCTCTCTCTCTCTCTCTCTCTCTCTCTCTCACACACACACACACACACACACAAACACACACACACACACACACACACACACCGTACAGTTGGTCACTACCCCTGGACTTAACAACTACTTAGCTGTTCTCTGTATCTGTATGTTCTATGTTATCTGTATTTGTGTGTGTACCTGTGTGTTATATGTATGTATGTATCACTTTTTCCACACACTTTTTCACCAATGAAAAAAAACAGTAGTAAAGTAAAATAAAATAAAATAACAAATGAACAGAATAGAATGGAACAGAGCAAAACAGAAGAGAATAAAATTAGTTAAAAAATTAAATAAATTAGATAAAAAAAATTAATTCAATGGATAATAATAAAATAAAATAAAGCAGAAAATGGAATAAATTAAAGACAAATATAATAAAATAAATACAATAAAATAAAATAACATAAACTACAATAAATAAAATAAGACAAAATAAAATAAAATAAATCTGATAAAATAAAATAAAACAAATGAAAACTTAAATTAATTTAACTAATGAAATGAATAAGATTAATAAAATGGAAAAATTAAAGAAACAATTATAATAAAACAAAATAACAACAAATAAAAAATAAATAAAAATAAACAGAGTGAGGTGATTCTGATCAGAGCTGATGTTTTTAAGTTTTGTCTGAAGACGTGAGAAAAAAAGCACCGCTGTTTATTCGTCGGGGTGATAATCAGTGATCTCTCTCCTCCATGTGATGTCACACATCAGACATCATGTCCTTGTCAGGCTGATCGATAGAGAGAGAGAGAGAGAGAGAGAGAGAGAGAGAAAGAGGTGGTGGTGAAATCAAGCTGTGGGCGAGTGAGCAGGATGGCAGGGTCATGTGACCTGCGGAGGAGGACGAAGACAGAGAAAGAGGAAGAGTTTCATTGGCTGTCGGTTATTAAAGAAGAAAAACAACCTTCACCGACATCAATAAAACGTTTAACATGTTTACAGCTGAACGTTTTCTCCACGTGTGACGACAGTGAGTCATGTGACTGTGACATGTTCATGTTCGCTAATGTGCAGCTAAAAAAGGCTGCAGGGATTCATGAATTCATACGTTCAGTCCAAAAACATCCTAAAAGAATAATTCAGCATTTAAGGAAACTTATTTTCTTTCTTCAGATGGATATCAATACGGAGCTGGAGTCAGGATGTGGTTAGCTTAGCTTAGCATAAATAAAGCTAGCAACAACAACTCTAAAGCTGTCTGATTCACAACGTGTCTCGTTTCTTAATTTATCACTACGTAAACTGAATTATAAAAACACTCCTATATATGCTATATATATAGGAGTATATATATTCCTCCATTCCTATACAGCTTGTATAGGAAGTGTATAAACATGTAATAAATTGTTATAAGAAACAACAATAAAGTTGTAAGTTTTAAGTTTTGAATTAGGTATTTATTAACATCTATAACTCCTCCTGTTGACAGCCACACATGAAGACTGCTGTATATAAAGATAATTAATAATAATATGGTAAAACACACCTGTAATAAAATATATGTTTTCATACGAAACGTTATAACTGCTGACCAATACTGAGCTTTAATAAACACTTAGAGATGCTTATATCTGCTCACAACTACATTGTAGCAGCTTTAAAATCAGGAACTTTGATATTGTGTTGATTTTGGAGCCCCCTGTGGACACAAACTGTAGTGCATAACCACAAAACTAAAATGTCAAAAATAAAATTATGTGAACTTAACTTCTTTTTAACTGGCTAACGTACAACTCTCTGTAACTTTTGTATGTGAAAATGTAAACAGGCTGGTTTCATCATCGTCATCATCATCATTATATTTAAAAGGTTGAATAGTTACTTAATATATAATCTTTGGTTGGAGTTGTTTCCCTCCGCCTGCTCCTCCACAGACTGAAGCTCAGGCAGGCTGCATAGTTATACTTAGTTTAGCTAAACTCTGATTATAACTAATCTTAGATTAAATTAATCTTTGTCGGTTCAGCCCAGTATAAGGAGCCCAAATCAGCCAGAAAAACAGCTGCAGAAACAGATGGGTGTCCACATACTTTTGGCTACATTATATCACTTAACAGAGTCTGTGGTTCCTTCTCAACAAGTCACAGTGAAGCATTTCTTCACTCATCGATCAGGACAGTTTGTCTCCTGGTGCCTGGTTTCATGTGATATAAGACATAATAACAGTGTTATGAAACGTGTGTGCGTGAGCTCTGTATCAGTGTGTGGTAACAGTGTGTAACGTTATGTGGCACAAGAGGAAGTGCAGAGCGCTGATGTGACCGTGACTTCCTCTGGTGTCTCACAGAAGCAACAGCAAGCTGAAGAGAAGTGAGCAGGTTTCCTCCTGTTTCAGTGTCTCACAAACACTGTCAGCTGTCTGCTGGAGACACATCTGAGACTCTCTGAGGACAAGACACCGAAAACACTCATGACAAGACACCGAAAACACTCATGACAAGACACCGAAAACATTCAGAACAAAACACGGAAAACTTTCAGGACAAGACACTGAAAACATTCAGGACAAGACACCGAAAACACTCATGACAAGACACCAAAAACACTCAGGACAAGACACAGAAAATATTCAAGACAAGACACCAAAAACATTCAGAACAAAACACAGAAAACATTCAGAACAAAACACCGAAAACTTTCAGGACAAGACACCGAAAATATTCAAGACAAGAAACCAAAAACATTCAGAACAAAACACCGAAAACTTTCAGGACAAGACACTGAAAACATTCAGGACAAGACACCGAAAACACTCAGGACAAGACACCGAAAATATTCAAGACAAGACACCGAAAACACTCATGACAAGACACCGAAAATATTCAAGACAAGACACCAAAAACATTCAGAACAAAACACGGAAAACTTTCAGGACAAGACACTGAAAACATTCAGGACAAGACACCGAAAATATTCAAGACAAGACACCAAAAACATTCAGAACAAAACACCGAAAAGTTTCAGGACAAGACACAGAAAATATTCAGAACAAGACACAGAAAATATTCAAGACAAGACACTGAAAACACTCAGGAGACAACATTGAAAACATTCAGGACAAGACACCGAAAACTTTCAGAACAAGACACCAAAAACTTTCAGGACAAGACACCGAAAACACTCAGGACAAGACACCAAAAACTTTCAGGACAAGACACCGAAAACACTCAGGACAAGACACCAAAAACTTTCAGGACAAGACACCGAAAACACTCAGGACAAGACACCAAAAACTTTCAGGACAAGACACCGAAAACACTCAGGACAAGACATCGAAAACACTCAGGAGACAACACTGAAAACATTCAGGACAAGACACCGAAAACTTTCAGGACAAGACACTGAAAACACTCAGGAGACAACACTGAAAACACTCAGGACAAGACACCGGAAACACTCAGGACAAGACACCAGAAACACTCAGGACAAGACACTGAAAACATTCAGAACAAGACACCGAAAACATTCAGAACAAGACATCGAACACACTCAGGAGACAACACTGAAAACACTCAGGACAAGACACTGGAAACACTCAGGACAAGACACCGAAAACTTTCAGGACAAGACACCGAAAACACTCAGGACAAGACACTGAAAACTTTCAGGACAAGACACCGAAAACACTCAGAACAAGACACTGAAAACACTCAGGACAAGACACTGGAAACACTCAGGACAAGACACCGAAAACTTTCAGAACAAGACACCGAAAACTTTCAGGACAAGACACCGAAAACACTCAGGACAAGACACTGAAAACTTTCAGGACAAGACACTGAAAACATTCAGGACAAGACACCAAAAACATTCAGGACAAGACATCAAACACACTCAGGAGACAACACTGAAAACACTCAGGAGACAACACTGAAAACACTCAGGACAAGACACCGAAAACTTTCAGAACAAGACACCGAAAACATTCAGAACAAGACACTGAAAACTTTCAGGACAAGACACTGAAAACTTTCAGGACAAGACACCGAAAACACTCAGGACAAGACACTGAAAACTTTCAGGACAAGACACCGAAAACATTCAGGACAAGACATCGAAAACACTCAGGAGACAAGACTGAAAACATTCAGGATAAGACACCGAAAACACTCAGGGCAAGACACCGAAAACATTCAGAACAAGACACTGAAAGCTTTCAGGACAAGACTGAAAACATTTAGGACAAGACACTGAAAACTTTCAGGACAAGACACTGAAAACACTCAGGAGACAACACTGAAAACACTCAGGACAAGACACCGAAAACTTTCAGAACAAGACACCGAAAACATTCAGAACAAGACACTGAAAACTTTCAGGACAAGACACTGAAAACTTTCAGGACAAGACACTGAAAACACTCAGGACAAGACACTGAAAACTTTCAGGACAAGACACCGAAAACACTCAGGACAAGACACTGAAAACACTCAGGAGACAAAACTGAAAACATTCAGGACAAGACACCAAAAACATTCAGGACAAGACATCGAAAACACTCAGGAGACAAGACTGAAAACATTCAGGATAAGACACCGAAAACACTCAGGGCAAGACACTGAAAACTTTCAGGACAAGACTGAAAACATTTAGGACAAGACACTGAAAACTTTCAGGACAAGACACTGAAAACACTCAGGACAAGACACTGAAAACTTTCAGAACAAGACACTGAAAACTTTCAGGAGACAACACTGAAAACACTCTGGCAGGTTCTACCAAGAACATTGTTATATTTCTAGGGCTTTATCGAGAACAACTCTGGGGTTACACAGAAGTGTTCTTCGAGGAAAGATTAGTCTTTCAAAGAACCCTCTTTGTACAAAATGGTTATTCAAAAGCAAGTGGTTCTTTGTAGAACCCCAGTCCTTCAGGAAGAACTATTTTGGAACCTTTATTTCTAGGGGTGCGGATGTCAGCCTTTGGTCAGTTGGCTTCTCTCAGCGACAGTCTCTGTGAAGATTCTCAGTTTAATTAATCCTACATTCAACACTGTCAGCTCAAACCGTCCTACGTGTTATGTCTGAACATCTATGAACGTTCTACTTATTTGACTGTGAATGAGGTTAGGAACTGAACTGTGAGATAAGAACAGCCTCCCTAGTGTCAGCAGGGTTGTTTAGTGGAACGTCCACTTCACTGCGCTGCTGCAGCAGGTTCCAACATGTCTGCTGGATATCTGATTCAGTGAAGCACGACCAGCGAGACACAGAGACACCTCAGCTGCTGCTGTCTCAGTTCTCTGTTCTGTTCCTCACTGGTTCCCTCCGATGTCTCTGTTCTGGTCAGAAGGGCTGGGTGTCCATCAGCGAGACAGTTTATCAAAGAAACAGAAACCAAACTGTTTCAAACTGATGGTTTTTCTTGTTTGAGCAGCATCGTGTGGATCAAATGTGTCTTCTCCAGAATGAGCCGCAGCAGCCTGGACTAACTCTAAACCTAATTATAAACTCTAAATTTGGATTAACTCTAAACCTGGACCAATTATAAACCCTAAACCTGGACTACTTCAGAGCCTGGACTACCTCTAAACCTGGACTATCTCTAAACGTGGACTAATTACAAACTCTAAAGCTGGACTAACTCTAAAACTTGGACTAATTATAAACTCTAAACCTGGGTGTGTGTTCTAGATAAAAATCTTTGGAATATAAAAAGGATTTCTGTGGAACGTCCTGAGTGTGCTGTATAAGATCCTTGGAATTTAAAAAATGTATCAGTAGAACCCTTTGTGTTCTAAATAAAATCCTTGAAATATAAAAAGGTTCTTGATAGAAGCCCTTTGTGGCTTTTAGATCAAACCATTAGAATGTAAAAAGGTTCTTGGTACAATCCCTCTGGTGTGTTCTAGATAGAAACCTTGGAATATACCAAGGGTCTCAGTAGAATTTTCCAGATAAAACCCTTGAAATATAAAAAGGTTCTTCATAGAACCTCCTTGGTGGGTTCTCGATAAAACTCTTGAAATATAAAAATGTTCTTGTTAGAACCCCCTTGCTGGGTTCTAGAGAGAGCCATTAGAATATAAAAAGGTTTTTGATAGAGCCCAATTGGTGGGTTCTATATAAAACCCTCAGAATATAAAACGTTTCTCTGTAGAACCCCCTGGGTGTGTTCTAGATAAAACCATTGGGATATAAAACAGTTCTCTGTGGAACACCCTTCCATGTGTTCTAGATAAAAACCTTATAATATAAAAAAGGTTCTCAGTAGAACCCCCTCAGTGTGCTCTAAATAAAACCCTTGGAATATAAAAGGGTTCTTGATAGAACTCCTGGGTTGGGTGGGTTCTAGATTGGACCCTTTAACTATAAAAAGGTTCTTAATATAACTCTCTGTGTTGGTTCTTTCTAAAACTGATGGAATCTGAAAATTTCTCAATAGAACCCATTGGGTGGGTTTTTGTTGGCACCCTGAGAAGGTGGAAAGGTTCTTGATAGAACCTCCAGAGAGGTTTCTGGGTGGAACTATTACACCATAGGATAGTTCTCTGTAGAACCTCTCAACAAGGGTTCTGGATGGAACCTTTCACTAATGGTTCCAGGTATAACCCTTTATGTTGGTTCTATGTGGGTTTCAACTGGAAACTTTAGAAAACATCCTACCAGAAACCAAAAAGTGTTCTGCTATGGCAAGCTGAAGAACTCTTTATGGTTCTAGTTAGCATCTTTATTTCTACGAGTGCACATTTGATATTTGCACAGTTATCAGAGTTGTTGTGCTTTAATTTCACTGCTATTGAACTCAAATGAGCACATGACAAATAAACATCTTTAATCTTAGAACACGTGAACAGAACAGCATGTTTTCATATATAATACATATTTGTATATATAGTATATATTTTATACAGTAAATATTTATATATTGTATATATTTATACACAGTATATGTTTTGGCAGATAATATTCAGATCAGTGACTGAAGTTGACCAGTCAGGAGGCGGCAGGTTGTCCGCTGGCTCACGGCGCCCAGCGTGGACACATTAACCTGTCAAGAGGCCACACAGCAAAAATGTTGTCATTTGGCCCCAATTATAACTAAAATAACTGTGGTCTTGAAGCTGTGTATTGACCTGGGGCCCCTTTACAGGACGGGGCCGTGAGATTAAGCGCTGATCCAGGACCTGTCTTAGTTAATATTGTTCTTCAATGGTGCAAATTCCTCAACAAATCTGCAGTTAATCAAATTATGTAGAACCAATTGACACACAGTGAACCTGGGGCTTTAGGGGGCCCCTCAGGGTCTGGGGCCCCAGGGCAGCTGGTAATCCAGCCGTGCCGGCCCGTTTAAGGCTGATACATTTATGCTGGACTGATTCGGGACACGATTTGGACATCTGTTTTTCCCCCTGCTGTAGAATTTTTTATAAAGGTTACACTTGGAACACTTTCAGACAGTTCTACCTAGAACCCAACATAACAGATTACACCTAGAACCATCTGTGAACCAGAACCCCCTATCAGAGTTTTTACAGAGAACCCTTCTATTGTGTAATGGCTCCAACCAGAACCCTCTCTGATCCAGAACCTCTCCAACTACCCACCCAGGGGGGTTAACCAAGAACCTTTTTTATATTCAATGAGTTTTACCTAGAACCCACCAAGGGGAATGCACTGAGAACCTTTTTTTGGTCCAAGACTTTTATCCAGAACCTACCCAGGAAGTTCTAGCAAGAACCCTTTTTTATATTCCAAGGGTTTTATCTAGAACCCACCAAGGGGGTTCTACTGAGAAGCTTTTTTCCCCAAGGGCTTTATATGCACTCAGGGGGTTCTACAGAGATGTTTTTTATATTATGGTCCAAAGAACACTTGACAAAAGAGTTCTTGAAGGATTTCAACAATCCTTGCGGAACTCTGTCTTCCAAAAAGGGTTCTTTGAATGAAAAGGGTTCTGAATGGAACCCTTGACAAACCCTTTCTTCAGGGTATGTAAATTGGTGTATTTGGTATGTCACCTTTTATTATTTTCAGTGTAATATTGTAACCTTTTCTGAGTTTGTGTATGTGGTTGTTTTGTTGTTTGTTTTTCCCCCTTTATCTTTTTTTTTATGTATTTGATGTTTCTTCTATCTGCTTTGTTCCATTCTTTGCTGTTCACTATGAGTATATGCCACAACAGTACCTTATATTTTGAGAAAAATAAATACATAAATAAAACTAAAAAAATTTTTTTAAAAAAGGTTTTAAAAAAGTTTTCAAAAGTTATTTATCATAGATTCCTGCAAGTTCCACCAATCAGAGCAGTTCTCCACACAAACATCATACATGTATGTCTCAATCAGCCAACTGACTTTTATTTACTTTATTTCTTAATTTATTTAAGGTTATTATTTTTGCCTTTGTCATTTTCATCTTGTCATATCAATGTTGTTACATCTTTTACGTCATTCTCATCTTGTTACGTCATTTTTGTCTTTATACGTTATATTTGTATATTCATCTTATCAAGTCTTTGTTCGCTGTTTTCATCTTTCATTAACATGTAAAAAGTAAGGAAAATGTTTTGAGAATGTAAGGAGTAGAAAGTACAGATATCTGTCTTAGAATGCAGCGAGTACAAGTAAAAAGTTGTCATAAAAACAAATAGTCAAGTTAAGTACAGATACCTGAAAAAAAAAATTCCATCTCTGTGTTTCTGAAAAGGGGGGGGGGGGGTTAAATGCAATTTTCACTTACTGCTGCAATTCATTGCAAACAAAAAAAACATTGCTACATAAATCATCTTTTGTTTCAGAAAAATTGCTGTGAAATCAGGCATTTTGGGTCAGAAGAATCCTGGCATTCTGCTGGCTGCAGCACCAACACTCAGAGGTCATTAGATTTTAATCTGCACGCTGGAAATTTAAAATCAATGTACTCGTTTCCCTGTATGAATGTCGCCTATCACAAGCGCAGTAATGAGAAGGATGCAGTGTGGAAGCAGAGTTTGGTTCTGTGGAAGGATCACTTACTCCTGGCGCTGCTCGCTCTGATACCTGGTTAAATATTTTATTATACAGCTTAATGAAACATGAAGAGCTCGGCTTTTCCAAGCAGTTACACAGAATGACTGTGGCTCTCACAGATCATGGCGGTAAAAAGGCGCTTTTCCTCGGCAGCGAACGGGAAAGGTAACATGTGAAAGACTGAAGTGAAACTCCACACTGACGCTCCACACACACACATACACATATGCACTCAGTCCAGATCCCAAATCCGCACCCGCAGTTTACAGCGCGCCGACGGAGCCCAGTTTGAATTGACGGACGTCCGTTGCAGCCAATCAGCGCTCACCGTGCGCCAAAGCTGTGTTTATTCCACTTATCCGACCAATCGGAGTGGCCCTCCGCGGCCGAGTGCGTCATCAGAGTAGAATGTGAATGTGGGCTGCCTGTTACCGGAGCACACTCTGCTCCCATCCCCCCATCCTCATCGAGCAATGGCGGCTGTCTTTTTCTTGCCGCTTTGTCCTTCTCTCATGTTCAGCTTGTAAAAGAAATGTGTACAAAACTCGGTAAGGAATGTTTGCCCTTGTGTTTCAGAAGAATGCGTGTCAGCTTCATGAGCACATTATTAATTATTATTTTTCGCACTTGTCTCATCGCATGTCTGTTATGTCGCACTGCTTTTTTTTCCCTCCTCCTCCTCCTCCTCCTCGGCGGGGCTTTTCTCTCTCGGGCTCTAACAATGGAGGGATGGAGGAAATGAGGCCACAGCACTGAACTGCACCCGCTCACTGAAGCAGCCTGAACACACACTTCACTACAAAGTGTTTTCTATATATTCTTTTCGACGAATACTGTGTTTATTCGACCTTGGCGCACGAATTTATGGGCTGTTATGTAAAAAAAAAAAAATGAGCGTCAAGTGCGCACATCCACAGATGAGTGAGGGAGTTTCAAACATGGGCGTCGGGGAGGGGCGGGGCGAGCAGGCGACGATCAAGAGCTGTGATGAGAACATGGCGGCAGTGCCGCACATTAATATTCTTTAAGCCTTTTATCTGCTTGATAGTGCTCATAAGGCGGGTAAAGAGGTGACAACAGCGTCATTAAATACTTTAATCCACTAACACCGTTCGTGTCGTCGACATTTTGCCTCTATTCCCCCAAAGACTTGCCTCTATTCCCTCGTCGCGTCGGTGGGCGGGAGAAACGGTGTGTAGTCGCCGCCTGACTCGACCAGATGAACATCAATCAATCAAATTGTGACATACGTCAACCGAAGCGCTGCCTATTCGATATATTTAGTGCGTATTTCGGTGTACAGTGAATTTTCACGGTTTCGCGGTGTCGAACAGGCGCCCGTGTTGAACACTGGGTTCGTTTTGTCGGGTTTTACCGGTCCGGGTATTGTTTTGGGGGGAGAAAGGACAGTTGCAGCGGCGGACAGGAGGGGGGCGGGGCCTACGGGTTTAGAAATTCTATCCATTGTTCCACTCCAACGCGCGAAGAGAACACCTCTGTGGAGCCGTGAGCCAATGAGCTGCCGCCGAGCTCCTCCGAACTCCGCCCACAAGCCTATATTAAAGGCTCGGCCGTCAGCAGCATTGGCCACTGGCACAATATAATACTGATTGATCCACAAACTGAGCGGAGGGATTTACTTTATTCAACCTTTCATTTCAGCCGTCCTTTATTTTATTGAACTAAAACAATGGCCGACACACAAGTTGACTCCGGCTCGGATATCTCTGCCAAGGTAAGCCGCCTCACCTCACACCTCCAGCGGAGCCGCTGCTCACTAAGCCCCGCAGCAGAATAAAGCTTCTCTGGGCTCTAACCTAGATTTAAAAAAAAAAAACCTTCCGTCGGCGCTTCGCGCTCATTCGGAGCCAGCCGGAGGTGAAAAGGAGAATTAAAAACCCGCTCTTCATGTCTTTTTCTCTCTAAACTCTGTTGGGAAATAAGGGAGAAATAAAGCAGCGGGTCTGAGCACCGCATCATGGAAATCGGCTGCGTTTCACTCCGCGTCTCATTGTCCGGAGAGTAACAGTCTGCGCGGGTTCTTTGTTTATACAAGCGGCTCGGTTCTCCTCCACGTCCAGCCCGGACCGAGTGAACACGACCCGTTCCGACAAACTCTCTGCGGCTTTTTGAGCTCTTTATCCGCGGCTCTTGTCGCTGAATTGATTTGCACATTTATTCCACATCCTCCAGGCTGCTTAATGCGAATTAATTCGAAGTCAAATCCCGCTTCCAGCTGAAGAGAACCGGCTTGTTTATTAATAGAGCGGTAAGGAGCTGCCGGGCTGAGCAGCGGAGGACTAAATGGGATTTTCTGAGGCTCTCCAGCTGGTTTGGACTGAGAAGTTGGTTTGAATGGAGGACAGAGAGGAGGCAGGCAGGCGGTGCGTAGCTCACACCGATGTCAACTTTCGGGCTCTGCACCTCCAGCCTCGTATTTCATGTAACTACATGTTCTTCAGGCCCTTTGTGTTTTTGTTTGGGTCCCCGTTTTTTAAAGGCACCGGCGGGCCTGCGTGCACCGTCCGACCCGGTTTGTTTACCGACTCAGGAAGGTCGGCGGCTGCTGCTGTTTGTTGAGCCTCCGTTTACCGGAGTGTGTGTGATCCACACAGTGAGCCGCTGCTTCCTCTTCTTCTTCTTCGTTGTTTTTTGGAGCATGTTCGCAGGGCGCGTTTACGTCTCAGGGGAAAAGTTTGTCTCTTTTTCTGTAATGCAGCCCACTTCTTCTCCCTGTGTGTGTGTGTGTGTGTGTGTGTGTGTGTCGGGCTGTGGAGGTGTGATGATGATGATGTGACGGGGCTGGTTTTCCCCTCTTTGTGACCCTCTCTCGTCTCTCTGACCGTCTTTGTGCTTCTCTAAATGTTTAATATCCGTCCAGTTGGACTTTGGATCAGATCGGGTAAAAGTTTAATAGCCCCCGCGGGAGGGGGGAGACAGGGGGGAGTCAGTCGCGGCTCCGCAGCAGCAGCAGCGGGCTGTGGGAGGACAGGATCCGGGCTGAGCCGCGGAGCTGAATAATGATAATAATAGTAAAATAAGTGATTATACACATTAAGGGCACATATGGGTGGGGGTGTGGAGGTAAAAGTTGGGGCCCGGTGTTGCCGCTGATGATCCGGGGTGCCCGTTCAGCCACTATTTATAGTTTGGAGCATTTTTACGCACAAGCGCCTTTTTACGCACAGTGCGCTCACGGAGCTGAACTGGACCTCATTTGTGTCCTGCCAAGGAGGCGCCGATGCTGCTAAACAGCTTAATGGATTTTAACCAATAAGATTATATAAAGCAATTAATCAATAGCAGCGTCTGTGTTGGATGTGCGGGGCGTGCGTGTGTGCGTGCAGCGGGGATAAAAGGCTGTGAACGGACGGTGTCGGCAGAACGAGGAAGCGGGGCGCTATTAATAGTGTCGGCGGGCGGTTTTCCGCTGTGAGCGCGGAGCAGAAACAACCCGGAGGTGTGTGTGTCGGTGAAGGGGTGTGTGTGTGACGGTGTGTCCGCGGCTCCGGCCTCGTTTTCGCTCTGCTCGGTTGCCATGTGTCGTCTTCTATTGTCCTCTCCAGCCTCCGTTACAACGCGGGGCCAGCAGCGGCAGCGTGCACCGCGCTCTCCGCCGCCGCCTCCGCCTCCTCCTCCTCCTCCATCACCTCCTCCTCCCCCCCCCCCCTTCTCCTGCGCCCTCCTGTGTTATTTTAAACGGAGCGGTGCATCCTGGGTATTGCAGTGTCTCTCCCGGGCGTGTCTCGCGACATATGGCGGCGAAGGCAGCCCGCGAAGACTACAATACCCAGAGTGCCCTGGGGGCCACATCAAAGTATCAGATTACAACACATTAGAGGGGATGGAGTGGGAGGAGGAGGAGGGGGGGATCTGCAGAGACCAGTGTGGTGTTTAAATAGGAAGGCTTCACTCTGACAGGGAGAGCTCCCAGCATGCACTGGGACTCGTCTAACTAGGCCATTAGGTAGCAGGGCAGGTAACAGCAGCTGGGAGGAGTTTCACTACATCACAGATGTTGTTTTGTAAAATTTATTTTACATTTATATTTTGTTTTTCATTAGGACCTGAAAGAGAAGAAGCTGGTGGAGGAGAAGGAGAACGGCAAAGATGCTGCCACCAACGGAAAGGTAACCAGCACCTCCACGCCATCCACACATCTGATGCTCCTCCTGGAGCAACTCTGAGGAAATGTTGAACTTGTATGCAGGTCCTGATCAGTACTGAGTTTCTGGGACCAATAAAGATATAAAACAATTTGAATATTGATAAAGTGGCCAATATAAATGTGTTGATGAGTGAATGTGATGAAGGCACCATCAGAAATGACACCAGGTCACTTAAAAGTAAACTTTCACTGGTATTTTTAATAATTATAAACAGACATAATAATCATAAAACACTTCTATATTATATGAATGCTGTTTAAAAATATCTGCATTATGTTCTGTCTTTTATAAAGTTATAATGGACAACTTTTGTACGCTGATACTCATTAAGCTACTATAGACCAATATGGCCGACTGATGTATCTGTCTGGTTCTGCTTTTCTTCAGAGTCTGCCATTTTAAACATTTTTTGTGTGTGTTGCAGGAGAACGAGGAGAATGGCGAGCCCGACGTAGATGACGAAGAGGACGAGGAGGTGGATGAGGAGGACGAGGAAGATGATGGAGAGGGTAGCTAAAAAAATATTTTTTATTTTAAAGGTGCCATTGATAATAATCAGCCACTAGTGGGCACCCTACCCCAACCTGTTCCATCCCAGAGGACACAGATAAACAAAACATTCAGTTTGGATCCACCAAAATAAAAAAAGCAATTAGTTCACAATTTGTTTTTTATTCTGTTTCTTCTAAAAAGCCTGGGGATGTATTGTATTACTTTGAAAAATGTTAATAAGTCTCACCTTTAATCTTGTTATCTTTTCCAAAAATGTGCAAAAGTCTCACTTTTTTTCTTTTCCATTGTCCTGCAGGTGAGGAGGAAGACGAGGAAGATGACGAAGACGAGCTCGAGGGCGGCACAAAACGGGCAGCTGAGGATGACGACGACGACGACGAGGTGAGGTGGCGAAGTCTTAACACGCAAGAATCCAAGCAACCAATGAAGTCACGGTTTAACTAACCAGCCTTCTTCTTCTTCTTCTCCTCCTCCTCCTCCTCCTCCTCCTCCTCGCAGGACGACGTCGAAACCAAGAAGCAGAAAACCGACGATGACGATTGATGCGTTTTCCCCCCACGCCATCCTGCTGAACCACTTCCTGATTCTTCACCTCTGACCATTTTTCTATGTCACAGGTGGAGGACCTGGAGGACTGATTTAAAGGAAAAAATAATAATAAAAAAAAATCCAACATGGTCATTAGCAAGTAGAGTTCAACAAACATCGACCACGTCCACACACACAAACACACACACACTCTCTCGATCTCCCCTCAAACTGCAAAACAAATTTTCTAGAGGAACTCGCCACCACATCGACGCAGAAATCCGGCTTCTCTTCAACAACAACACGAAAGGAGAATTTGTTTGTATTTTTATTTACATTTTATATTTTTGTACATATTGTTAGGAGGGGGGGTCAGTTTCTCTCCCGGCAGCGATCTCGTCAGACCAAATCGGTGCTTCTTTAACGAAAGATTTTACTTGGTTGACCATGTTACGATATCTCAACAGATAACTAGGGAAAAAAAAACATGTAAAAACAGTAAAAAAACATGAAAGACAACCTCTTAAGCCGTTGAACTCAGAGCATTCCAGTAAATTTAATGTATGTACTTTAGCTGTACCATAACTAGTTTGTTTGTATGGGAGGGTAAGGCCAAAGAAAAGAGCCTCTTTTCTTTTTCCTTTTATTTTGTTTTTGTCAGCGACTTTTTGTTTTATGACGGCCTGTTTTGATGTATGTGCGAAGTTTGTTGTTTGACAATAAACCGGACTTTTATTTTGTGAGTTGTACTTTGTATCTCTGCTTGTTTCTTCCTCTTTCAGGTGGAGGTGAACTCACAGGTATTCTGAAAGGGGTTAAAGGTCGCCAGCTTTCAAAAGTGGAAAGAAACTAAATACATTTACTCAAGTTTCCATTTTATGCAGCATTATACCTCTGCTCTTTAAAACTTTAAAACCACATGCAGAAATTAATTTATTAGAGAAAGTAAAGAATATCAAACTTTGTTTATACAGAAATTTTTGTAAAGGGCAATTCAAAGTGGAGAGAAAATAAAAGAATGCAAGTAATAAAAACAATTTAAGTGAAAACAAACAGAACTGTAGAAAAAGATATTAAATCAAAGGTGACATTAAGGACAAAGATCTCAAAGGTCACAAATATCTTGATAAAATGATTGATTAATAAGAGAAGTCTTAAGTTTTATTAAAAATATTTTTAAAAAAAGGTGTAGTCCTTAAACAGCTGAAAAAAACACATTTCTAAAAACCTATCAAGGTTTTTATAATTTTATTTATATTTCCACTGAAATGACAAAAATAGAGAGCAGCGTGATGTACAAAGAATGAAAATACACAAAATACATTATTAGTACAAACAGGTGATAGAAACTGATGATGGCAACAAAACTGATGGTTATTTTTCAGGTGTAACTAACTTTGAATCAATCAAACTTTATTTACAAAGAACCTTTCAAACAAATCAGATGGAATTCAAAGTGCTTCACATGTGACGACAAAACAGAAGATGTTAAAAATTAATTTAGAGACTGATGCTCACCAAAAAACCCCCGAACCCAACTGAATTTAATATGACAACAAAAGATGGGTAATTAAAATAATAATAAAAACAATAATATAAGAAATGAAAAATAAATTGATGTACTACATGAAGTAGATTGATTCTAGTAAAACCAAATTATTAATAAAAATAGAAAAAATCTAAAATAATAATAAATAAAAGTATAAATAGTAAAGCCATAAAGTGGTAAAACAATACATAAAAACAATAACTGGGTTTTAAATTTGTCGAAGGGGTCACATGAGAAAAAGTAAAGAAAAAATAAAACTGCATTGAAACTCCAGACTTTCTTATTTAGTGTTGTTCATCAACAGAAGTGGTTAAAGTTTATTTCTGAGTTCACACGCCGTCACATGAAGACAGCGAAAAAACAAAAACAGTGAGAATAAAAGACGAGTGGAAGCTCCAAACTCTCCCCTTAAATGTCTTTTAAAAATATTATGTATCATGTTGTTGCAGCTCTAAGGTTCAAACCTGCAGAACGTTGTAAATGTTCCTCCTGTACAATCTCAGCTAATTCATTTTTTCCATTTCCTGTTACATCACAGTTCTCACAGCTGATTATTGTTTGTGTTTCCTGCAGAACTTCAGATCACTTTATTAAATATGACTTATTGTTGCAGATCTAACTGACCTACAGCGTGTGAAGCTGCTCAGATCAGCTCAGCGTTGACCAGCTCCAACAGAGGGTCTCAACATGAGGGTCGGGACCCCACAAAAGGTCCCAGGATAAATCTTTGAGGTCCCAAGATGAAGACAGGAAAACTTATATTTACGTCTTCTCTTGTGAGATACTTTAGTTTTAAATGTACAGTGTGTGAGTTCTGCCACTAGGGGTCTCTCGCCGTGAAACAATGGGCTCATCTGAGATAATCTGCAAAATTACGAGCCACTGGGAGCCTGTCAGTTTATTGATCAGGTGACAGCCCGGCGTTTGTAGTCAGCAGAGAGCAGCTGCAGCTCCTGGTTCCAAAAACTGCAGCTGCCTCGATCTCGTGAGGTTTTCGTTGCCCACGTGTGACGTCACTCTGTGCGGTGATCACCAGTGATCGATTCTGTGCAGGTCTGGCTCATCTCAAACATACCTACTAACCAGAGACGTAGATTGATGATGTCATTAAGTAGTGAGGGATCATGGGAGTTGTTGTCTTCATTGTTAAACAACCACATAGGTGATCAAAATCTAATCCAGAAAGGAACTGATCATCGGCTGTAGTCCGATACAAAATAGTTCAAAATGACAAAATATTTCTGTAAGATGGACTTTTACATGTTACAGTATTTGTATTATTTGTAATCTGAATTCTACCCTCACAGTAGAATTTAAAGGTATAATCTGCAACATTTTCTTTAAAAACAATTTATAGACTCATAAATATAATTCCTTTCAGTCATCACTTCTACCCCTCTGTCAGTCTGTGCTGGTGTCTGTATCTGCAGAGATCCTTTTTTTCCTTTTTTGTCTCATTATTTTGCTGCTCGGGAAACTTTACCAACCAAAAACTTCAGTGTCTGTCATCCTGGTGTCTTCCTCAGATGAATCCTGCTGATTGTTCTGTGTGAGTCAGTCAAAGTGAACGCAGAGTGTTGAAGGTGTGAGCGGTGAAGGTGGAGGAGTGAACTGAGCCGAGCCTGTTGTCTGTCTGTTGGTTCAGGTTCAGGTCTGCTGTCAGTCCAGGACAAACATGACGGAGCCTGAACGGCTGCAGGAGGATCTGATCCCTGTTCAGTCATGTCTGCTGCAGCCTGCAGGGCCAAAACTCAGCGAGGAAGTCCACACACACACACACACAGGAATGTTGAGAACACACACACACACACACACACACACAGACACAGACAGATGCTGAAACCTGGGCGACATGTCTGTGCTTCACTGTGTTACTGAAACACACCCACAGTGTTACTGTACAGTGTTTTCATATCATACAGGAGCAGAGAAATCAGCTTTATGTCTGGATTTATTTCAGGATTTTGTGTTTAATGTTTTTTATTTTATATTTGAAATATTTTTTAGTTTTTTAAGTTTCTTTATTTAAGGAGACGAGTCCCACTGAGTTCAGAATAAGAATCTGCATAAAAATAAAAACTGAATGTACAGTGAGCAGGTCATTACTGAAAAATAAACTGTCTGGGTTGATTTTGAAATAATGACCTACTCACTGTGCATTATTCCTCAATAATTTGACACAAAATATTGATTTAAAATGTAAAAATGTTAGAAAATTAGAACATGACTATTTAAATATTCAAATATTGTTTTATTTGTAGATTTATTAATCATAAAATGAACATAATCCTTCTCTTTAAAATAGTTACCCTTATTATTTTATTATATAATATAATATATAATTATATATAATTATATTGTGATATTCAATTATTTGAAATATTTTAGAACATATTTTTTTTAAATAGAAATGTATTTTTTTTTTCAAATATTTATTTTATCCCAGAATATATTTAAGTAGTAAGTCGTAGGAAGTTTTTTGTAAGCTATTTTTCTTTTTTCTTTTTTTTTTTAACTTAATAATATTTTAATTAATTCGGTTGGTTCTAGATAAAACCCTTGGAATACAAAAAGGGTTCTCAGAAGCCCCCCCCTAGGTGTGTTCTCAGTAAAACCATTGAAATATAAAAGGATTCTCTTTAGAACACCCCGAGTGTGTTCCAGATAAAAACCCCTGGAAAATAAAGTGTTCTGGGTAGAACTTTCTGGGTGAGTTCTGGTTAAAACCCTTGGAATACAAAGTGGGTTCTCAGTAGAACCCCCTGAGCGTGCTCCAGATAAAAACATCGGAATACAAAAAGGCCCTCGGTAGAACCATGAGTGGATCGGTTCTAAATAAAATCTTTGGAATATAAGTTTTGCGGTGGAACTTCCAGGGTGATTTCTTGTTTGCAACCTAAGAAGGTGGAAAGGTTCTGAATGGAACCATTACACCATAGAATGGTTCTTTTTAGAACCTATTATATGGCCTTCTGGGTGAAATCTTTCACAGATGGTTTGAGGCATAATTGGGTTCTAGGTAGAACTCTCTGGAAGAATTCCATGTGGAACCTTTATAGAAGGTTCCACCAGAAACAAAAAAGGGTTCTTATGGGGACAAGCTGAAGAACCCTTTATGGTTCTAGTTACCACGTTTATTTCTAAGAATACAGTTATTCTCTGTCGTTCCCCAAACAGAACCAGAGAACAAATAGAGAACAGAGAACTTGTAAATCAGGAGTTTACACCTGAAACATGTTCCCCCCTGCAGGCTGCCGCTGCCGCTGCTGTTCTCACATCCTGACTCACAGTTCTGCAGCAGCTGTTCCTCGTTCTCCTCACAGAAGTCGAGTCAGGTCATCACGGCTCCTCATGATCCTCAGTGACCCAGAACGCACCGTGAGACGTTCACTGACCACCTCCTGCCTCACGCTGCAGCAGTGAACACTACAGTCTGTTCTGAAGTAGAAATACTCAAAGTATTTGCATCGACTTCTACTTAAAGCAGCAAAAGTAAAAGTACAAAACATGTTGCTGCTGGTGAAGGTGCAGCTCATTTTAATGACTTTATAAACTGTCGGTGGGTTCTGAGGCCCCCCCCCCCCCGAGGATCAATAAAGTTTTATTTTAGCCTCAACATCATCATTTATTGGTAGATTATATTCTGTGTTGTTAAACTGAACCTGCAGCATCACTGAAATTATAAGAAGAAGGAAAGTAGCTCACAGTTATACTGAAGTTCTCATAAAGATGGACACAAATACATCAAAAAGTATCCTGTTACAAATTACCAGAGGTGGTAAAAGTACACATGTTCTGTACTGTCCAGTAGAAGTATAAATACTTGTGAAAAAAAACACTCTGGTAAAAGTAGAAGCTGATTGAACTTCTCTACTGCAGTAAAAGTGAAAATGTTCAGGCCCAGAAATGTACTTTCTTTTATGTTTTTTCATTGTGTTACATCATTTTACTCTTGTCATGTCTTTTGTGTTGTTTTTGTCTTTTATGTCATTTTTGTTTTTCACGTTTTGCGTTGTTTTCATCCTGTTATGAATTTTGGATTGTTTATGTCTTTTTACATTATTTTTTATCTTGTTAGATCTTATTATGTCTTTTACGTTGCTTTCATCTTGTTGTGTCTTTTGCATCTTGTTTATGTTGTTATGTTGCTTTTTATCTTGTTACATCCCTTTTGTCTTGTCATGTCTTTTATGTTGTTTTTGTCTTTCACGTCATCTTTGTCTTATGTCTTTTGCATTGTTTACATCTTGTTACAGCATTTTTTTATTTTGTTAGATCTTTTTTGTGGTGTTTTATGTTTTCATCTTGTCGTGTCTTTTATGTTCTTTAGATCTTTTGCATGTTGTTGGTCTTGTTACGTTGTTTTCATCTTATTAGATCTTTTTTGTCTTGTAACATCTTTTGCATCTATTTTATCTTGTTGACTCGTTTCTCGTCTCGTTACATCTCATGTACACGTCCAACCAAACCGGATCAATTAATCGATTAATCCTAAATTATAAAGAAATCAATATTCTCTGATTTCAGTTTCTTAAATGTGAATATTTTCTGGTTTCTTTCCTCCTCTTTGACAGTAAACTGAATATCTCTGAGTTGTGGACAAAACAAGTCGTTTGAGACGTTTCATGGACCAAACAACTGATCGATTAATTGAGAAAATAATCAACAGATTGATGGATGATAAAAATAAATGTTGCTGCTGCCCTAAAAACATTATATTAGACTGCAACTAATTTAACAGTTTCACTATATTTTATATTGAGGTAATCCAAAAGTAATGAAAAGTAATCAAGTTACATTACTTTAATATTTTGATACTGGGATTAGGTTACTGACTTATTTTTTTGAACAGGTAATTAATAACTGTAGGAGAATATATTACCAATCCTGGAGCAACACACTGAACATGTCATGTGATTAACTTTCACTTCATCATTATTCTACAGGTATTTTATTCACATTAAACCTGGAGATAAAAATGTCTCCCTTCAATAAAAAAATGACACATTAAAATGCATCTTGAGTACTTAAAATACACAAATACAAGCTCTTAAAGTACTTTATTACAAATTACATGTTATTTTTTTCTGCATAGCAAAATAGAAATGACTCAGAAGTAATTAAATGTGTATTTTAAATCCCTGTGTGTTCTCAGCTCCTCCCAGCAGTGACTCTGCTGACACACATTCAGAGATGAGTCCTGACATGACATCAGACCAGAGCCGCAGGCTGAAAACACAAACCCGCTGCTGCCTGCTGATTGGCTCTCCTCACTGGAGCGCGATGATGCTCCAGCCAATCAGAGTCCATGTGTGGTGTTTGAACTGGAGGCTCAAGGCAGTGCTGCTGTGGGCCAATCAGAGAGCAGGATCACCAGGTGTTCACGTTCATTCATTAAATTCAACTTTGACCTGAAGAGATCTGAGATCACGAAACATGATGAAGAGTCAGAGGACACGGATACTTCTGCTACTTCTGTTACTGCAACTAGTACTGCAACTAGTACTGCAACAGATACTGCAACTGATACAGCAACTAGTACTGCAACAGATACTGCAACTAGTACTGCAACAGATACTGCAACTGATACTGCAACTAGTACTGCAACAGATACTGCACCTGATACTGCAACTAGTACTGCAACTGATACTGCAACTAGTACTGCAACAGATACTGCAACTGATACTGCAGCTAGTACTGCAACTGATACTGCAACTGATACAGCCCTGCAACAGATACTGCAACAGATACTGCAACTGATACTGCAACTAGTACTGCAACAGATACTGCAACTGATACTGCAACTAGTACTGCAACTGATACTGCAACTAGTACTGCAACAGATACTGCAACTGATACTGCAACTAGTACTGCAACAGATACTGCACCTGATACTGCAACAGATACTACAACTGATACTGCAACTAGTACTGCAACAGATACTGCAACTGATACTGCAGCTAGTACTGCAACTGATACTGCAACTGATACAGCCCTGCAACAGATACTGCAACTGATACTGCAACTAGTACTGCAACTAGTACTGCAACAGATACTGCAACTGATACTGCAACTAGTACTGCAACTGATACTGCAACTAGTACTGCAACAGATACTGCAACTGATACTGCAACTAGTACTGCAACAGATACTGCACCTGATACTGCAACAGATACTACAACTGATACAGCAACTAGTACTGCAACAGATACTGCAACTGATACTGCAACAGATACTACAACTGATACAGCAACTAGTACTGCAATAGATACTGCAACTGATACTGCAGCTAGTACTGCAACAGATACTGCAACTGATACTGCAACTAGTACTGCAACTGATACTGCAACTAGTACTGCAACAGATACTGCAACTGATACAGCAACTAGTACTGCAACAGAAACTGCAACTGATACTGCAACTGATACAGCACTGCAACAGATACGGCAACTGATACTGCAACTAGTACTGCAACTGATACTGCAACTAGTACTGCAACAGATACTGCAACTGATACTGCAGCTAGTACTGCAACAGATACTGCACCTGATACTGCAACTAGTACTGCAACTGATACTGCAACTAGTACTGCAACAGATACTGCAACTGATACTGCAACTAGTACTGCAACAGATACTGCACCTGATACTGCAACTAGTACTGCAACTGATACTGCAACTAGTACTGCAACAGATACTGCAACTGATACTGCAACTAGTACTGCAACTGATACTGCACCTGATACTGCAGCTAGTACTGCAACAGATACTGCAGCTAGTACTGCAGCTAGTGCTGCAGCTAGTACTGCAGCTAGTACTGCAGCTAGTGCTGCAGCTAGTACTGCAGCTAGTACTGCAGCTAGTACTGCTTCTGCTTGTACCAGAGGTGGAAAATAACTAAAACCGTTGGTCCCATAATTTCAGGGCACATAAATGATAATTATCAGGAAACAGATTTCAGTTCATGTGTCTGATGATTTGAAGTTTCTTTTTCATGTGAATCGTCACAAACTTGCTGGAAAAACTGAAGTTTTCAGGTGAAAGTCGACTCCAGACTGAGTCTCGGTTCAGAACCAGCTTTGCTGCGTCGTGAACTTCCTGTTGGATTCGTGCGTGAGTCTGTCAGCTGCTCGTGTCTGGATGGCGACTCCTGCTTTGAGGAATTTCAGTGAGATTTGTGTGTGTGTTGTTTTCTTTTACAATGTTTTCATCTTGTTAGATAATTTTCTCTCATGTTACTTCTTTTTTGTCTTGTTATATCTTTGTTTTTGTCTTGTTGCATCTTGTTATGTCTTTTTTATCTTGTCTTGTCATTCTTTTTTGTGATGTTATTTGTTTTATGTTGTACATTATTTGATATCACACTGTGGTTACGATCTGTTCAGGGTTTAGTGTTTGAGAAACGTCATGGTTTGACAAATCAGTCTCACAGGATCTATTCACAGTTATTATGATTTAATGTTTTTGTTTTTATTTTCATTTTTTTTTTTTTACTTTTAGTTAGTTTGGAAAAGTTTTGGTGTTACTTTAGTTTTTTTATGATAACACACTCGGGGTATTTGGCAGGAATTCTTGTATTTATTGAAACATCACGTCTCGACAAACAGACGCATCAACATTTGACCAAACTGACACAAATTAAAATCTGTCTAGTAAAGATTTTCATTTTAGTTTAACCCTGGATCTTTTTCTGACGCCTGGTTTCTTTGTTTTAGAAGAGTTCCGCCCTCACACTCTGCACGCTGTTATTGGCTGGAGGCTGCAAAGGTTGGCACGCAGAAACGTCCAGACGACGGCGAGATCATAAAACAGAGGCAGAGAGCTGCAGGGTGTGAGCAGATACAGACACACTGACTGATGACTGACAGAGATCACTTTTGAATGAGTCTGTCGTTGTTTTTTAATGATATTCCTTTTCCGTTCAGCATCTCTGAGTTAAAAGACTCCACCTGTTCATACCTGAGCAGGACAAACAGGTAGAATAATGACTGTTGCTAATGTCACTGTGACTAATAGAGTCAACAGTTATAATTTGTTCTTCCTAAGAACTGCTTTTGTTTTTCATTATTATGCAACATTTCCTGTTCTTCAGACACTCCTGAGTTTTTCTTTTACAGTTAAAATGAGATGATTCAAACTAAAAAAAACTCTATGTTTAATCATGATGATTGATTAATGATTAATGATTAAATAAACAACATATTTTTGCACTGGAGGGTTCAGATCGGTTTAGGCAGCAGTGTCCTCAGACATGTTCACCTGGACTCACCCAGTTCTTCGTGCAGATCTTTCCTCTGTCACAGTTCAGTGCAGTCAGAGACGCCTGGTGGCAGTTTGTTTAATTTCCCGCGTCACTGATGGAAACAGTTTGACAGGATCGTAAACCACAAGAACAGCAGGCAAGCAGAAAATATTAAAGGATAAATACACTGAATAATTAAACAGCACAAAGCACCGGGAACGTGCGGAGGCGTCTCAGTGGAGTTCAGATCCCCACCAGACAACAGATGGTGAAGCACCTACTGCAATGTCACTCACTGCAGTAGGTGTTGAGTCTAATTTTCCTTTAAGATATAAAGAACAGAGTAATGGTGTTGTAACCGAGTTCACTGAACTGTTTCAACTTAATAAAGGAAACAATAAACAGGACAGTTTGTTTATTAAGAACATTGTTTTTATATAAAACACTTAATTATTTATCCAGAGAATACTCAGAACATTTTATTATTTATTCAGGACATTTTTTAATTTATTTACAATGTTTTGGTTTCATTTTGTTATTTTGTTTGTTTATTTAGAACATTTTGGTTTTGTACAGAACATTTTGTTTTTATTTAGAACATTTTTCCTTTAGTTAGATTTACTTACATTTCATTCATTTAGAATATTTTATATTTGTGTGAAACATTTTGTGATTTATTTTTCAATTTTTTTTTGTTTTTATGTGGAATTTTTTTGGTTATTTATTGAGAATACTTTATTATTTGTGTAGAACATTTTGTTTTTATTCAGGAGATTTTATTTATTTTAAACATTTTATTATTTGTTTAGAAGATTTTGTTTTTATTTTGAACATGATGTATTTATTTTAAACATTTTGTCATTTATTGAGATTATTTTATTAATTGTGTAGAATATTTTGTTTTTTAATTAGAGGATTTTGTTATTTATTCAGAACATTTTGACATTTATTTCTGTTATTTATTTAGATTTTTTTAAATACCTACTACCAAGTTTAATTTCTCACATTAACAAACCAAATTTCATGAGAATCAGTTCAGAATTAAACAAGTTACAGTTGATTTTATTTACTGGAGGACCTTGAGACACATAGTGAAAGTGGCAGCGAAGCTAAATGGTACGCTGCCTTCAGTGGATGATAACACATCAGAAGAGGGATTAATCTGCAGATGCTGCAGTTTAACATGAGACCAAACTTTTCTGTGATTGTCGGTTGTTGAACCACAACAAAGGACAACATGTGACCTTGTTTTTAGTCTAGCAGTTATTGATAACTTCATTTTACCATTAAATGTCCTTGAACATACGATCATAAATGAACCTAAATCAAATCTGATGAGTCCAGCTGTGTGAAAAATCAACTGCAGACGAGCTTCAGCCTCCTTTTCTTCATAACTTTATAACTACAGCTGCGTCTACAGGAGTGTCGGCCTGTTATATATATTTTAAGAATAAAAAAAGAATAAAAAGTTTTCTTAGCATAAAAAAGCCTCACAACCCTCGTGGAGCTCTGGCGACCTCAGGTGGAGGTCAGGATGTAAGACATACGTCCAGAATCTGTTCAGTTTTGACTTCCTGCACAGACATGAATCACAAAACACGTTTTAACTATTAAACTGAACCATAAACAGCAAGAGAAGATGGATAGTTAAGATTATTAAACATGTGATAATTAAAAATAATGTGAGCCATAACAACAGTTAAAAATGAAATTATAACATATTACACAAAGTCAATTATTATAGTAAAACAGTAAAATGTTAAGAAAATAAAATAGGATAAAATATAAAATAATAATAATGATAGTAACAATAGATAAATAAATAAATGAAATCAGTAAAAATACTAAAACTTAAAATTATAGACTAATTAACACCAAAACAACTCAAAAAAAATTAAATATGACAACAATAGAAGATGGACAATAGATAATAAAATCTATTATAAGCAATACAATTACAATAAAAACAAAAACACTAACTAAATTAATTGTGGTAAAACAGTAAAATGTTAATAAAATAAAACTGAACAAATACATTTTTGTGGTGATTTAGTCCCTGAAGAAACTGTGAAGCATCTTCCTGCAGACAACATGTCTTCTGTTTGGACCAACATGAGAACAGAGACTGATGATAAACGTGTTCTGTTGTTGTTCCTGTGTGCAGACTGTCAGTGTCTGATGGTCACCTGCAGGTCATCACCTGTCTGCTGGGGCTTCACTGCCCCCTGGTGTTTATACACAGAGTTACACACCGTCTCCTCTGCAGCCTCTGATGCTCACATTATTTTATTCCTATCAAAATACCTGGACGTCTTCACTGTTTGTGTGTCTAAAAACATGTTTTACAAAAAGTTATTTCACATATTTTAATTTCCATTAATCGATGGTGGAAAAATTCTGATCCTTTACCTCAGTCAGCCATTCTCAAACTTAAAGGGATAGTCTGGATGTTTTGAAGTTGCATGAGGTACTTATTCATCAGTCAGCACACCCCAACCAAACTCCAGAGGTGAAATCAGTCATTTCACCTCACAGAACACAGGAGTACTGTTGTACTGCTGCCTCGATCTGTTAGTTTTTTTGTTATTTTAGTATAGTTCGGATTCACCAAAGTCTCAGAATAACACAAACAAACTAACAGATGGAGGCGGCAGTAGACCAACAACAACTGTGTTCTGTGAGGTAAAATCACTGATTTCGCCTCTGGGGTTTGGTTGGGTTGGAGAGAACGATATCTGGCTTATATAACAGTAGTTTTCTATCAGAGAAGTGAAAGTATTCTAAATATAGCATACACTTAAACTGGTTTGCTGCTGATATTTTGATACTTTAGGTCACAGGTCCTCAAAATGTGGCCCGTGGGCTGGTGGAGGCCTTCAGAAACATTTCATTCAGTCCCTCAATCCAACATGAGATGCATGTACGCCTCCTGAACAAGAGTCGGTCAGGTTAAGAACAAAAACAGTCTGTATATTTGAAGTGGACAGAATCAAAGCTCCACAAAAGTGAAGCCCGGCGCCCCCTGGTGGCTGACAGCAGTACAGATAATAAATGGGACATGAGACCACCTAAAAAAATATCAAAGTACACCTCAAATAAATGTTTCCCAGAGATTCAGTTCTTATCATGCTGATGTTTGTTCAAGTATTTATTGTTCTCATCAGTCTGGTTTTGATTAGTTATTTGAAGGTATGAAAGGGGCTCATATCCAGGATGTTTAAGCTTCACTCTTCTACAGTTGGAGGACGAGGAGACGTGTCTTCCACCTTTATTTACTGTCATTTGTTCAGATTGACAACTTGTATAAAGCTGCTGGTTGCAGGAATTATTCTCTGGTCATCAGTGGGCCTCATTCACCAACCGCCATTTAACAGCACATTCATGAAACTGACTTAAACTTTTCTTAAAAACAAATTTAAGAAAAAACTTATGAAGATGTTGTTGATGTGGCTCAGTGTTCTTATAATGATGGCTGCCGTGGTTCTGTTTTCCTCAGAGACTTTTTCTGGAGACGAACCAGCTGGTAAATTTAGAGGAAAAGGCACAGAACCACAGACAGACAAAAGCAATAATGCAAAGTTTAGTTGATGAAATATTTACGACTAAAGCAGTCAGTAATGTAATCCAAGTATCAGAATATTAAAGTAATGTAACTTAATTACTTTCTGTCACTTTTGTATTACCTCAGTATAAAATATGATGACTATGTTTAGACTAATGTTGTGTTTTTAGAACTGCAACTACTGATTATTTTCATTACTGATTAATCAATCGATTAGTTGTCTGGTCCATAAAATGGTGAAAAATGTTGATCAAAGTCAAAGATATTCAGTTTCCTGTCAGAGAAGAGAGAAGAAACCAGAAAATATTCACATTTAAGAAGCTGAAATCAGAGAAGTTTGGCTTTTTTTAAATTAAAAAAATACTCAAAATGATTAATTGATCATCCAGTTAGATGCAGATTATTTTAATAGTCGATCAATAATAGATTAATCATTGCAGCTCTAAGTGGTTTATTTGTCCAGCTGTTCCTTCCTTTGTTGTTTGTTGTTCGACCTGCTTACATGGATCTTATATATCATTTATAGGACTGGTGCTACAAATCTAAAATCCAAACAATGAAGAGATCAATTCTTAGAAGGACCAACTTACGTTCAAATAAGAAAAAAAACACACAATAAATCTAAATTATTACACAAGAAATACAACAGTTCAATAATAAAGGTCAAATACACTTAAAACATGTGTCACATCTTTCTGTCTCATTGTGTTTTTAGGGCTGCAACTAAATCATTGATTAATCGGCCGATTATTTTCTCAATTAATCAAATATACTGTAAAACTGAATGTTGAAATTAACTGTTTGTAGTACATAAAAAACAAAAGTATGTTTTTCATTGAATGTAAATATTTTTTTGTCTTGACATGTAATGAAAGTTTATTCATGCGGAGATGTGATGATGCCACATGGTGCTTCTGTAACACACACTCCCTGAAGAGGTGTGTGTGTATGTGTGTGTGTGAGACCGGGGGGGGGGGGGGGGGGGGCGGTTCTGTTTTAGAAGCCCGTTAACACACCAGCTGTTGCTAGGCGAGCCCCTGGTTGCCGGAGCAATGTATAGACCCCTGATGGTCTGGAGTGTGTGTGTGTGTGTGTGTGTGTGTGTGTGTGTGTGTGTGTGTGTGTGTGTGTGTGTGTGTGTGTGTCTGGTATTTCTATAGGGATTGGGTGTGAAAGTCACACAATGGAAGTGGGCGTGGAGGAGACACTATGTGTGTGTGTGTGTGTGTGTGTGTGTGTGTGTGTGTGTGTGTGTGTGTGTGTGTGTGTGTGTGTGTGTGTGTCCATCTGCATGTGAGTATGTGGTTTTTTTTGTTTTTTATTTCAAATTAAAGTTAATACTATATATTTTTAATCTTTTTTCTTCTTTTTTTGTAATTCAAGTTTCTTTTAATAAAGTTTTTCGAGCAGATAAAACACCTAATGCAACAGAAGACAACATGTTTCATTAAATCAGTGAAGACCAGGAAACAAAGCAAACAGAACAGATCAGAGAACGTGTGGCTGACCCCGGGAAAAAAAAAAAAAACACACACATACACAAATTAAATAAACAATAATTCATTAATTAATTAAAATAAAATAAAATAAATGAAACAGCACACTTTCATTAAAAACGAAAGCATAGGACACGTTTAACTCTGTTATGTTTAGTTCTTTATATACATCAAGGGTTTAAAACATCCGGCCCGTGGGCCAGATGTGGCCCCCAGAGGGTCCTATCTGGCCGATATGTCCTGGTTTTCATCTGTCAGCCTGATTGGCTACAAATCTGCTACTCAGTAAATCAGTGTAATCTATACTCAGGCTTGGGGTGTAATGATTATATGTAACAGGATTAATCTGGATTCAATAAAAAGTAATCAAGTAAGTAATCAAGTTACATTATTTTAGTATTGTGATACTTGGATTAGGTTACTAACCACAACTTTTAACAGATAATTAGTTAACTGTAACAGAATACATTTTTAAAAGTAACCCTCCTGATCTTGACGTGTTTCTTTGATCTGTTGAGATCAGCAGCATAAATCAACTGATTCACCAGTAAACTAACTACAACTGCAACCCTTTAAAAAAATTTAAACCTCTGTTAAATCTCAGTTTAGTTTCTGAGATAAAATCTAATTATGTGGCGCCAAAACTTTAAACTCAATTTAAATATATATATATATATATATATATACATATATTTCTTTTTTCTTTGTAGCAAGCTAGCATTTTTTTTTTACATCACAAAACTTACTGAGCTCAGATTAGTTCTGACTTCTGCAATAGGGCTCCAATTAATTTTAAATCTGGATTTAATCATTTTAAACCTAGTTTTGCAAAATTCTGATTAAAACTGTCAGTTTGTTGTTTTTTTTCCAGGGCGTCAGCTGATTGTAAACCATATTACAAGCCTTAAACTCATTAAATGTAGTGTACTGTAGTGTAGTAAGAATTTTTAGTATATTATTAGTATTGCTAAAATCATATCTTCTATTTAGTAAATAAATTAGGAGTTGATCATAAACAAACTGGTGCAGTTATTTAAAAAATGTTGAAAAAAAATGTAATGTAATATATAATTGTTTCAGTGATTTCAAGTAAGGTGAATGTGCTTCATTTGAAATAACTGTAAAATAAATTACAGGTAAAATAAATGTAGAATAGGTCTGAAGGTGGTGATTTCACGTGATGTGCTCGTGATACTGAACTCACCAACCAATCAGAACCCTGCTCGTCCCTTAATTAATGTAGTTCTTCTGACCGTTTGGTTACTTTGAGGATTAACGCTCTGGATTAAGGGGAAGAACCTGATTTTTTTTTAAGTATTTTTGAAGGTAATGTCTGTTGGAGTGAAGAAATCGATCTTTTTTTTGTCAGTAAATCGACCTTGAACCAAACATCGAGCTCAGTGGAGCTGGAAGAAGATTGATCCGCCATGTTTGTTAGCAGCAGTTCATTAGCAGCAGAAATTCAAACAAGATTTGATCGTCCTGTGAAGTTAAATTATTATGGAAGTTAGACTGTTGTCATGTTAGCTGTCTCTGTAAAGCGGACGAAGATATGGAGCCTGCTTTTTTTTCACAAGGGAGGAGTTAAAACTCAACTGGTGAGTAAATTTTACTGCATGTTTTGTGAGTGAATTAACTAAATTTAACCTTTGTCAACTGTTAAATCGTTGAAGGGACAACTCATATCATATTTAGTGTGGTTGTATGAGTTACGTAGTCAAAGTCAGTGTCAGACAGACTTTTCTGACAGGAAATTTAAGTTATGTAAGCTAAATAGCTCGCTCTCCAAGCCAACCAAACTCCATAGAAAAAATCTGTAATTTTACCTAGCAGAACACAGACGTTGCTGGTTTATTGCCACCTCAGTCTGTTGTTTGTTTGTGCTATTATAAGATTTAACTGTCTTAAAAGAATAGTTTGGATTCACTGAAATCGCACAGTAACACAATCTAACTAATGTGTTGAGGCAGCAGTAGACCAGCAGCTCCTGTGTCCTGTAAAGGTAAAATTAATGATTTTGCCTCTGGAGTTTGGTTGGTTTGGAGAGCGCGATATTCGGCTTCTTTAAAAGCCTGTTTCCCGTCTGACAGCAAGGTAAAGCAGTGAAAAGGCTCTAAATATAGTATACACTTAAACTAATATTATTATTATTTCTTAGGTGGTTAAAATTCTTAAGCTTTGACCCTGTCCAAAGCAGTACATTACATATTTTCCATACTGGTGCTTCTCCTGCTGTATTACCTGCAGTAGATGGCGTGTTGACAGACATCCTTCACCGACTATTGATAAGTACCTCATTCAAACCTATATCAAATAATCCAAACTAGGCTAACCCTTTTAAAAAAACACTAATTTTGGTTAAGTTTTCATTCTTTTTCTTTTTTTAAATTGACAATAATGTGATAGCAATAAAATAATCAGGTAAGACATGTTGCACATGTAAAACAATTTTAAATTTTAAGTATGTGAAACATTTGGCCTGCATCTGTTGGTTATTATTTTCATCGTTAATCATTCTGCTGATTATTTTATCACTTAACGGATTAGTTGTTTTGTGATAAAATTGAATAAAATGATGAAAAATATCAACCAGTGTTTCCCAAAGCCAACATGAAGATATTCAGTTTTCCTGTCAAAAAGGAGGAAAATAACCAGAAAATATTAACATGGTAAAGAAACTGAAATCAGAAGTTAGACATTTAAAAAAAGTGACTCAAAATGACTAATCAGTTATCAAAATTTAATAGTTGAAAAACAATTTATTACTCGATTGCAGATCTAAAAAAAAAAGTAATATGGACTAAGAAAAGGTGAAAATATACATAAAATGAATAAATACATTAATAACGAAGAAAATAAATAAATGGATAAATCCTTTTTTGTCATCAACTGATTATAATAAAGAGTACCAGTAACCATGGTAACTGAAACCACTGAACTAGCCTGCTCTGTGGCAAGATGACTGTCAGGCTGAATTTAGCTGTGTGTCAGAGAAATCCAGCCGGGCAGAAACAGAATCTCTAAAGACACGTAAAGACATGTAAAAACACGTAAAGACACGTAGAGACACGTAGAGACACGTAAAGACACGTAGAGACAGTTCCACCAAGTGTGTTTTTCTACCCTCATCACTTCTGTCTGTGTAGAAACACAAGTTCAGACTTTTTTTTTATCTGACCAAGCATTCATTTTCATGTTTAGTTCCAAAGAACACATTAACTAAATAAAAGTTAAGAAAATCATGTCTTACAACTTTTACTGTCTTCAAAGGTCATTAGGTTATTTGTCACAGGAGTGAACCTGTTTATTTAAAAGCTAAACATTTATAATCTAAGAAAGGAGTGTGCCAAAGTTTTAAAGAGGTTATTGTTTTTTTCACTTATTGTGCAAGCTGTGAAGAGAAAAACATGATTTTTTTTTTTTTTTTCTGCTTGATGTCCAGTTTCTAACTTTCAGTGCTAATGATCTGGTGATGCTTGTAAATCAAACTGACATCCTGTGAGTAAGAAAACCTTTTAAAGAGCAGCTGATCATGTAGTCGGTAATATTAGTGTGAAGAGTTACTCATGTCCTGCAGCAGGTTAGACATTTATTAGCAAATACAAATAAAACATTCAGTAGGCATGTATGTCTTTTCAGAAATGTTTTTTGTGGCTTTTTGCTTTTTTTTTTACTACATAGTCCAGCTGAAGACAGGAAAAGGAGGAACGAGAGAGAGAGGACAACATGTAGGTCAGCTTTAAGTCAGGGCAGTCGCATTTATTCTGTCTGTTTTTATCTTATTATTATTATTATTATTATTATTATTATTATTATTATTATTATCATTATTATTATTATCTTATTTGCAGGTGAGAAGAAAACTGCCCTTGTTTTCTCTTCTTTTTGTGACGCCTTATCCTCTTTTTCAATAATCAGCTGCTCTGAACTGCTGATGTTCTCTGTGCACACTCACAGTGCAGCTTGTTTAAGCCTGGCTTTAGTCTGCATTGAGTACACCAGGCTAAATTGTGTCAGTGGAACAGTCTAAACCTTGAGTTGAAGTTAATTCAAGCCAGGCTTTTTCAGTGAAGCACAGACTTATGTATCAGCCTTGATGTAATATCCTCCAGATGAAGTAACAGAAGTAAGTAAGTATTTTTTTTTCTCTCAGTGTTTGATGAAACGTCACCAAAATATTTGACACAACACCTGAAAGCAGCAGAATAATGTCAGATTTTTTTTTACTTTTGTAAGAGTTTTAAGTTTAAACAGATAAAAAAGTTCCAGTTTTTTCAACACCTGATGTGATTGGTCAGTTTGTAGAAACCACGTCTCCTCAGTACTTCAGTCTCTAAGTCTCCTTCTCTGTGGATCCAAAGGTCGACGGTTCAAATCCACATGTGACCAACAATCTGACAACTTCTACATGACTGAGAGTCTCATCAATGTTTGTTTCTTAAAATCATCCAAATATTCACAGTCTGCTTGGATCCTGTTTATTGTTGTTTGCAGCTTCATTTGTTGTTGTTTTTCTTCATATTGAAAGAATCCAGCTGAGGTGGAGGAGCAGGAAAGTGTTTGTGGAGGAGAGGGACGTCATGTTCGGCCTTCTGTCTCCGTAACTCAACCACTGATAAGTGGAAGAAAATGGACGGATGGATCATCAGCATCAGAACAGCGTCGTGTGTAAACTGCAGGAAGAGAATCCAAACCAACACTGGTAAGACAACAAGCTTCTTTTATAACCTCAGCTGCTTCCACCCTTCAGAGTACAAGCTACATGATCAATAATGATCAATATCTACTGATATGAAACTATACTATCATGATAGACTTTGAGCTTTATCAGCCAGAGACCTGAAGAGGAGTTACAGAAAGGTCAGAGGTACAACATTTCCTGGTGAAGAGAAAAAGGGAGTGAAAGAGGATCATCGAGGTAATCCTCATTCATGACGTACTCAAATAAAAGGTCGTCCAGTGGATGCAGCGATTCTTATTCAGTCTGTATTTTTTTTTTCCTTTTACTTGAAAATTAAATGTTTGGAGGGTGAGGGGTTCATGTTGGCAGTGAGCCTGTGCACTGAGAGGTGGAGTGACTCTGAAAGAGGAGGGGCTTCAACGTCTCATTTCTTCAAGTGAAAGTGAAAGTATTTCACAGAGTCTGCAGAGCTGCAGTGGAGACAAGTCTCTCTGATTCTCTGAAGAAAAAATCAACTATCATCTGTTTTTCTCAACACTGGTAAGTACAAAACTAAAATACAGAGACTGACTGACTTTTTATTTATAAAAATACAATGACATAGAAATGTGTAACTTTGATAAAAATATGTATATTTTGGAACTACAAAAAAGAAGCAAAAAAGAAACCATAATGTGTGCAGTTTACCAGTTTTCTGATATTAATCTGACAACAACATACAAAAAAGCTGTGGACTGAGAGCATTTAGTTGGTCAGCCCCACCCAAAGGCCTTGAATGGATTAGAAATGATGCAGCAGCTTCTCCCTGCATCTAGACTCCATCCTGTCCACCTCCATCTGAAGTTTTCAACATTATCATATAATTTTAAATAATATAATATCACGCGTTGAATCTTTTGAAGTGTGAAAACGTTGCAGTGGTAGAGAACATTGTTGCAGCAGATTCAGGGACGAGGACAGTGACTCTATCTGACCTCTGATCAAGACGTCTCTAATAGATCAAATCTAATGCTGTTGGTTTATTAAGTTCACATTTAAACTATGAAGAGAACTATGATGCTTCTAAAGAACACAGAAATCAGACTCACACACAGAAGGTGGAATGAAATCAAAGCCAGCAGAGTTTTTCTGTTAAATGTTTTTGTTTAGTTCTGTATCCAGTATGATAAACTTTTTACATCAGTCTCCTCTTCAGGAATTGTTCTTTCTGTGTTTATTGACCTCCAACAGTCAAATATCTGCCCTCGAGTATTTTAATATGTTCTTATTTATATGATGGTTTTATTATAAGTCTGTTTTGTTGACTGTCTCTGTCGTGTCTGTCCTCTGAAGCTCAGAGTCTCAACAGTGTTGTTGTGCTGGCAGAATAAACTCAACTGTACTGAGGAGGAGGAGGAGCTCTGATTGGACTGTCTCTCCTGAGGTGTGTTCAGTTTATATCTGATGTTTTAAACAGGAGAGATTCTCAAACTGTGGTACATGAGCTCCTCTAGTGGTTCACTGAGGAATGACTTAAAATTAGAGTCCAATATATTCTGAGGTCATGGAAGAAGTTTGAACACTGCTTTAAAGAATAGAGTCACATTTGTGTCCTAAAACAATAATCACATTTCTATTTGTACATTTAAACAGTTGATAGCTGCTGGTTTTCCATTCTGAACAGTTTTAGGATGTTTTTCTTGACTTTAGTGTCAAAATAAAGTTGGTTTGACTTGATAAGCAGCATTAGTTGCAGGAGGTGTTTGAAGCAGTGTGTTGTAGCAGCCACTAGATGGAAGCATTGAACAGGTTTTAATCTTCACTGCAGCAGCAGCACAGAGCAGACAGATGAATTCTCACAAATCCATGTAAACTCAGTAAAACAAGTCAAGACACAAGAGTCAGTGGTGATAAAAAGTTTCATCAACTAGACCTCATAGACAAGTTTGACACTAGTTGTCAGTAGCTGTCAAATATGGTCATGAAGGCAACAACATTCAACACAGATAAGCAGAGAAAACATGCAGTTATTTTGTAAAGATTAGTGGAATGAAAATATATTTATTTAGAGCAAACATTCAGTCTGTACAGGTTGTTTTAGTGTGCAGCACAAGTCATGTAATAAAGTATAGAATGAACAGATCAATGTGTTGATGGATAGATTCATATTTACAGTATAAACTGACAAGAGATGTTCTGCACATGATTGATTTGTTAACTGGAAAATGTTTAATTTCTTTGTAGTTGTGTTTTAACAGATTACAGTGTACAGTGATTGCAGTGTGTACATCTACATGCTGGCTGTCACCAGCCAGCATGTAGATGTAATAAATTAAATTTTGCGTTTAATTGACAGGGAAATTAGTTGCCAGGAACATCCCTCGTGTGCAGCCTCATCATTCTCGAAAATGAGTCAGATGACTGTAGTATCATCCCTAAATTTAACAACAGTGTTTGAGTTGTGGGCAGACTGACAGTCATGGGTGGAAAGTGAATAAAGGACTGGGCTCAGCACACATCCTTGACAGTAGTTGGTACTGAAACTAAAGAAATGTACTGAAAGCAGACATGTAAAACAGCTTTCTGACTTAAGGTCCACTTTATAAGAATCAGAGGATTTACTGTCAGAATATGGCAGAAAAGGAATATAATATTTATAACTATGTTTTCCTTACTGTTTAATCGCATGAAATCAGAATTGTTGTGTTTTGTTACTGTAGAACGAATTCTTTATGTCTATAGAGGGAGCAGGTCTTTTTCAATGGAGGCTGCTTCACTGCACCGGCATGTTTCGACAGTAACCCGGAATGGACAAATCATACATTGGCTTTTATATGGCATAACACAGCAAAACATGTTTTACATTGCATTGAGTTTCACAGCCATGAGCTTTTCATACATGTCCGTGATTATGGAACAACATGATCGTTAGGGATGCACCGATCGACCAGCCAGAGACCAGAACTGGCTGGTTTTTGCCGTGACCGGTTCTGACCGGTGACCGGCCAGTCAGCGTCACATATCCGATTCTGTGCCCGTCATTGTCACACACGTGTTCTGCACGATGGTCACGTCATGCGTGCAGCAGACAAACTGACCGTGATATCGTATCCACTGTGATCGTTGATCAGAGCTACACACACTCAGACACATGATTGCATGAAGTTGGTGTCAGCGACAGACTCCAAGAACAGAATAAAGAGAAGACAGACAGTCTACAACGAGACAGAGCAACTGACAATGTTGCAGAAAAGATGTAAACTTTGTAGCTCTTCAGGCTAATGTTAGCCAGCAGCAGACTGCTGTTCACAGAGGGACAGAAATCTCACCCTCTGTTCTGGCTGAAGAATAAATTACCTGTGTTGATGTGTCTGTTGCACCGCGTCTGTCTCCGGTTTGTTTATCTGCTTCCACATGAGATCATGTGAAATCGTATCCCGCGAAATCCTGCGAGATTCCATGATCTCGCGAGATCGCATTCCCCCTATCTATAATCTTAGTATAAAAATATAATAAAGCCTGGCTGTAACCTAGAGGACTTTGGAGGAAATTTAAATTGTATTTAGTGAATATTTAATAGTCAGTGTTTTAGTGTGAAAATCCAATTTAATTTTTAAAAGAAAGTTGCAAAAATGTTGGTGAATGCTGTCAATTATAGTTCTTAGAAAGACTGAAAATTGTAATCAGCCAAAATCGGAATCAGCAGGTCAGACCCTTAAAAAATCGGAATCAGCCAAGACAAGAGATCAGAGATCATTCATTTGGAGTCGTGTTTGTTTCCATCTGGTGAATGAAAGTCCAGTGTTCACTCTCTTTACACTCTGGTTTTGGTCTGAACAGGTGAACAGATAAACAACAAACTGAAACTCATTGCAAAGTTCCATAAACCCAAAGGAACCTTCAGGTTCAGTTGATAATTCCCTGTGGGTTAATTCATATGTCACTTAGTATTGTGAAAGTATTCACTATAGCTGCTTTAAATTGTTTTATATAAAAGTAGCCTGTAAATTAATGTAAACCTAAAGGAGAGAAAATGTGAGAATGATGGCACATGATATTTTCAAATAGTTTCAAACATGATGTAGACAAATAACAGGTTGAACAGCAGAAAACTAAAAAAGCCGTTTCCATTTCAGACTGATGGCCTCTGAAACCAACAGAACAATGGAGGTGGCGGCGCTCGGCCGACCTTTCAGCATCGGGATGTTGTACGACTGCCGCACGGATTCACTCATCCCTGGTAAAGATTCACATTCAAAGATACTTAAAGCATCACAACCAAACCTTTATTTAGCTCATATTTACCAACATTTTCATCTCAGATCTTTTTGTTCTTCTATATTAGTGAGTCAGCTTATATCAGAGCCTTTCAACCTTTATTGTTATAATCATTCACTGGTAGCTGTTTTCTATACATATATATATATATATATATATATATATATATATATATATATATATGTATATATATATATATATATATATATGTATATATATGTACACGCAGTGGTGGACAAAGTACTCAACCCCAGTACTTGAGTCAAAGTATAGATACTCCTGGTCAAATATTACTCAACTACAAGTGAAAGTTGATCAGTCAAAATTTTACTTGAGTTAAAGTACTAGAGTTCTTGCTTTTAAAACTACTTAATTACAAAGTACATTTTCTAATATCAATACATGCTGTATTGTTTTCACGATGCATTTACAGAAGCTTGTAACTCTCTGAAACCACCTGATGCTCTGACCTGCTTGTAGAACCACTCTGCTACACAAAGTCTATAGAAACATCTATAAAAACTTCAATGTAGAAAAACAATCAAAAACAAAAAGGACAGCTGTTGTCATTTTCTGATGTAACTGTATTAAAATCGCATCATAAAATTAGATTGAAGTCGACTGTAAGGATTTCTCCAAGTCTGTTAAATAACTGAGATTTCTTTCTGTCTTCAGAGGCAGTATATATACATGAATTATGTGGTATTTTTCACCACGATAAAAACAATCCAACTTTAAAAGCTACCTGGAATAATTAATAATTATAATAACATCTTGAGATTTAATTTTGTCTTTCTCCTGCCGTCACCATTACTGCTTTTTGTTTGAATGACAGAGGGAGAGTTTGCTTATTCTTGTTACAGACGTCTGGATGATGTATTTCCACTTTTACATCAATCCAGAGGAGCTACTGTGATTGGTTTCCTTCTGTGAGGAACACGTCATGTGACCAACTGCATTTTAGAAAAGAAAAACACTAACAGCTGACTTCAAAGCTCAGTCGAAAAGTAACAACAACCTTCCTAGAAATGTAGTGGAGTCAAAAGTACAATATTTGTCTTTGAAATGTAGTGGAGTGAAAGTAATGAAGTTGTGAAAGTTTCCAAAAAAGAAAATACTCAAGTAAAGTACAGATACTCAAAAAATGTACTTAAGTACAGTACTCAAGTAAATGTACTTCACTACTGTCCACCACTGTATATACATATATATTATAGTTAGCATGACAGTAAAGTCTGTGCCCCGACACAATGTCCCAGATAAAATTTGCCAAAGAAATAACCCTCAGTAACCCATAACTAACAGTGTGTTTGTCATGCTCCCATCACTTGGCACACTGTATCACTCTGACTGGTTCTGGAAACTGAACATGATGACTGTTGTGTTTTATTTTGCAGGAATAACACTGTGGGACAGCAGTGTCCTGGAAAAAGATACACGAGAAACACCGAAACCGAACAATAACTTTGAGATAGTTGCATCCGAGTCCATTGAAGACAAATCTTCAGCACTAAATGTTAAAGCCTCTCTGAAAGCAAGTTTCTTGGGTGGACTGGTAAACGTTGATGGATCGGCCAAATACCTGAACAACAGTAAGACTTCCAAAAATCAGGCCAGAGTAACACTGAAGTATGAAGCTACCACAAAGTTCCAGCAACTGTCAATGGATCATCTTGGAACAGACAATATGAAACATAAGTATGTCTTTGATAAACAAATAGCAACACATGTGGTGACAGGTGTCCTTTATGGGGCACAAGCCTTCTTTGTCTTTGACCGTGAGGTGTCTGAAAATGAAACTAATCAAGACATTGAGGGTAACTTGAAGTTAGTGATCAAGAAACTTCCCAAATTTGGAATAGAAGGGGACGGCTGGGGGGAAATGGAAGAGAGGGACATAAGAACTGTTGAGGAATTCTCCTGCAGATTCTTTGGAGACTTTTGCCTTCAGAAAACTCCTACATCCTTTCAGGATGCAGTACAAGTCTACCAAAGCCTGCCACAACTGCTGGGAGCCAACGGAGAAAACGCTGTACCAATGAAGGTCTGGCTGTTGCCTCTGACAAGTTTAGATTCTTCTGCTGCTCAACTCGTCCGTGAGATCAGTATAACATTAGTTCAAGAATCACAGAGTGTCCTGGAGGACTTCAGTGAGCTGGAAATGAGGTGCAATGATGCACTGAAAACCACCACTGCACAGCACTTCACACAGATTGGTAAAAAACTGAAAACCTTTAAAGTGATGTGCTCTGAGTTCAAGCTGGAATTCCAACAAACTTTGGCAAAGAAACTTCCATCAATCCGAGGAGGAGGAGAAGAGGAGGCTGTGCTCGCAGAGATCCTGAAGAAGATTCATTCTTCTCCTTTCAACAGCAAAAATCTGAATGAGTGGATGGACTGTAAAGAGAGAGAAATCTGCAGGTTAAAATCTTGGGCCAACATGATGAAAAACACCAAGATCATCCAATCTCAAATTGTTCTTGATGAGGAAAGTCTGGATGCAGATCATGCAGTGTGTTTTGTTTTCACTTCACTGGGAAGTCCTGAACCGTACCTCTCAGCTTTATCAAACTATCTGAAGCAAACACCCAAACCAGACGACCCTCAAGATCCACATACATACGATGTAGAGAAGGAACAATGGTACGCCTCTAAAGAAGTAGCACATACTATGAGGCACAAAGTAAAGCTCTTCAGTGATTTTGCAGAGACCAACAAAGAGAACAAGAACATAAAGTTCTTAACAGTTGGATTAACAAATGAGAAGCAGAAAGGTTCCAGCATCTACCTTTATAAAGACGGCTTTTCTGTCACTGAGAACTTTGAGCCTCCTTCAAAGCCTGAAACAGTAACAGTAAGAGACATAAACCACAACAGTGTGACACTGAAGATTTCTCCACCAAAGTTTGGAGCAGAGAACATCACCTCCTACTCTGTTGAGTTCTGTGTCAGTGGAGAGGAAGAGTGGCAACAACAGACCACATCAAAAGCTGAAGAGGTGACAGTGAGCGGTCTGAGTCTAAACACAGAGTACATGTTCAGATGCAGAGCAGTGACCTCAGTAGGTGTTGGTCCAGCCAATGAGATCAGTGGCTCCATTAAGACCTTAGCTTGCAGCCCTCCTGGAAAACCACAAGTTGAACCACACTCAAGTGAGATGTCAGTTAGCTGGGACAAACCTGCTGAGCTTGGACAAGATGTCCAGATTTTGAGTTACATTGTGGAGTACGCCAAAACGGACGAGGGGGTGAGAGAGGAAGATCTCCAGTGGAACCAAATGATGTCAAGAGCTGAAAAGGCCATCATATCAGGACTTCAGTCAGAGACAGAATATGTTGTCAGGGTCAGGTGTGATTGTGGTGCAGCTGGCAGAAGCAAAGAAAGCATCTCTGTTAATGTCTGCACAACAAAAGTTAAACCTCTCACAGAATCAGGAGCCACCGTACCTTCAATCGTTCATCAAAAACAACAAATTGAACCAAACTCAAGTGGAGTTAAACGGCTCTCTGATGTTGTCAAAGGAAAAAGCAAACGGCTAAAACCCCACACAGGTCCTGTCCCTGTTTATAAGGTTCTCCTGAAAAAAGAGCAAGTCAGTGTTGCTGGATGCAGGTATTTCAGTTTTGGAAAAGATTCCCTGAAAAAAAATCGCACCATCTTGGTTCTTGGAGCAACTGGAGCTGGAAAGTCGACTCTCATCAACGGGATGATCAATTACATTCTAGGTGTTGAATGGAAAGATTCATATCGCTTTAAGTTAGTTGATGAAGGTCAGTCAAAGTCACAAGCTGAAAGTCAGACCTCTGAAGTCACTGTGTACAAAATCAACCACCAGGAGGGTTTTAAAATCGACTACTCACTGACCATTGTTGACACTCCAGGCTTTGGAGATACAAGAGGCATAGAAAGAGACAGAGAGATCACAGATCAGCTGCGTAATCTGTTCACTGCTCAGCTCGGTGTCAGTGAGGTTGATGCTGTGTGTTTTGTAGCTCAGGCTGCTTTAGCTCGACTCACACCAACACAGAAATATGTGTTTGACTCTGTGCTCTCAATCTTTGGCAAAGATGTGGCAGAAAACATCAGAGTTATGGTGACATTTGCAGACGGCCAGCTTCCACCAGTTCTAGGGGCGATCAAGGCTTCAGGTGTCCCATGTCCTAAAACAGAAGACGGGCTGCCACTTCACTTCAAATTCAATAATTCAGCGTTGTTTGCAGACAACAGATCATCTTCAGCAGGCAGCATGAGTGAGGATGGAGGCTTTGATCAGATGTTTTGGAACATGGGGACAAACAGCATGAAGAAGTTCTTCAGTGTTTTGAATGTCATGGACACCAAAAGTTTGACACTGACGAAGGAGGTCCTCAGACAGAGACAGCAGCACGAGAATTCAGTTGAAAATTTACAGAAGCTGGTTAGATTTGGTTTGGCTAAACTTGAGCAGATAAATCAGACGAGTGAAAAACTGAAAGATCATGAGGCAGAGATCAGAAGAAATGAGAAGTTTGAGATTGAAGTCACTGTCATGAAGCCTGTTGAAGAAGATATTTCTGGTACTGGAAATTACATCACCAACTGTCAGCAGTGTCATTTCACCTGCCACTATCCCTGTCAAATACCCAACGATGCAGATAAAAGAGGCTGTTTTGCAATGGGATCAGATGGAAAATGTACAGAGTGTCCAGGCAAATGTGTTTGGAGTGTACATTATAATCAGAAGTACAAATGGGAGTATAAGGAAGTTAAAGAAAAACAAACAGTGGAAGAGCTGAAAGAAAAATACCTACAAGCCAAAGAAGCTAAGGATCCTGTTGATGCATTGATTAAAACACTGAAGGCTGCATATGATCGTGTGCAGGTTACAGTAGTGGATTTCATGAAGCGCTCAGCCAAGTGTTTAAACCGACTGAAAGAGATCGCACTGAAGCCAGATCCTCTCTCCACTCCTGAGTACATCGACTTGCTTATTGAAGGAGAGAAATCTGAGGCCAAGCCAGGCTGGAAACAACGAGTTGATGCTCTGACAGCCATGAGAGAAAAAGCAGAGTTCATGGCTAAAGTAGACAGAGAAGAGAAATTCTTCTAGAGTCCACAGAGATCATGAATCTTTTTGTCAAGACTGAGGTCAAATCAAGACCATAACAAGACTTGAACAGATACCAAGAAGACAAAGAGGAGATCCAGTCTGAAGATCATAAACAAAGAACAAAAGAGGACAGAGAGTCTCAATACTGAGAGACTTCAACTAATATGACCAAGAAAATCTGCTCACACGTCTCTTTTATACACTCAGTGTTCCAGCAGCCGTTACCTTCATGTGCTGTTTAACAGAAATGACAACACAGATTTACTGTGTGCTGATAAAAGTTTAAGACTCACCAGTTTGTGCTGAAACATGAACTTCCTGACACCATTAACACCAATGGAAAGGTTTAACTCAGCAAACCTGAACAGAGAAACTCTCATTTTATTTGATATTATAATCATTTATATCTTTTCATTCAAGTTTTTTTTGTATCTGCTCTTCATTTTATTTTCTTTGAGATTTGAAAATCATGCTTGATGTGAATAATGTTACTGACTTCCTGCTGGTGTGTATTGAATTACATTTTATTGTCCTGTAATAATCAGGTGGCTCCTACTGATTGATGGAGAAATTATTTACTGATAAACAACAAATAGACTCAAATGTTCAAATGGATGCTGAACTGTTTCCACACAAACGTAACAGGAACATAAAACACATCTGGATCAGAAGTTTGATCATCATAACTGTTTTTATTTGTTGTATTTTTACGTTAATGTTTAAATGTGTTTCCATTGAAGCCAGTTTACATGGTTCATATATTTTACACTGGTTATCAGCTTCCTGCTTATTGTTATTATCATGTTTTATCTGATATGAAGTTTATTTTCTTGGATATTTGAGATCATGAAGACAATCTGTATCATCCTGATGTGTATTGATTTGCATTTTATTGTCCTGTGGGGTGAAACGATGGCTCCCACTGAAAGATGGAGAAATCATTCAATAATCAATAATAAATCAATGCTATTATTATGAGTCACGTCTGTCGTCCTCTGATGTGTCAGTGTCTCCTTCTTGACCTTCTGCAGCTTCATTTTCTCTTCCAGGACCTTTCAGATCAGTCATTACTCAGGATGTAACGATACCAAAAACTCTAGGTACAATAATACCACGATTAAAAACTCCATCATATATTTATCACAACATTAAATAAACAAAGAAATAATAAATCTGATGTGGACAGAAGTTTTTGTTCATATAAAATTTATTTGTCCTTTTAACTTAAAGTTCTTCTGGTTTCCAGCTTTGATGAAATGAAATCAAAGTAGCATCATGAACTGAGCACGTGCAAAAAAATGTTTTTAATTATGTTTGGTGATGAATGAATGAATTATGTCCAACTGAAGAACAAAAACAAGGCAGCAGTCAGCAGACTTTTTATTAAATAAAGTCATAATCATAAAATAAAATAATGAACCATGTAATATCATGGTAGATATCATCAGAGTCTGGTTCTATATCTGGATATTTTTTTTATTGCAGTATCACAATATTTAATATATTGTTATATCTTTAGTTGTTACACTGATGACTTTCACTTTAATCCTTCCTGCAGTACATGTATTCAGATACTGTACTGAAATACACTTTTGAGGTACTTTTACTTTATTCAAGTATTTGTATTTCATGTAACTTTATACTTCTACTCTCCTACATTTTAGAGATAATTATTGCTCTTTAATTGTATTTTGATTTCACTTATTTAACCACTGTTGTTACTTTACAGATCTTATAGAAACATTAAAATGATAAGCTTATAAAATCTGGTGTATTATTAAAGATGAATCCAGTGGGTCCCAACATGTTTGTCTTGTGACAGGTGTGTCACGTCTCAGATGTCCATGAGTTGTTTGCACTTCCACCAAACAAGCAGTTTTCCTCTAAAATTCTCTCAGTTTCAATTCAGTAACAGTTTGAGGCCCAAACAGAGAAAATTTAACAATTTTTCAACCAAAAAAGTGAATATAAGTTTGTGTATCAGAACTTTGTTTTGACGACCCCTCAGATTTCTCTGGTGACCCTTTGGAGGGGCCTGACCCCTATGTTGAGACCCACTGGACTGAACTAACTGTATATGCAGTAGTTCAAAGTGTGTCCACATGGAGGCGCTGCAACAGTAACATGCTGCTCTAACATTGATGCATCAGGATGAACAATCTGATAATGAAACAGAATCAGATATCAGTCATTTTACTGCACAACCACTACTTTTACTACTCGTACTGTAAGTACTGATGATACTTAAGTACTTTTACTGCTCGTGCTGTAAGTACTGATGATACTTAAGTACTTTTACTGCTCGTGCTGTAAGTGCTGATGATACTTAAGTACTTTTACTGCTCGTGCTGTACTGTTCGTGCAGTACTTCAGTACTTTTATGTGTGATGTCATGAGAGGTTGTGTCATAGAGGGGAGAAATATCCCCTCCCACTGGCTGCAGCAAGGACTACAACCCATCATGGCACCCACTAAAGGACTACAAACCCCATAGTCAGGAGGGCAGTCAGGTGAGGGTTGCTGTCCAGCTGAACCAGATCAGCTTATTGCTCCAGAGAGGGTGCAGAGAATGCAGTGAGAAGTGTGTGTGAAGGAGAGACAGCTGTGAGACAAACAGAGAGGAGCAGTCCTGTTGGTATTGTTAGAAAGAACACAGTTAACTTCAGTTTGATTTAAACTCCTGTTTTGGTTTTTGTTTATCTGCTGAGAATAAGTTGTCCTCTTATGAGAAGACTCAATACAGTGAATTTAAGTTGAAAAGCAAAGCCTGGCTGTCTTCACTCCCTGCACCCACACCTCACAAGCCGAGGAGCAAAGCTGCTGAACTCTCAAGACATCACAAGTCATATTTAATATCTGCCTGTAATTTGTTCTGTATGAACATTTTATTTTTCTCTCAGTGTTTGATGAAACGTCGCCAAAATATTTGACACAACACCTGAAAGCAGCAGAATGATGTCAGATTTTTTTGACTTTTGTAAGAGTTTTAAGTTTAAACAGCTAAAAAAGTTCCAGTTTTTTCAACATCTGATGTGATTGGTCAGTTTGTAAGAAGGTGTGTAGAAACCACGTCTCCTCAGTACTTCAGTCTCTAAGTCTCCTTCTCTGTGGATCCAAAGGTCGACGGTTCAAATCCACATGTGACCAACAATCTGACAACTTCTACATGACTGAGAGTCTCATCAATGTTTGTTTCTTAAAAGCATCCAAATATTCACAGTCTGCTTGGATCCTGTTTATTGTTGTTTGCAGCTTCATTTGTTGTTGTTTTTCTTCATATTGAAAGAATCCAGCTGAGGTGGAGGAGCAGGAAAGTGTTTGTGGAGGAGAGGGACGTCATGTTCGGCCTTCTGTCTCCGTAACTCAACCACTGATAAGTGGAAGAAAATGGACGGATGGATCATCAGCATCAGAACAGCGTCGTGTGTAAACTGCAGGAAGAGAATCCAAACCAACACTGGTAAGACAACAAGCTTCTTTTATAACCTCAGCTGCTTCCACCCTTCAGAGTACAAGCTACATGATCAATAATGATCAATATCTACTGATATGAAACTATACTATCATGATAGACTTTGAGCTTTATCAGCCAGAGACCTGAAGAGGAGTTACAGAAAGGTCAGAGGTACAACATTTCCTGGTGAAGAGAAAAAGGGAGTGAAAGAGGATCATCGAGGTAATCCTCATTCATGACGTACTTGAATAAAAGGTCGTCCAGTGGATGCAGCGATTCTTATTCAGTCTGTATTTTTTTCCTTTTACTTGAAAATTAAATGTTTGGAGGGTGAGGGGTTCATGTTGGCAGTGAGCCTGTGCACTGAGAGGTGGAGTGACTCTGAAAGAGGAGGGGCTCCAACGTCTCATTTCACATTTCTTCAAGTGAAAGTGAAAGTATTTCTCAGTCTGCAGAGCTGCAGTGGAGACAAGTCTCTCTGATTCTCTCTGAAGAAAAAATCAACTACCATCTGTTTTTTCTCAACACTGGTAAGTACAAAACTAAAATACAGAGACTGACTGACTTTTTATTTATAAAAGTACAATGACATAGAAATGTGTAACTTTGATGAAAATGTACATTTTTGAGCAACAAAACAGAAACAAAAAACAAACCACAGTGAGTTCAGTCACAGTTAGCCTTAGCTGAAGCTAATTTATCAATTTTCTGACATTAATCTGACAACAACATATAAAAAATTGTTGTTCTGAGAGCATTGAGTTTGTTCAGCTCCACCCAAAGGCGCTTTAGAAATGACTCATCAGCTTCTTCCTGTGTGGAAACTCAGTCTGTGAAGAGGATCAGGCAACACGTGCTTTATGTTCATGCGTCTAGACTCCATCCTGTCCACCTCCATCTGAAGTTTTCAACATTATCATATAATTTTAAATAATATATCATGCGTTGAACCTTTTGAAGTGTGAAAACGGTGCAGTGGTAGAGAACATTGTTGCAGCAGATTCAGGGACGAGGACAGTGACTCTATCTGACCTCTGATCAAGACGTCTCTAATAGATCAAATCTAATGCTGTTGGTTTATTAAGTTCACATTTAAACTATGAAGAGAACTATGATGCTTCTAAAGAACACAGAAATCAGACTCACACACAGAAGGTGGAATGAAATCAAAGCCAGCAGAGTTTTTCAGTTAAATGTTTTTGTGTAGTTCTGTATCCAGTATGATAAACTTTTTACATCAGTCTCCTCTTCAGGAATTGTTCTTTCTGTGTTTATTGACCTCCAACAGTCAAATATCTGCCCTCGAGTATTTTAATATGTTCTTATTTATATGATGGTTTTATTATAAGTCTGTTTTGTTGACTGTCTCTGTCGTGTCTGTCCTCTGAAGCTCAGAGTCTCAACAGTGTTGTTGTGATGGCAGAATAAACTCAACTGTACTGAGGAGGAGGAGGAGCTCTGATTGGACTGTCTCTCCTGAGGTGTGTTCAGTTTATATCTGATGTTTTAAACAGGAGAGATTCTCAAACTGTGGTACATGAGCTCCTCTAGTGGTTCACTGAGGAACGACTTAAAATTAGAGTCCAATATATTCTGAGGTCATGGAAGAAGTTTGAACACTGCTTTAAAGAATAGAGTCACATTTGTGTCCTAAAACAATAATCACATTTCTGTTTGTACATTTAAACAGTTGATAGCTGCTGGTTTTCCATTCTGAACAGTTTTAGGATGTTTTTCTTGACTTTACTGTCAAAATAAAGTTGGTTTGACTTGATAAGCAGCATTAGTTGCAGGAGGTGTTTGAAGCAGTGTGTTGTAGCAGCCACTAGATGGAAGCATTGAACAGGTTTTAATCTTCACTGCAGCAGCAGCACAGAGCAGACAGATGAATTCTCACAAATCCATGTAAACTCAGTAAAACAAGTCAAGACACAAGAGTCAGTGGTGATAAAAAGTTTCATCAACTAGACCTCATAGACAAGTTTGACACTAGTTTTCAGTAGCTGTCAAATAAAAGTGACTTACAGAAATAAGAAGCAAGTTTGGAAAAAGGGACACAGAATGAGACATAAAAACATGGACACACATTAATAAAAAAAAAATGTTTTTCTCACCTGTTTGTTTGTTTGTTTTTAATTTGTCTGATCATCTGTTTCTTTTACAGTGAAGTCATCTTGTTTCCACATCTCAGATATTAACTTGGTGAGTACAATGTCCACAGGAGGCTTTTTGAAAAGTTAAAATAGAAAATATAAAGATGAAAAGAAAATAAGAGGAAGAAGAAAAGATTAAAGATAAAAACATTTATTGGACCAAGTTTGTTGTTTCTAGCTATTACAGCTCACAGAACTTCAGATTGTGTTGCAGACGACTCCTACGAATAATAACAAAAATAATAATTGTAATAATAACAAACATCACAAACTGTAGGTTGCTTGTCCTCTGGGCTTGAACCTTAAATACTATGTAGGTACAGTTGAATTTCCCTCAAGATATGTGCTGAAAAAAATCATTTTCCATGTCCAGATTCAGCTGTAAACTTCACATGTATGTTTAAGCTGGTAGCATGATGTCACTGACTCAGCGGGGAACAGCTGATGAAGGAGCTGAACACAGTTTCTGTGTGTGAAACATGTCCAATAACTTCAGAGCGTCATAAAGTCCTGAAAACTTCTCATATTTGTTGGCATTAATCCTCTCAAAAACACACAAGGAGAGCAGCTCCTGTATTAAAGGGTCAGTCTGCAGCGATCTGACAGCACCACGAATTATATTCATTAAAGAAAGTTTGTTTAATTATTCTATAAATGTTACTGAAACAGTCTGACAGGAGCTCACAGTCTATTATAGACCCACTGTGGTTCATGATTTCTTTTCTTTTATGAAATGATTCAAAAACATCCTCCTTCTGTGTGGAGTCATATTTTTAGTGACGAGCTCGGTGTGCTGTCATACTGATCAGAGCATGTTGTAAACATCTAGTTGACCAATCAGGTTGCTACATCAGAACTACAGGGTGTCCACAAAGTCTCTTTACAACGCAGACTCAGCGAAACTACAGGATTAAGTGTGGAAGACATCCACCGTCACGTCCGTCAATTCATGCATGGCACAAGAAATTTATGGAGACGGGGACGGTGTTGGATAAAGGGAGGAGTGGACGACCAAGAACATCTGAGGAAAACATCGATCGTGGAAGACGAGCCTTTAATCGTTTTTCTACAGTGTCCATCCGTACTGCTGCCAGACAGTTGTCCATTCTTAATCCTGTAGTTTCAATGAGTCTGCGTGTCCGATTTTGTTTCAATAAACCACGATACACATTGTGCCACGGAGCAGTTTAGGACGTCCTCGTTTAGGAAAACTGAACCAATCAGCTGTTTGCTCGCTCACTCCTTCACTCCGCCTCCAGTTAGGAAGTGATGTTTATTATCATTATGTAATGTGATTGGTTGGGGAAGCTGTCAGTCTGTTTGGGTCTGAACACCTCCATGGATCCAGCTCAGCTAGAGGTCACAGTGTTTCTGAGAAATCAGCCTGATTCTCTTCTGCACCTCCTTCTGTCAGTGAACAAAGATCAGCTGGAGTTTGTCCCTCAGAGACAATATAAAGACAGGAAGCAGCGAGTTGCTTCAGAGGATCACACACCTTTCTACTGTAAGTACACGGACTCTCTTTTGTTGTTCTTTCATTGTTCCACCTGTTCTCCAACCGTGGATTAACTGATTCAGACCAACATGAGTCTAACGTGTGAACACTGTTAGAATCTCTTTCTCTTATTTTGCAGTAAACGTCTCTGTGTTGTGGTGCTGAAAGTTCACGTTTGTTGACCTTTGACCTGATCTGAGCTCATGTTTGTGGGCAGCTGATCTCTGCTGACCACTGCTTGAACTAAAAGACCGAAAAAAAAGCTCTTTACTTGTGTTTCTGGATTATAGAGAGTTACAGTAACACAACAGGGATGAAATAAAGTCATGAACAACTTTGTCCAGGTCAGCAGCACACAGAAACAGTGTGATTATAGAGCTGCTTCTCAGCTAACAAAAGACACTGAACACTAAATGTTTGCACTTAGTTTTCAAAGTTTGAAGGATTTGAATCAAAACGTCTGTCAGATAGTTTGTTGTTGTTTGACATGAAGTTTCATTCATGTCGACTGTCAGACTGAATACAGTAAAAATCATTATTATATCGCTGGAGAAAGTTGCAAGACGTCCGACACAAACTACAGCAATCATTTTATTTGACCTGAAGATAAAACTGTGTCGTCTGCATAAAATGAAACAAAACTGATTTCTGTAAATTCTGTGATTGAGGGGAAGCTTGAAGAACAGATCATCAAGTATCAGTGTCTGTCTCAGCTGTATGAACTCCACACACTTCTTATCTCTGTTGTTACCCTGCAGACACTTTTATCATCTAGTTACTTATTAAAGGTAATTCAGCTGCATGAACGGAGAACCAAGGAAGAAAAATCAAACATGCAGCTCCACACCTTGTTCTCAGGCTACAGTCAGGAACGACAAACAGCGCAGTCATAATGCTGCAGGTAACACCACAGAACAAGCTGAGAGAGACAGACAGGTCAAAGGTCGGTGTCAGTCTGACTCACAGGAAGCAGACTGTGGGTGTAACCCTGCCATTGGCCGACTGTTTCAGTCAGAATTCTTCTCCCGCTCCTGAATATGACAGTGACGGTTGTGGTTGGTTTAAAGAAATCTAATGAAGGCAGAGTGTTTTTCACCTTCACCAGATTGATGATGGTTGGTGTGGAGACGGTCTGGTTCTGTGAGACCTGGTCAGTGTCAGTCGTTCTTCAGCTCCACAAGCTTTCAAGACGAAAACAGAAAAACAACAGAGTCACTGTCGCTTTTAAAAGCCGAACTCTTTGTTGTTCAGAGCTGCAACAGATAGTTGATTAATCAATTAGTTTTTAACTATTAAATTAATCAACACCTATTTTGATAACCGATTAATCGTTTTGAGTCATTTTTTAAGGCCACAATGACCAAATCCTCTGATTTCAGCTTCTCAAATGTGAAAAATTTCTGTTTTTTTTTCCTCTGCTCTAACAGTTAATTGAAAATATTTAAACTGTTTACAAAAGAAGTTTTTTATTAATCCAGAATATATTCAACAGATTAAATGATAATAAAAAATAATCGTTACAAGAAAGACTTGAAAAATAAATAAAATCCATGTCCTCCATGTTTGAACCTGTTTTTTAAGTGACCAGATTGTGACAGGATTAATTCATCAATTAGTTTGAGTCATTTTTTTTTACAACAAAAATATCAAAATTTACTCATGAAGGGTAACAAGTTAGTTTTTACTTATTACTCCTTTAAAAAGTAGGAATATTACTTTACTTATTACTTGCTATCACAAGTAATTAGTTGCATTAACCAACTCTGCAGCACTGAGCTCATTATTTTTAATTTTTAATCTCGGTGGGATGATAAAGTTCCTGTTGCTAAGCTAACATTAAGATAACACTAGGCTAACATTAAGCTAACACTAAGCTAACATTAAGATAACACTAAGCTAACGTTAAGCTAACACTACGCTAATGTTAAGATAAAACTAAGCTAATATTAAGATAAAACTAAGCTAACATTAAGCTAATACTACACTAACATTAAACTAACACTAAGCATCTAAGCACTAAGCTAAATATCTGCCCAATAACAACTTCATAAGTGAGAATATTTGCTTTGATTCTTTTTGTCAGTGGTTTATTCTGAAAATATGAATCCTGGAATTTCCGCAGTTAACCAATTTAAAATAATAATAATAATAATAATAATAATAATGATAATAATAATAATAATCATAATAATCATAATAATTGAATTTATCTTTTTAGGTGAACGAGTATGTGGCTCCAGACTTGAAGTCAGTAGAGCAGCAGCTGACAGGTGGTAAGTATTTTATTTCCAGATGATTTTTTATTCTACTTTAGCAGAAGAAAACAGTCAAGACTTTCTTTGTAATTGTATATTTCATACAAATTCAATGTACACATTTCCTGTTGTGGTTGCATTGAAGGCATTTCTAGGAACAGACCAGTGAGAGTTCAACAACATGCATCAGTTCTGGATGAAACAAACAGCTCAGCTCTTCTATTCAAACCATTCTGATGTTGATTATACATTATTCATTGATTTGTGTGTATAAGTTTCAGCTGTAAATAACAAAGAACAGGAAAGAAACAAATAATTCCTTCAAAGTCACTTTTCATCAAATATAAACAATGATTTGTTTTAAATTTGCTTTTATGAGTTTATCAGTCCAAAAGGTTAAAGAGGATTTTTAATCCACTTCATTAGAATAGAAAACATATAAATCACATACAAAATCAAATTTTTAATCAAAGTTTTTAATCAAAAACACATTTTATTTTGCTCTCGACTTCAGATTTTCTTTGTTACAATAAAGCAGTCATTCCCAAACACTGGGTCGTGACCCACAGGTGGGTCACAGGAGATTTTATTTGGGTCACCAAACAAATAAAAGACAATAGAAGAAATTCTGCAAAATTTAAGATTTATATCTGCAGTACAGCTTTTTAAAGCATTTAAAATGTGAGTTTTGTTTAACCGATGAGAGAAAAAACAAGAACTTATTAATTTCAACTTTAAAGTGACATTTTTCCTCAGTTATGAAGTCGACTAAAATGTCCTGCACCATAAAAAAGACCTCTAATTTTCAAATCAACTTACTTTAGTAGATTTTTGAGCCCAACTCAAACTCTTAACTTTTAAAAAAGTTTCACTACCTAATAATGTCTTGTTGAGATAATTTATTTACTTTTATACTGCAAAAATTATTGAGTGAACTTGTTGAAGTGAAAGTAAATAATGGTTAAATTTAATGGCATTAAATTTTCAAGCACCCAAATGATGACAAATCAGCTCACTGTGGATATTTTTGATATACATTTTTTTAATGTCTCAAATTTTTTTTCTTGATGAAAGGAAATAAAAAACGATGAGATGAGATGAGCTGTTAACTCAGCTAAATGTATTTATTTCTCATGTATTAAGTATCATGTATATGCATGTGTGCAGGTGATATAAGGTGATGTGGAAACAGCAGTAAAATGGTCAGAAACGTTAATTTATGCACAAATTAACTCTCCCAAGATTTATTGATGAGGCTTGTTGTAAATCTGGTCGTGATGGTTTGTCATTTTTAAAAAGCGGGTGCTCAGATTAAAAAAAAAAAAGTTTTGTAAACCCTGCAGTGAGGTAACAGATGACTGACACTTTGAAAAGCAGCGGCGTCACAGGAGTGAAGCAACATCCTTTCTGTTTCCTCTGGTTTACTCTCAGACATGGACACTGAAGGCAGCAGAACGATGGAGGTGGCGGCGCTCGGCCGGCCGTTCAGCCTCGGGATGCTGTACGACTGCCGCCAAGATTCACTCGTCCCTGGTGAGGATTCACATGTAAAGTTACTAAAGGCAGTTGACCCTTTGCTAAGCCCCGCCCTCCATAGTTACTGTTGCTACCTATGTCAAGCTTTCTGTTCTCGCGCTGCACGTGTGCAGTTCACAGTGGTGACGGTGGCAGATTGAACATGTAAAGTAGGGCAGTTTGATATGGCAAAAATTATTATCATGATAATTTTCCACGTATTGATCAATATCGATATTTATCACGATATATAATTTAATAATGCTGTGAGTTTGAAAAGTATCCTGATAATGTCTGTCACCTGAAGAAACCAAATGATTCATTAGTTGAATTTAGAATATAGTTTATTAACATAAAATGAGGTGAAATAAGTTAAAGCACTGTGCGAACATTTTGTAATAACACTGTAAACATGCAAACATGCTTTGAGCGTTGCCCTCTAGTGTCAAAAGAAAATAAAGAGAAGCAGTATTCCTTCCCTCACCGACTGCAAACGTTCTTTTGTTCTTTTATGTCTGAATATTCAGTCAGTTTTGGCTCCATTTTTGGGGAGTGGTACCTCTGGCTTTGTTTTTTAAAGAACTTATTAAAAACATATTCAAATAATGTAAATAAAAGTAAAAGCTTTGACCTTCTATCACATCAAACTCTCAGGGCAGGAAACATTTCAATTTCAGATGTTTGTAGTGGTTCAACCTCACCTACAACCTTTTCATGAATGTTTTCTGAGGTAGAATCAGAGTACAGTAAATAGTGCAAAATGTAAACCAGCATGCTTCGTGTTTTAGTTCGTCTACATCGTTTAGGTAACCCTCACAGGTTCTTTACCAAAAAGACGAGTCTGTCCACAGCATCTGGCTTTAAAGCTGCCCTGTGGCAGGACACGATGTTACCACCAGTGCTAAAAACCTGGTCTGAAGGTGAGCTGGTGGCAGAAATACAGAGACACTGCTTTTCCAGGAGGCTCATTCTGAGATATGTCTTACAGTGGATTTTCCACCGTGCCAGGGGGTTGGTCTCACTGTCTGCATCAGGAGCTGACAGATAGCTTTTCAGTTCAGCCTCAATAACCTGCTGGTCTGTAAGACCAGAAGCAGCTGCAGAGTAGGAGGAGGAGGACTTCTTAAAAAACCCGCCCAGTGTCTTCTTGTGCCCTTTGGATGGTGGTGCAGCTGCAGCATCTCCTCTTCCTCCTCTGGTGCCGTAGATTTCACAGCCTCAACCTCGTCTTCCTTGATGTAGAGGGTCCTGAACCTGAGCTGAGCTAACCCGGCTCAGACCTACGAGAACCAGCCAAAGAGAGATGCATCACCATCAGCCCACTTTGATTCTGCATCGGTCCACATCCTCCTCCTCAAAGCCCCACATAACTGATCCCAGTACCCTCTAATGGGAATTAACCATTAATTTAGAAAATGCAGTGCATCCAACAGACTGAAGCTAACATCACTGCAGGAAGTAAGCTTGTTAGCTGAACATGCTAATGTTTACAGCTTAGAGCAGATGAACACAAAGTAAAACACACATTTGCTCGGGTTTTACATTTTTTTTTAAAGACGACAAACAAAATGGAACGCTCCAAACTCATGAGACATGGTGTATTGCTCCACGCCCCATGGAGCTCCATGCACACCGCTTCAACATGTTGGGAAATGCGAAGCTTGACTGACCTGCAGTGCCTAGTTATGTTTACTAATCTATGATTGGGCAATTGCTGTTCGGAGGAGGAGCTTAACAAAGGGTCAAACAAGTGTTGAAATAATAAGCTCCAACTTTTTAATCTAAATATTTAGGTGGGGAACCAACAGGAACAGGATTTGAAATTTTCTGCCCCTGGTCACTCAGTGTCATGAAAACCACATTTATCTGTTAGAGGCCTGGAAAACCAATACTGCAAAGTAAAAAACACAAGTGCAACTTTTCTGAGCTTTACAAACATGCAACACAATGCAGTTTAACTTCTCTTGTTTTTGGCAGGTATGACACTGTGGGACGGCAATGACCTGGAAAAAGACACAAGAGAAAGACCAAAACCAAAGACTGACTTTGAGATAGTTGCATCTGAATCAATTGAGGACAAATCTTCAGCACTAAAGGTTGAAGCCTCTCTGAAAGCAAGTTTCTTGGGTGGACTGGTAAACGTTGATGGATCGGCCAAATACCTGAACGACAATAAGACTTCCAAAAATCAGGCCAGAGTAACACTGAAGTATGAAGCTACCACAAAGTTCCAGGAACTGTCAATGAATCATCTTGGAAGAGGAAATGTGAAGCATCCATATGTCTTTGACACAGGAATAGCAACACATGTGGTGACAGGTATCCTTTATGGGGCACAAGCCTTCTTTGTCTTTGACCGTGAGGTGTCTGAAAAGGAAGATCATCAAGACATCCAAGGTAACTTGAAGTTGGTGATCAAGAAACTTCCCAGTCTTGCTATTGAGGGTGAAGGTTCACTGAAAATGAAAGAGGAAGACAAAGCAAATGTTCAGAAATTCTCCTGCAGATTCTTTGGAGACTTTTGCCTTCAGAAAACTCCTACATCCTTTCAAGATGCTGTAGAAGTCTACCAAAGCCTGCCACAACTGCTGGGAGCCAACGGAGAAAACGCTGTACCAATGAAGGTCTGGCTGTTGCCACTGACAAGTTTACATTCTTCTGCAGCTAAACTTGTCCGTCAGATCAGTATAAGATTAGTTCAAGAATCACAGAGTGTCCTGGAGGACTTCAGTGAGCTGGAAATGAGGTGCAATGATGCAATGAAAACCACCACTGCAAAACAGTTCCCACAGATCAGTAAAAATCTGAAATCCTTTAAAGTGATGTGCTCTGAGTTCAAACTGGAATTCCAACAAACTTTGGCAAAAAAACTTCCATCGATCCGAGGAGGAGGAGAAGAGGAGGCTGTGCTCGCAGAGATCCTGAAGAAGATTCATTCTTCTCCTTTCAACAGCAAAAATCTGAATGAGTGGATGGACTGTAAAGAGAGAGAAATCTGCATTTTAATGTCTTTCACCAGCATGATGAAGAACAAAAAGATCATCCAATCTCAAAATCACCTGTACAAGGAAAGTCTGGATGCAGATCATGCAGTGTGTTTTGTTTTCACTTCACTGGGAAGTCCTGAACCGTACCTCTCAGCTTTATCAAACTATCTGAAGCAAACACCCAAACCAGACGACCCTCAAGATCCACATACATACGATGTAGAGGAGGAACAATGGTACGCCTCTAAAGAAGTAGCACATACTATGAGGCACAAAGTAAAGCTCTTCAGTGATTTTGCAGAGACCAACAAGGAGAACAAGAACATAAAGTTCTTGGTAGTTGGTTCAACAAATGAGAAGCAGAAAGGTTCCAGCATCTACCTTTATAAAGACGGCTTTTCTGTCACTGAGAACTTTGAGCCTCCTTCAAAGCCTGAAACAGTAACAGTAAGAGACATAAACCACAACAGTGTGACACTGAAGATTTCTCCACCAAAGTTTGGAGCAGAGAACATCACCTCCTACTCTGTTGAGTTCTGTGTCAGTGGAGAGGAAGAGTGGCAACAACAGACCACATCAAAAGCTGAAGAGGTGACAGTGAGCGGTCTGAGTCTAAACACAGAGTACATGTTCAGATGCAGAGCAGTGACCTCAGTAGGTGTTGGTCCAGCCAATGAGATCAGTGGCTCCATTAAGACCTTAGCTTGCAGCCCTCCTGGAAAACCACAAGTTGAACCACACTCAAGTGAGATGTCAGTTAGCTGGGACAAACCTGCTGAGCTTGGACAAGATGTCCAGATTTTGAGTTACATTGTGGAGTACGCCAAAACGGACGAGGGGGTGAGAGAGGAAGATCTCCAGTGGAACCAAATGATGTCAAGAGCTGAAAAGGCCATCATATCAGGACTTCAGTCAGAGACAGAATATGTTGTCAGGGTCAGGTGTGATTGTGGTGCAGCTGGCAGAAGCAAAGAAAGCATCTCTGTTAATGTCTGCACAACAAAAGTTAAACCTCTCACAGAATTCCTCAAAAGTACAAGTGAGAGGATAAATTCTGAATCACCCTCAGTTTACAAACTACTCCTAAGAGAAGAAAATATGGGCATAGATGGATGTCGAAGATACAGTTTTGGCAAACAAAGCGCAAGGCAAAATCAAACCATTGTGCTTTTTGGAGAGACGGGATCAGGAAAGTCCACTCTGATCAATGGAATGATCAACTACATAGTTGGTGTGGAGTGGAACGACAATTTCAGGTTCAAATTAATTGATCAGTCAAAGTCACAAGCTGAAAGTCAGACCTCTGAAGTCACTGTGTACAAACTCAACCACCAGGAGGGTTTTAAAATCGAACACTCACTGACCATTGTTGACACTCCAGACTTTGGAGATATCAGAGGCATAGAAAGACACAAGAAGATCATTGAACATCTGCTGAATCTCTTCTCTGCTGACCATGGTCTCAGTGAGGTTGATGCTGTGTGTTTCGTTGCTCAGGCTGGTTCAGCTCGACTCACACTACCACAAAAATGTTTGTTTGATTCTGTGCTCTCAATCTTTGGAAAAGATGCGGCAGAAAAGATCAGGGTTCTGGTGACATCCGCAGATGGTGAGCAGCCAGCAGTTCTGGATGCAATCAACGTCTCAGGTGTCCCATGTCCTAAAACAAAAGACAGACTGCCACTTCACTTCAAATTCAACAATTCAGCGTTGTTTGCAGACAACAGATCATCTTCAGCAGGCAGCATGAGTGAGGATGGAGACTTTCATCAGCTCTTCTGGAACATGGCGACAAACAGCATGAAGAAGTTCTTTGTTGCTTTGAATGTGACAGACACCAAAAGCTTGACAACATGAAAGAGGTTCTCAGACAAACTAACTCGACTTAAAGAGCATGAAGCAAAGATCAGCAGAAAGTTTTGACTTTGAAGTCACTGTTAAAAAGCCTGTTTCAGTTGACCTTTAAGGTGCCTTTCACCATAATTCTCCTAAATGATGTAAATATAAAACACTGTGTTGCAGTGGGATCTGATTGATACTGTAAAGTGTTTTCAAAGAAACATTACTGCTGTGTTAATTTTGATCAGAAGTATAAGTGTGAGTATAAGCAGATTAAAGAAGAACAATCAATAAAAGCGTGAAAGAAAAGTACTTAAAAGACACCATTTCACATATTGATAAAAAAACAACAACTGATAAATGGATATAAAATAACAGCTTTTATGTACAACATAATATTACATTTATTTTGTTGAGGTTTTGAGAACGTGAAGACAGAATAATTTTCTTAACTCCTAATTGATTTACATTTTATCGTTCTGTGCAGTAATATGATGGCTCCCACTGACCGATGGAGAAATCATTCTGTAATAAATATAAATATGATTAAAAGTGTTGACTGTCCACTGATGTGTCAGTGTCGCCTTCTTTGCCTTCTGCAGGTTTGTTTTCTCTTCCAGGACCTTTCAGATCAGTCCATCAGCTTCTGTACAGTTTTGAGTCTTTCTATTTTATGATTATCATCACCCATATGATGATTGATCTATATTTAATTATATTATGAACTGTTTGTTGAAGTTGTCAGTTAATCAGCTGTTAGAGTTAATCAGCTGTTAGAGTTTGTTTGACCTGTGGCACTCGACCAGGCACAACCCAGAAGAACTACATGAAACCCTGTGGCTCCGCCTCCCTGACTGATAGACGTTGGTTGCAGTTGCATTGCAAGCGAGGCACCGGGCAAAGGCAGCGATCGGATCCAGGCGCGGTGACCCCTGGAGTCCCAAACAGTTTCTAAGGCCACGGACAGGATGGGAGGTGGACCAGTACCAAGTAGCTGGGCTCACCTCTGCGCATAGCACTGGGTCTGGAACCAGACTTTGGGAGAGGGTCAGGTGGGAGTGGCTCCCCAGATATCATAACCAGAAAAGCATATTAGATATTAACAACATGACTTCATCATCAGTAACTTTGAGGCCTTTTCTACAGAAACAGACCTGCAGAACCTTTGATACAAGAAAACGAACACAACAGAAAACAGGTGAACAAGATTAAAGAAGACTCAGAGTCTACAGCAGCTCTGTGACACTGTGCTCAGATATCAAGGTGCTTTTTAGTACTAAACTGTGTTAAAAACAACTTCTTACTTTTACTCCCTAAGCAAAAGGAAAACGTTGTCAAAAAAATATTCCAGTAAAGTACAGATACCTAAGAAACTCAACTTAAGTACAGTAGCCAAGTATTTGTACTTACTTACTTCCCCTCTCTACCTGCCCATCAGAGGTGTGTGGCAGTGACTACATCTGCAGACTGTGATCAGCACACACACACACACACACACACACACACACACACACACACCCACACACACACACACACACACACCCACACACACACCCACACACACACACACACACACACACACACACACACACCTCAGTCTTACACTGCAACTGCAGAAACGATTTTGCACAAATTATAATTAGTAGTTCTAACATCTATTTGTGTTTTTTAACTCACTACGTCTAAATAACCTGCAAAATGTGAAGAATCTGCACAATGTACATAACTTCTAATTTATTTTAAAGCTGCTGTTACTGCAGCTGTTTGTCTGTTTCTGCTTCTATTTATATTTTTATATTTTCATAGTTCATTTCTGTGATGAGAAGTCATTCATAATTTCATCACAATACAGATCTTTCTGATTCTGAGAGACTCTTCCTCCTGTTTTTCTTATTTTGTCATCAGCTCGGGACACTTTACCAACTCAAAACATCTGTATGTGACGTCCTGAGAAAGAGACTGTTTACTAGGAGCGACTGACAGATTCTACTGATTTTACCTTTATACATCTTCCTCAGACAGATCCTGCAGTGTGTTTTCCTATGCAGCTCTCAGTCGTATGCTGGGGCCCTAAATGGGCGTCAAACCTTTGAAAACCTCTGATTTAATAAAAGCAGCACTGCAATAATGTGAACAATATTCAGTAACAAGTAAAATCATGTGTTAAAAAAACTCAAATCACTGGATGAAACTACTTAACTGAATGTAAATCATAAAAAAATAAAATATAAAACTATATATAAAACTAGCTCCATTAGTGTAATGTACTGTAATATATTTTCACTTTTCATACTTAAAGCACATTTTACTGATAAATAATACCTCTGTACTTTTACATCAGAAGGATTTTGAATGCAGGACTTGTAACTTAAGAATTATGTCATGGTGTTAGACCTTCATAGCACCAGTGGATGGACCTTCTGATGTGACCTTTGACCTCCAGGAGAAAGTGCGGCCCCCAACCCCTCCCACACACACACACAGAGGAATTAATGTGACACCAGTAGTGATAATCCTCTGTTGGGTTTCAGCTGCTGTCGTTTTGATTTCGGATGATGATCAGTGAACAGATCTGCTTCTTTGGTCCCCGGTGTTTCAAACCGTCTCTGCTGCAGTCGGTGTGACGCAGATTAGTGGCATTCAGGTGACAATGGGATAAACGGACGCTGCTTGACGCTGATCTGCAGGCTGGACAGAGAGAGAGACGGGGTGGCAGAGGAACAACGGTGTGATTCTGGACCGCCGCTTCGTGCCGTCAGCGGAGACAAAAGCTCCGTTGTTGAAGCTCCAACACGCTGATTCACCGGAGTGACGGCGGGTCAGCTGACAGAGGGAGCGCTTGTTTAATAACACACACTCCATCCCAACAGGCCCTCTGTAACTGTAGAGCCAGCACACACACACACACACACACACACACACACACACACACACACACACACACACACACACACACACACACACACACACTGTGGAAGAGTTTATGCCAAGACACAGTGTTGCACCATTGTGGTTCAGATGATACAACGCACAGATGTGTAACTCTGTGTGTGTGTGTGTGTGTGTGTGTGACATTGTAAACCATCACTGGACTGTTATACAACTGACTTGACTTTCTGCACTTCTAGCAGTGAAAGTACTTTAAAGTTATGATTCTTTAAAGGGATAGTTCACCCCAAAATCAAAAATACATATTTCTCCTCTTACCTGTAGGACTATTTATCCACCTCGATATTTTTGATGTGAGTTGTAGAGTTTTTGAGATATCGGCTGAAGAGATGTCAGCCTTCTCTACAACACAATGGGACTAGATGGCGCTCACCAAAGAAATACATTTGAAAAATTCAAAACCAGCGTCTCTTTTCAAAAATCATGACCTGGTTACTCAAGAAAATCCACAAATATTGTTTCATGTAGGAACTGCTTTCTTTCTAGTAGAAAAGAAATTAGTTCTGATGGATTCTACTGCAGAGAGAAAGTAGAGATCACCAACATTTCCAAAACTCTGCAACTCACACCAAAATGATCTAAAACACGAAGTAAAAGAAAAATACTACCAAAAAAAAATAGAAGAGGTCACTCAGAACAGTTCAGATCCAACAGCTGGCGAAGCACCTACTGCAATGTCACCACAACTGCCAGATGAAACCAGTTCTACCAACTCAGTTCAGTCTTGAGTCCAGCAGGAGTCGAGGGATGCAGGCAGATTAATGTGATGTCTGGTGAAGAGTCTGTCAGCTGCGCTCCGTTTCTATCACTCTTCTCTGCTTTAGTTTTGTGGTTTGTGGTGATTTCGTAACAGTTGTGTTTTGAACACACACAGGTGAGTCAGTAACGACCATTAATTTCACCGTAGGCAGACGTCGTAAACGGCAGACAAGTAAAATGGCAGTTCAGTCACTACATGAGTCTCTGGCCTGCTGTGGCAGGACACTGACCCCGGAAACACTGAAGAAACACTCGTACTCACAGTAAAGTTCAACTACAGGAGGCGTTGTCGAGGACGCGGTGCTACTTTCTGGGATTCAGATGAGACGGGAGAGTTAGAGGCGAGCAGGGTTCAGCAACAGGGAATCAGTCCGGGTGCTGAGTGGATAAACAGTGGGAGAACAGAGGAGCTGAGACACATTTAGAAACTCGGTTTGTAAAGTTTACAGTCTGTCATACTGTTGCATTGATCTGTGAACAATGCAGATAAAAAACTAGAGCTGAAACTTCTTTACTATCTGCTCCTTTCATCTTCTCTCATCAGTCAACAGATACAGCATGTTGGTCCTGAGTGCACCAGCTGATATAAAAATTTATTCATGATTCACTTTAATTCATGATTTAAATGTTCTCCCGGTTCATTTTGTAGCTTCTATCTGATTTATCCTGTGACGCACAGAGGAAAAAAACAACAGATCGACTGGAAGAATCGATTGATCCGAATCGCCGACTCTCAGGGAACAGCTCGACAAAAAAACAGGTGAAAACCTCAAAAAGGGTTCTTCAGAGGCAAATGGTTCTGGGCTGAACCTCAGCCCTTCAAATGGAGAACCCTTTTGGATCCCTCCTTTCTAAGAGTGTTACCAGAACAACACCGAGGCTGCAGAGCTGCAGCAGCTCAGACGCTGCGTGTCAAACGTGGAGAACAGAGCAGGATTTATCCGTCCATCTGCACCAGAACCCGCAGTGTGAGAACTGAGCCGAGCGCCGCTGTCTGACTCTGTAATGTGATTACTGCACATGTCATGTCAGTTTTCATCCCGATCTGGACAACATGCTCATAATTAATCTTGGCATAAATCTGGACTTTGGCAGCCTGAGCCTGCGACACATGTTGCACACACACACACACACACACACACACACACACACACACACACACACACACACACACACACACACACACACAGGCTGGAACAGCCATAGTCACACACAAAAAGCATAATTCTCACACACTCCTATAACACAGACACACACACAGCATGTGGTTTAGACACTCGTCATGAGTATTAACACAAACAGTCTGGCTCTTACATCACATTCACTGAAAACACGACATGTTAGCACCAACAATACAACATAGATGTAAAAAAAAAAACATTAAGAGGTCCTTCAGTAGAGTTCAGATCCTCGTCAGGCAGCGGCTGGTGAAGCACCTACTGCAATGTCACCACAGCTGCCAGTGTCAGTTCATTCTAGACTCCAGGCAGGCAGTATTAGTTAAGTTCTTGCATTAATGTTAAGTTTTTGCAATAATTTTTGATATTAATATGAAGTTTTAGAAGAAGAAAAACATCACGTGAAACTGCTCATAATAAGGTCTGTGGATTATCTTGAGTGAGCGGGTCATGATTTCTGGGAGACACTGCTGTTGTTGAGTTATTCACATGGTTTATATATATATATATATATATATATATATATATATATATATATATATATATATATGTATATTTTTTTTTTTTTTTTTTTTTTTTTTTTTTTTGCACTACAAGTAAGATAAGAAATGTCACGGTTTGGGGTTTTTTGTTGTTTCTCTGTTTCTGTGTCAGTTCATCGTCGCCCTCGTGTGTCATCCTCTGTACTCCTGATCTTCATGTGTTGGATTTGTTTTCATGGACTTGACCTGTGTGGATTCTCTTGGTTTTTTGGACTCTGGTTTTGACCTGCCTGACTTTACATAAGCTTTTTGTTCATTTATTTTCTTTGTTAAATACATTTGAACTGTTTCTGCCTCGCCGTCTGCATTTCTTGGTCCACCATCTTGTTTTATTTTGACACACCGTGATGATAAACCAGCTGTTCCCCTCTGTCTCCAGTCTTTATGCTAAGCTAAGCTAACCAAATGTCAAAGTGTTTCTTTGGACAGGCCTAAACCTCGTCTCCTGGCTCTGAATGTGCTGTTTGTCAGTCATATGAATGTGGTTCAGACTTAAAAACACCAAATGAAGAAAAAAGTGTGAATTCTCATGCAGGTGTGATGTAAACAAGAGCAGGAGGGTTTCATCGCCTCTCTCATGGTGACAGATGTCGTGAAAAAAAACCAGAAATGTGCCTTTATAACAAACTGCAGTCAGATGAGGTGATTTATCATCAAGCTTTTTATTCCAGAGGTGGGAAGTAACTAAGTAAAAATACTTTGCTACTGTACTAATTTTTCAGTACTGTTTACTCTTAATCTGTACTTTACTTGAATATTTCTTTTCTTTTCCCTACATTTTAAGACACATATCTGTATTTTTTTACTCCTTACATTTTAAAACTGGCTTGTTACTTTAGTTTTACTGCGGGATGAAAACTACGTAAAAAGACATAAACAAGATGTAAGAAAACAAAAAGGGCTGAAAAGATGGAGCAAAATGAAAACAACAACAGACAAAATGATTAACATCCGTAACAAGAAGAAAACATTGGAAAAAGTGTAATAAGATGACTGCAAAAATGAAAATGACGTAAAAGATGTCACATTGTTACATGATGTTACATGTTGATTATATGTAACAAGACAAAAACGATGGAAAAGACAACAAGAAGACGATGATGTAACAAGAAGAAAACAACGTAACAGTACATAACAAGACATAAAGGACATAAAAGATGTAACGAGATGCCAGAAGACGGATCAAGATAAAAACGACGCCTGATGAAAATGAACCTGTAACAAGATGAAAACTTCTTAAAATGTGCAAAAAGACAAATATGATGGAACAACACAGACGTCTGTACTTTCTGCTCTTTACATTTTTTCTAAACAGGCTTGTTACTTTAGTTTTAATGAAGGACGAAAATGACACGAAAAGACATGATGACAAAAATATCATAATGTTTGTTTGTGTTACTGTGTTGTTATTGTGTCAGAGGCAAAAACAAGCACTTTTACTGGACACACTTTGAAGAATTCACAACTTCAAGGAATTAAAAAAATCCTTCAAGGTCAAAAACTAAAACTTCTAAACCAAAGATAAATAAGTATTATGGTTTAAAAATGTGTATTTTTATTAACATTAAGAGACTCTGAGACACTTTAAAAAATAAAATGGCTGCTCGCTACGACGACGCTGTGAAGTGAAAAACATTTTGTCATTTAGATCTCATGTGTAAAAAGAGGGTCCAGGTTTTAAAATACCAGAATTACAGTTCAATATGATAAAAAAAAAAAAAAAGTAATCTTAGCTCAGTTTATCTGCTGCAGCTGCAGCAGAGGTGACCATCTTGGAATAAACACTCCAGAATCGCTGTGAATGAAATATAAAACTATCGACCGCAGAACATTTCGATCAGCTGTCGCCAGCTGCACCTTCTGACCCCGGACGTCTCTTTGTCCTTTTCATATTTTAGCCAAATTTGATGTCTGTTGCTGTTAGGAGGTGACAGATGGCGTGAGAGCAGAGCACAGCAGACCTCTCCTTCTCTACTTTAATACAACGAGCCCGAGACTCAAGGCGAGGTCATTCATTAAACATGACCGTCTAAAAATAAAGGCCTCCCTCTTTCACCGGAACTGCTCTCTTTAATCTGGGCCAGAGCTTCGAGTGGTTTGCATCAGCACATGAGAGACGACATGAGAGACAAAGAGAGACAAAGGGACGAGGAGGAGGACGACGATGTTTCATCTTCACTGGGATCAAAGGATGGATTTGTCCTGCAGGACGGTTCACTGTCCTGACCTCTGACCTCTCTGCTGGGCTCTAAAGCTTCATCAGTCATGCAGCAGGAAATGATTTTTAATTAGTGCATTAATTACAACACATTTACTTACAAATAGGGATGAAATGACGCCAAAAACTCACGTAAAACCATCCTTAATCAAATAATAAATCTGATGTGTACAGCATTTTATCACTCATATGAAATTGTTTTTTCTTTTTAAACTCTAAATGTTTCTGCTTATGTCTTAATGAAAATAAAATAAGATAAAATAAAACAGGCAGCCACAGCATGTGCAAAAAATTAGCATGAGTTGTCTTGGAAATGAATGTTTGAATTAGAACTGACAAGCAAAAACAATGCAGCTTAATAAAACAAAATAAAACTAATAAAATAATAAACAATGTGACTTCACAGTCCAGTATAACACAGATACATTTTTTATTGCAGTATTCAATATATTATTACATCCCTACATCCATCTATAAAAATAAACAAAAATACAAATACACAAAACTATGTTAACAGAAAAACTGTACATTTCCTGGTTTTTGAACATTTTTTTTTTTTTTGCTGTATCTAAAATGACTTTAAAGTGACATAAAGACGTGTTTAGAGGTGAGACGTCTACAAAACAACAGAAATTTTACAAAAATATTAGAAAATAAATAAATAAAATTGAATATTGGCACAGAATAAAACAGGTGGCACATTAAATCACCAGAAGGCAATAACAGGAAGAATAAGAAAGAAAAAGGAAAAATAATTATGGAAAAACATAAAGAATCAAGAAAGAATTGGGATGCAAGGACAAAAAAAGGACAAACTATCCAAACCAAACCCCAATCAAATAAATAAATAAATAAATAAAAAATCATAATCCAGAGTGACGGGAGATCAACTTTCAACTCTGTACAACAATAATGTAATAAATAAAAAATATTATTTTCTGAATTATGATGTATGCAAGAATTCACATTTCAGCTATTATAGATATTATATATTCAAATTCTGATTCATATTTTTGTTTTGCCAAAATAAAACTGACAACAAAAAGAGGAAATTAAAAATTATGGCTTCATTTTCCCAAAGTTTCACGTCTCCTCTTTGATTCTTCTCACCTTTCGGCTCCACATTATTCAGCTTTACTCTGACTCCTCCCCCTGGGCGGAGTCACAATAAACGACACAGAGGTCACGTGTTCAGTATTTGTATTTTCAGTGACATGATGAAGAATTTGAGTCCAGCAGTCAGACACAGATGAAACATCGTGGATATTTAAGCGCTGATCTTTTTAAGGAATAGTTCTGCTCAGAGTTTACTCACTTCCTTGGACCGCAGATTATTGCAGATTATTGTAGATTGTTGCAGATTGTTGCAGATTGTTGCAGATTGTTGTAGATTGTTGCAGATTGTTGTAGATTGTTGCAGATTGTTGTAGATTGTTGTAGATTGTTGCAGATTGTTGCAGATTATTGTAGATTATTGCAGATTGTTGCAGATTGTTGCAGATTGTTGTAGATTGTTGCAGATTGTTGCAGATTGTTGCAGATTGTTGTAGATTGTTGCAGATTGTTGCAGATTGTTGCAGATTGTTGCAGATTGTTGTAGATTGTTGTAGATTGTTGCAGATTGTTGCAGATGGATCTAAAAAGTGAAGAAGTGTATTAAACCTGCATTTCTTCTAATGGCCAGCAGGGGGCGACTCTGCTGGTTGATTGTCTAAGTTTATGGTAAAACTAATCTACTTCTCAGTTGATTAATGAGTTCAGTAAACAGTTTGCTGATGAGTTTCTGGTCTCAGTCACTCGTGTCGAGTTTTCTTCAGAGCAGCCTGATGTTCATTTACTCATTTGTTTGTCTCACAAGAAATAATCCTCAATAAAAAGATGAACTGTTGTTTTGACACTTCAGATTTTGTGCAGATTGAAACAAATGAGACATAACATGTTCATCAGTGAACCTCTGAGCTGCCTGTTGGTGGATTAGTCTGTAAAAAATGTATGATGTAATCTAATTATCACAGTACTAAGATAATGTATCTTGATTACTTTCTGTTACTTTTGGATTCCCTCAGTATAAAATCTGGTAAATTAGTTTTGCTGAATAAAATGTTTTTGGAGCTGCAACTAATGATTAATTAGTTTAATCGGTCAATTCTTTTCTCAATTAATCAATTAGTTGTTTGGTTCATAAAATGTCAGTGACTCAAAGATATTCAGTTTACTGTCAGAGAGAAACCAGAAAATATTCACATTTAAGAAGCTGAAATCAGAGAATTTTGACTTTTTCTATGTTAAAAATGGCTCAAGATGATCGATTATCAAAATAGATAGTCAATTAATAATTGATTTATACGTGTTTTATGTTGATTATTAGGTTTATTAGTTTGTCCAGCTGTTCCTTCCTTTGCTGTGTCCAATTTATTGACTGATTGATTTAAAAAGTTTCCACACAGTGAATCATTTTTTTACTGCAGGTCATGATAATAAACTGGCAGCTGTGTAATATATCGCTCTTTACTTTAAAACTGTATCCTGCTAATAATCTCCATTTTTTACTAAATGTTTCTGTAATCTGATTACATCTTAATACAGTTACCTTTGTTTGTATCCAGATGATAAAATCCTGTTACACATCACTCGTGCACGATTGTGCTGTTTGGAGTTGCACTGTGCGGGTTAACATGGGTTTGGGCGGGTTTACCATGAGTTGGGCTTTTTTTTTTTAACACATTAAGTATTACAGTATATTAAAATATATTCATAAGTTGTATTTCTTAGTTATGCAAACACATCCAGTCTCTCAGTACGACTTTGATATGACATATTCTTAGTTATTCTTCTGTGGTCTTCATATCTGTATATTCATTATAAGAGAAACCGACCGCATGTTATTTTTACTCTTTATTTATTATGTTATGTTGTTTTTATCATTTTGGGCAGATTTTTGAACAATCCTTGTGTTGGAAAACACCAAACCAATCTGTCTCATCTTGTTACATATTTTATGTCATGTTTGTCTTTGTATATATTGTTATGTTTTTTCATCTCGTTGTGTCGTAGTTTTCTTATTACACCTTTTACAAAATGTTCATCTTGTTACATCTTTTACGCACTTTTCATCTTCTTATGTCTCGACAAAGTATTTGGTAGACAGCAGTGCTGTTAACTATCTTTCCTGTTTTGATCACATAAAAAAGTGAACTTTTTAACTCAAATATTGTCCATATAGGTGTTTGTTCTTTGTACTGTTGCAGTTTTCCTATAATTTGATTTAAAAATATCAATAAATCACAGTATATTGAAGCCCTGATGTTTATGCATTATTGTCCAGAGGCTCATCTGCCTCCTTAGAAATGTTACAATCTTGTTGTTCCATATTTGACTGTCCAGTTCATCTTTCACCTCCTCTTCCTCAAATGTTTTCCTCTCCTCTCCTCATTCTACTTTTACATCTCTTCTTTCCATTTTTCATTTGTCTGTTCGCTTTTTTTTTTTTTTTAATTTTACAATCCAACTTTCAGCTCCTCTTCCTCAGACTTTCACGCCTGTCTTCCTCCTCATTCTACCTTTTTTTTACATCTCTTCTTTTCCATCCTTCATCTCTCATGTTTGATTTCTTTACATGTCACTATCCCACTTTCACCTCCTCTCCCTCCCTCTCTCCTCTTCCTGTCTCCTCCTCTCCTTCCCCAGACTTTCACCTTCCCTTTCTCTTGATCTAAAACTTTTTTTTCTTCCTCCACCCTGACCCTCCTCTTCTTCCTTGGTCTTGTAGGTGAGCTGCATGATTGGGCGTCAGGTTGGAGGGGTAGGCTTTTGGAAATCACATGGTTCACATTTCCAGCTCTGTGAGACGCCATTTTGGAGGAAAGTTTGGAATTTGTAGACCTGGGGAGGTGGAGGAGGAGGAGGAGGAAGAAGAAGAAGAAGAAGAAGTAGAGGAAGAAAAGAGGATAAGGAGGAAAAAAAGAGGAAGTAGAAGAAAAAGAGGAGGGATTTGCTGTGAGAGAAGTTTGACACGAATGCACAACGCAGTGCTGTGCAGGGAATAACACAAGTGTGCGTGTCAGTGCGGGATAAATCAGTGTGGGCTTGGCACGGCGTGAGTTTAGGTGTGCCTGGCCGCCTGCTTTGCACCAGGCTGGACTTTGAAGTTGAGTTTATTTCTGGACCGACCATCAAAGCTCCGGAGCTGATCCGCTCCCTCCACCACAGCAGCAGCAGCGGGCAGCTCATGCATGCACCGCCTGGCGCTCAGCCTGCACGGAAACCGACTGTTTTTTACATGGAGTTTGGCACACGGCAGGTCCCAGTTGGTGGAAGCTAGATTTCCACTTTTTAACCAGCCGAGTGTCGCCACCGCGGTCAGCCTGCGCGGTGCACGCCGGGCAGGGAGCCTCTCAGGCGGGGAAGTACAGCTCGGAGAGTCGGTAAAGGACGGACGGAGCTTCTTTCTGGAGGATATTAGTTTGAAGCGGGCTCCTGTCTGTGTTTTATTCGTTGTCCCTGGAGACTTGGTGTTGTTATTTTCGCTGGACGTGTCAGTTTTCCCCTGACAGGGAGTTTGGAGGTTGTTTGGCTCGGAGGGGAACTTGGTGTCGTCGTGGAGGGATTTTCTTCAGCCGCGACTTGGAGCGTTGACAGCGGGGTTTAACCGGCGGAATAATCGATAAAAGCCGCCCTGTGTGTGGAGTGTATGTGGCTAACACAGAAGTAGCTCCACACCGAGCCGAGCCAGAGCCCACCATGCCAGTCAGAAAGAAAGGTAAGCCGCTCTCTCACTTTACGTATTAACTAGCCTGCTAGCACCGTCCTGTCTAAAAGGGAACCCTCAACTTGCGAATGTCTCGCGAGATTTGTACGCACTGTCTCTTCCTTTATAATCTTATTACTTCATATCATGAGACAACGCTTCAGGTATGATCTAGTCAGGTCTTGGGCAAGACAACACTTAGTTAGAGTTAGAAAAATAACAATTTTTGGTAAAACTAACAAATCTCGCGAGATCTTTCACAAGTTGGGGGTTTCCTTTTAGACTGAACTAGCTAGCCTGGCTAACCGCTGCCTGCTGGGAGAAACTCCAACTGCAACCTCATATAAAGAAACCCAACACTTAAACAAACACGGACAGACTGTAACACACACACAACTCGACAGAAAGACCGTCCACACGGCTTATTTCGGCCGTGCCGAGCCGTGCTGGACTGGGCCACTCAGCTGAAGTGAGTTAAAGTAGGGCTAGCTGCCGGTTAGCCGCTGCTGCTAACCAAGTTGTATATGGGGCACCTTGTCTGGAGTAGAGCCCAACTAAAAATAAACTCTAATATTAATAAAATATTAACAAGGACTTCAACAGTCACTACAGCATTCTTCAAGTAGGTTAAGTGTAAAATTTATAAAAATATTCTTATGTACTTATTCATTCTTTATTGCAGACATTACAACTTCCAAGAAAAGTACAATTTAAGACTGAGCAAGTACAGTTAACATGTACAAACATAAATAAAATCGTATTAAGTATGAAAATACCAAAATATAAAAATGCATAAAATAAAATGTGAACTAAATCTATTTCATCTTCTGTCTGGGGTCCAGTTCGATTATACAGTGATAGTGATCGATATGGAAATATGGTTTTAATTGATCTAATCAATGAAGTCTACAAAAAAAACCTTACTTTGCTCATTCTTTCTTTCATAATACAAATTTAACAACATATCAGGTTCCAAGAAAATTGCCCTTTAAAACTGTGTAAATAAACACAAAAAATAGAAAACCAAAAAATGAAATAGTCCGCATAAAATAAAATATGTAAATTAAATCTAGTTCTCTTAGGTCTGCGGTCTAATTAAATGATGCAACTCACAGCTGTTCATATAGAAATAGGGCTTCCCTAGATCTAATCTATAAAGTCTTAAATTAAAAAGAGTAACTATTGTTAAATACTTTTTTGGCTTACTTTGAGTATACATTTTAACTCACCTCCAAGTCACCTCCAAGAAAAAACTGAGCAAATACATTTGTGCTGAAAAATTAACCAGTACAGATTCAAATAAAGCCACAGAAAATAAAATAAACCAAATAATAATGTACATAAAATAAATTAAGATGTAAAATAAATCTATTATACTTTATACTTTTAGGAATGAAGTGAAAAGTGGTTTTAAAAAAATGAATCTGTGTTGAACAGTTCTAGTTCAGAACAGAATTCTAAAAAAAATAAAAAATAAAAAAAAATACAATTTTCTGTCCTGAGACCAAATCTAATATTAGTGTAAGTCAGACAAAATCAAGTTATTATTCAATGCTAGAACTGCAACTACTCATTATTTTCATTATTGATTTATTGATTTGTTGTATGGTTCATAAAAATGTTGTAAAATACTGATGGCTGCTTCCTAAAGTTCAAACTGTCGTCGTCATATGGAAGATATTCAGTTTACTGTCCTACAGAACTAAAGAAACCAGAAAATATTCACATCTGAGAAGCTGAAATCAAAGAATTTGGACAATTTTTCTTAAAAAATCACTCAAAATAGTTGTCAGGTGTTAATATTGCAAATTTTAAAAGATGCACATTTATTTATTATTTATTAGACTCAATATTGATCCTAAACTGTAAAAACAGGTCAAATATTCTTATAAACTTCTAACATTAATAAACTTGTGTACTTTCACTTTTATCCTTGAATTCTTAAATTGTGTCATAGTGTCAATAGTGCCAAACAGTCAGTTAATAGCAACCTAATTATACTTAGTAATTATATTTTAAGTCCCACAGTATCACTACAGTACTTTCACTGGGACACGCAGTGTTATAATACTGCAGCCGGCTCTTCTGTTTTAGACGCACTTAGATCCGTTAATTATTTTATTGATCAGATGATCTGTTGTTATTTTTTGATTAATCACTTGATCTATAAAATCCCAGAGCTCAAAGTGACGTCTCCTTAACAACACTTACTTTTCTTTGACCGAAAGACAAAATCAGCAAAAGTACACAAAACATTGTGTTTTAATGAGGTCAGTGACTTAAAAGATTTTTTTCTTTTATTAAACTCTCATTAATGCAGTTATTTGTTAAATATCTGCACAGTTTCCTTTAGTACCTTATTGTTGAATTTTGTTTATTTCATTAAGTTTATTTGACATTAAAAGAAGTAGGACATCAAATCACACATGACTACAAAAAAACAAACAAAAAAAAAAAACAGTTAAGTTCATAGTTTATTTCAATTATAGTCTCTTATGTAGGTAATATAATGTTATGGTTAGTTGCAGCTCCAAACTTCCTGGTCCTTAAAAGGATCTGCAGTCAAGAGCTGCACAGATCAGCTGATTAATCAATAGTTGCCAACTATTTTGAAAATTGATGCATCATTATGAAAAGTTTTTCAACAAGAAAATGATGATTTCAGCAACTCAAATGTGAATATTATATATTTTGAATAGTTTCTTTCCTCCTCTCTGACAGTAAACTGAATATCTTTGAGTTGTGGACAAAACGAGACATTTGAAGACGTCGTCTTGGAGTTTGATCAACACCGTTTTACAATTTTCTGACATTTTATGGTGCAAAAAACTAATCCATTAATTGAGAAAATGGTTGAAAGTGAAAATCATCATTATTTGCAGTCTTAAAAAAGTCTTAAATGAATTAAATTGAACAGATATTAGATCTTAAAAGTCATTAAATAGTTTTGGACGTTTGTTTATCACTTTTTAATTCCAACATGATCATTTTATGTGATTTCCTTTAGTCAGAAACAGAAGTTTTGATGGCCTATAAATCCTCTGTGCTGAGCCTGATACACTGACCTTTATATTTATCTGGTGAGGAGAGAAGCTTCTTTCAGTTAAACCAAACTATATTTATACTGACAGACAGTAAAACCTTCCCACAGTCTTAAATATAGAAGTATTAGTGTATTTAACTAAATGTTAAAGTATTAAGTATTCCTCTCTGATCTGAATAGAGTCTGTGTAGCTCAGTTTGAGAGATTATTGCAGCAGTAAAGCAGCAGTTCATTCAGACCAGCGACTGCTCTACTCTGCTGTATCCCCAACTCACCTCTGCTTCCTCCTCCTCCTCCTCCTCCTCCTCCTGTCGCCCAGATGCACAGCGAGCCCTGCTGCTGCTGGAGGAGTACCGGGCCAAACTGCAGCACGCTGAGGACCGGCAGCTCCGACACTCCATCCAGAGGGTCATCGACATCTTCCAGAGCAACCTCTTCCAGGCTCTCATAGGTACGATCGCCTCTTTCTGATCCTAAGAAGAAAAAAAAAAACACCACAAGGTCACCACCACACATCCTGGAAAAATTCAAGGAAAAAAATCCTGGAAAACAAGGAGCTGTCCTGAAAAAGTTTGATAAGGCTCTCAGGGTTCGTTCACGCCTAAAAGTCTGGACCAAGGTTCATGTTTTTTTGAGACAGTTAGTTTTGGTTTCACATTGTAATTATCCAAACGGATTAAAGAACTTCACATGTCATTGATTGATTTGTAGACTTGTATTCAGCTGATATCAGCGTGTTTATAATTCAGCAGGTGTCCTGACTTCAGGACCCATCATTGTGAGAGATGAAGGAACAGATTCACACCGTTGTCACCATAATAATATAATTATTATTTTATTTTTGTTATGTCACTAGGACCAAAGAAAAACAACCACTGAAAAGTTTTTGCCTTTGGACTCTTTATAAAGTCTGCAGACCAGACGTCTCCTCCTGCGGCTTATTTAGTTTTGCACAACATAGACATACGTCACGTCACGTCACGTCACGTCACGTCACGTCACGTCACGTCACGTCACGTCACGTGTGAGTAATTAAAGCATCATCTTATCACTTGTCATGTGAGCAGAAATGATGATTTCAGACAAATATTGATATTTCACAGCCCTTAACTCTTCTTCGTCTCTTTTTTTGCAACAAATGCTGTATTGATATTGGTATCAATAAAATCCTAACGATGCCCATCCCTCAAACACACACACACAAACACACACAAACACACACACACACACACACACATGTGCTTGAGACACTGGCGTGCAGGCAGTTATTTGGGAAAGATGAGTTTCTGACAGCTGTATTGATTCCACTCTTTCGTCTGTTTCATACAGACTTCAGGTTTGTGTTTCTGTGTCACTCGTATCTGTTTTTGTGAGGTAACCCTCTGATTTAATTCATTATTGAAGGTCAGATATCACATACTAAATGTCAGTCAACGTAATTAAAGCCTCTGAAACCAGAATCAGAAATACTTTATAGGAAACTTCTCATGCTGCAGTTGTTCCCACCCAAGAACAGAAAATATATGAGCATAGAGAAATTAAGAAAATAGAAAATCTGCATATAAAGATAGGTTCATTCTACTTAAATAAGAGAAATGTGGCTTTAAATGGTAAAATGCAAATTTAGTTTCTCATTAAGCCTCCACAAAGATCTGAGTGAAAATAAACGTTCAGAACTGTTAGAAAACTTCAAAAACAGCTCGTTTTGGTTTTTAGATCTGCTGCAGAAAAACAGATTTTTGCCACCTAAAAAAGCCAATATCAGTTTAAGTGTACACTGTATTTAGAAATTGCTTTACTTTGTCATCAGGCAGCGTTTTCCAACAGGAAGCTGAAGCTGCTGTCTCTGCTCTCTTCACAGACATCAAATTCCATGGACTAAATCAGCCTTTTTACCTTGAAGAAAACAGGAAGTGCTGCAGTATTAGCACTGCCTCGATCTGTTAGTTTGTCTTATTGTGTCACTGTGGTGTTTTTACAAATTAGTTTGAACTGACGTTACATGCGGTGAATCGAGGCATCAGTGGACAAGTAGCTCCTGTCTCCTGCGAGGTGAAATTACAGTTTTTTCAAAGGAGATTTGTGGCTGTGAAGAGAGCATAGGTGGTGGTTTGGTTGCAAAATAAAGCAGTAAAAATGTCCTAAATTTAGCGTACACTTAAACTGATGTTGATTTCAGGCCAGTAAAATCAATGTTTGTGTTAAAGGAGCGATATAATAACTTCAGCGTGGCTCAGACTCAGAGAGCAGCTGCAGAAGCAACCGACATGAATTTTTTAAATTATTTCTTTGTGGAATTAATTGCATATTGTTTATAATAAACCATTCCTAATTCAAGCCCAATACAGGAAAGTGTGCAAAACTTAATGACAATATTTCAAATTTGGATTAAAAGTCATATAAGGTACATGAGACCCTGCAGATCTCTCTGACCTCATCGTGTTTGTAGATCTGTAGCAGAGAGTCCACCGTCATGGCTGCAGCCGTCCTTGTGTTTTTTTCTGCTGTGTGAGGCATCGCAGCGGAGTGAGAGGTCATAAAGTTTGTGGGAGTGTCGGTGTGACCATCAGGGAGAGTTTGAGCAAACAGTAGCAACATCTGGAAGTGAAAAAAAAAACATCTGCAGGACTCCGCTGCTCAGACAGCAGCAAACAGCAGCTCAGAGTTGAAGTGAGGCGATGTTTGTGGTGATGGGACAGAGGTCAAAGGTCAGGAGGAGGTTGAGGTGTTCATGGTGATCTGTTGCTGAAGAGGAGGATGGATGACTTCAGTATGTGTGTGTTTCACCAGTCTGTACTGAGCATCAAAAACTGACGGGTCATTTTTGCATCAGTGTGAGGCAAAGAAAATAATTTAAACAAATTACAGTTTATAATATTAGTTTTAACTGTTTCTGACTCATACATGGCTGATAAAGTGAGCAGAATGTATTAAACGGTGAAATAACACTGTTAGATGATGCATGCTGTAAAGTTAACAGCTAACATCACTTTTAACATGGAGGTGATTAAGAAACATCTAAAAAATCTTAAGTGACTTCTCCTAACAGAAACGTGTTCCATGTGCAAATAATGTTGATATATGTGGTGTTTGGGTGCTGACAGAAAGTAAACAGGACGATGCTGCTGCAGGAGGAGGACAGGTCGCTCGGTGCTGCATGAGACGTTTGTGATTGGTCTAAAGAAATGCAAAGAAGGCCGGATGTTTCCTCCTTAAAACAGAATGTGTACGTGTGGAGCCGGACCTTTCTCCAGTGCTGAATGCTGGAGAAAGGTCTGGCCAGGCGTGACTAACTGATAATGGGAAATGGTTAAATCCTCTGTTTTTAGTGGGTACCTGCACTCACATGCTCAGTTTGGTGTAAAAACTGTATCAGTTTAAGTTTCTGCTCCGTTATGAGCGGCACCACTTGCTCTTCCTGCACTGCTAACTTATAACAGTATGCTTCAATAAAATCCAATAAAACATAATTATTAAGGCAGTCGCAGAGCTGCCATCCTGCTGGAATATGTTGCTTTGTCACCGCAGTAGGAAAAAATCCTCACCGTCACAGCCTCAGTCATTTCCTCTGGGTATAAACCATCCTCTTGTTCTTAAACTTACCAAACAGTCCATCAGAAAACCACAAACAAACATCACTAAGTGTTGTGTGTACAGAGGCTCCATGACTGGACCTGCCCAGCGGTGGTATGTTCCGGGTGGATTCTGCTCAGTGAGCCGACTGGACGGGTTAGTGCGTCATGAAAACAGAATACCACAACATCACCAACTAGATTGTAATTAATGACTAATTAACACATTTCACATGGTTTGCAGCGTCCGGCACTGTCACTGCCAGCTCTGAGTTTATCACAGCTTCTCTCAGCTGATAGAAACCTGCCTCACCATATGCCACCTGCACTGTTTCTGCATGTTTCTCCAACCTTTCTGCTACATAACAAGCGGCACCCTGCCACAGCCAAATGGAACACATCCAGAGTTCCTGTGCATCCCAGAAAAACCTGGAATGTTTTCTTTTTCCTGTTTGACAGCGAGGAGTAGAGCAACAGACCGGAAATGTGAGGGCAGAGAGACAAAGGGATGACATTCAGTAAAGAAATGTCCAGGTTTAAAGCAGTCGTGCTGCAGTTACACGGTGTCCCTACATGAAAGAGTGACAGAAACGTCCTAGAACACTAAAGGCTCCAAACTAACTTTTTCTTGACTGAAAAGTTGAGGATCTCCAGCACTGGTGCATAGATTGATTCTTCTAAGACGGCCTCCTACCTGATCCATGAGCTGTAAACCACCTGACAGCTTTGATACTGAGCGCTCCCACCGTGATTCTCCATCCTTTAAACCAGTTTGTTCCATCTGAGAAGAAGTAGATCTTTTAAGTTTTTTAAAATTAACATAATTCATCTGTTCTTAATATAAGTGAACATTAAATTGTGGCTTCAATGCAAACATCATTATTAAACAAACAGATCTGAGTGAAAATGAACTATTAGAAAATGTGTTTCAAAAACATCATTTTGCTGTTCAGACCATGTCTGTTCTCAGACTATGTGGGCGCGTCAGCTCATGTTTGATTGACAGCTCCACCTAAAAAAAAATCAATATGGCTTACTCTTTATTTAGAACATGTTTGGTGCTTCACTTTGTCGTCTGACAACGTTTTCCAACGGGGAACTGAAGCTGCCGTCTCAGCTTTACAACCACCAGACTCCATGGACACAAACGTTTCACCTCTCCGGACATGAATGTTGTAGGATTACCGCTGCCTAGTTTGTTTGTCTTATTGTTTGACTTTGGTATTTTAACACGCTTGTTTGGGGCGGAGCTAATGTTACTTACTGCTGATGGAGGCAGCGGTTGATCAGCAGGTCTGGTGTCCTGTGAGGAGGAGGAGGAGGAGGAGATGTATGTATGTATGTTTTTTTTGTTTGTTTTTTTGTATTTTAGCAATCCATCACCTTTTTCGTTACTGAGAACACAACATAGAGTGCAGTTTAATCTCCCTGCAACAAATTGCCTTTGATTGTTAGTGAATTATACCAAAAAAAAATCTTTTCCCTTGCTGTTTTCACTTGTTCCCCTGCAGTGTCACTGCAGTTCAGGCTGCAACAGTCCTCAAAACAGCTTGAAAAATCCTGAACGGACTGAACAGTACCAGGTGTATAATGAGGCTTGATTAAAAGATCTTCAGCTAGAGGGACCAGAGCAAACTGAGACGCTGCTGCAGGGTTAACGGACGCCGAGCAGCAGGAATGTGGTCCGATCTGTTTGAGTTTCCCAGGAACGACTGACTGAATACAGTGTGTTTACTTTTCTGTCTCAACTTTTTAAATTGTGAGTTTTTCGTTTCTATCCGCGTGTGTTTTTTGTAGTTTTTTAGAGTTTAAATGTACATTTTCAAGAAATGCATAAACTGAACTGAGTGGAAATCTGTCCTGCTGCCTTTCACAGTCAGAGAACTTCACCTGAAAGACAAAAAGACAGAGGGGGTACTGTGGGTAACAGAAAGGAAGAGATGAATTCATTTATTAAGATAATATTAACTTTATCAAGTACATTCACTCGTTATACCAGCCCAAGGTAGAAATACAAATAAAATAAAATATAGAAAAACTTTTAATGAATATTAAAGAATAAAAATATGAATTAAACTATATATGCACAAATTAGGCTATGTATACCTTTCACTTATGTGTAACTGTACAGGACATGATGTATAGCATTATGCTTCTAAAATGTAAATATAACATATATTACACAGGATATTTGTATGTTATAGATATGAAGGATTTACTGTTTATGTAAAAATAAAATATAACAGGTTATTTTACAGAGAGACTGGTACACGTGTGAAAAGCTGCACAAATCAGGTGTTGTCATCTGGAGGCTGCAGGGCTCAACAAGAAGGACCGCCCACGTTAGGCAAGTGAAAAAAAGAATGAAACTATTTTGATAGACTAATTGTTATTAGTAAGACAGAAAATCATGTTTCCATCCTCTCAAATATGGAGACCTCCTGCTTTTGTCTATTTATTATCATATGAAACTGAATATCTGTAAGTTTTAGACAAAATGAGACTTTTAAAGAGACCTTGGACATTTTGTAGACGTTGCAGCCCAACATTAAACATGATAAGTAACTTTAGTCTTTGTTGGTAATTAATAATGGCTAATAAATAAAACAGTTTGTGAAGGGACAAATAAAAACTGACTTTGGACCAGTAGATTTCTGAAAAAACATTAATTTGGACCCTAAATATTGGGGTATGTGTTGTTTTTACAGGTCATAATGCAGATTTTTATGTATTTTTTAGTTTTGTTGGCAGCATTTTATGTATATTGGATCATTTTTCTTAATTGAAGTTGTTCTATTTCTGTTTCAGAGACAAATTCAAAGCAGTCCACATGTCCTCTACAAACAATAGTAATCACTGGATTTATTATTTAATGTAATCACTGAGGCTGCAGTGAGTCATGAGGGAAACTAATGTAAAGGAAACTCATGTCTTTGATGAAATATTTATAAAGAGCAAGAATCATTGTTGGCCTCTTAACGACGGCGTCACAGGAGACTGACATTTAATAAAACCTTAAATAACCTTCTTTTACCACCAGTCACTTGAAAACATGCAACAGAAAACAAACTGATGATCTGTGTAAAACTCAGGGTTAAATTTGAGCCTAAATTTGTGTTGAAAATGTTTCTTGACTCGATGGCTCTATTCCTTCAGTTGGCGCTCATCTGAAAACATCCAGTTCTGCTTCCTCCTCCTCCTCCTCAGCATCTTCATCACTAATATATGAGTGGAGATCATCAGTGTGTGAACTCAGTGGCCTGTTTCCTCCTCTCTTCATCCTTCTTCTGTTTGGTTGCTCTGCTGCTGGAAGCTCAGTCACATCAGGTCGATTTCTTTGTTTAACACTCAACAAACAGCCAACGGATTTACACATCGATGTCAGGGGTGTGTGTGTGTGTGTGTGTGTGTGTGTGTGTGTGTGTGTGTGTGTGTGTGTGTGTGTGTGTGTGTGTGTGTGTGTGTGTGTGGCTTCACACACACTGATTAGCAGTGAGAAGTGTCAATAAATTAAAAACATGAGACATGACGGCCATAAGACAAATGTCCACACAGTCTTTACTGCAGTAGAAGTGCAAATACCTGAGTAAAAGTAGAAGTACTGATTCAGTTTGTTTACTGCAGTGAAAGTCAAAAAGTTCAGGCTCTGAAATGTCCTCAAAGTATAAAAGTAAACCGTCGTCCTCTGAAGGACATTTCTACTGACTGTTTCTGTGCAAAGACAACTGAAGCTCAGCTTTTCTCCTCCACAGAGTCTCCGTCTGTCCGTTTTCATCTTGTTTGGTCATTTTTGATCGTGTTGCGTCTTTCGTCTTATGTCTTTGTTCGTCTTTCTGCGTCTTTTTCATCTTATACATCTTTTTCTTGTAACATAATGTTTTTGTTTTCTTGCGTCCTTTTTTAACATGTTACGTTCGGATCGCTTTTGTTGTTTTTCATCTTGTTCCGTCTTTTTCATCTTTTTCTTGCTGCGATGTTTTTCATCTTGTTGCGTTGTTTGTCTTGTTGTGTCTTCATCTTTCATCTTTTTCTTCTTGTTAAGACATTTTTTGACTTGTTTGACTTGTTACATATTTCATCTTACGTCTTTTTCATCTTTTTCCTGTTTCGTTGTTTTTCATCTTGTTTGCATCCTTTTCATCTTTTATCTTTTTCTTCTTGTTACAATGTTTTTTCATCTTTTTGTCTTGTTAGGTTATTTTTCGTCTTATGTCTTTGTTTTTTTATGTTGTGATGTTTTTCATCTTTCTCTTCTTGTTACATTGTTTTTGTCTTGTTGCATCGTGTGACATTTTTTCATCTTATGTCATTTTTCATCTGTTTGTGGTGTGTTTAATCTTGTTACATGTTTTTATCTTTAAATGTGAGTCTCCTGTGAGACCACGTCTTTGTAGTGACGGCCCACATTTCCCACCATGTCTGGACTGAGTATTCTCTAAAGTTAGCTAGGGCTGCAACTAATGATTATTCTCATTGTCAGTTAATCTGTTGATTATTTTCTTGATTAATTGATTAGTTGTTTGGTCTATAAGCCCAAAATGACATCCTTATATTTCTTGTTTTGCCCGTAACTCAAAGATATTCAGCTTCCTGTCATAAAGGACAAAGAGACCAGAGAATATTCACATTTAAGCTAAAAAAATAAGAGAATTTTCAACTTTCTTTTCTTAAAAAATTACTTGAATAATCGAGTACCCAAATAGTTTTGCGATTAATTTAATAAACAATTAACTAATCAATCGTTGCAGCTTTATGTCAAACAAATATCCTAATGATATATTTTGTTATTTTTAAATAAAATCATCAATGAAAACAACAGAATCGTATCATGATAACATATCAACCTGCTTCATTGTCAGCTCTGACTCCTCGTATGAAATATTGATGAGGTTAGTGTTGTCAGGCTGACTCTGGCTGGACATGAACGCTCAGTCTCTCTGTCAGTGAGTCCCAGGCCTCGGTGCGTTTGTCACGCTCGCCCTGACGTCCCAGCATCTCTGATGAAAAATAGATTTCTGCCACACAGTTTCCAATCTGCCCCAAAACCCCCCAAAAAGAGATGTCTGCAGCAGGTCGAGCACAGTGTAATCCCTCTGTGGACATGACGATTACCCCCAGTCCATAATCCCACCCCTCCACCCCCCACCGCCACCGCCGCTGATTTACAGAGAGGGAGAGAGAGAGAGAGCTGTGTGCTTCAGTTTCTGTTTTTCTTCTCATTCTTTCAGTTCAGACTGGCCTGATTCCTCCCAGAGAAACAGATGGCATCAATCGAATCTTTTCAATTTAATAAATCGACTCTCAGTTTTCAGCTCTAAAGATTTGGATGTTACTCTGCTAATTGCAATATGTTTGAACTCTGCAGGTTTTGGCTGCTTGGGATTTGTGACATTAAAATCATACTATGCAGCATTTTCCTCCTAAAAAAAACAAACAAAAAAACAAAAACAAAAAACACACAAACCAGCGTAGAGACTTGTATAAAAAAATATTCTCACTCTGGACTGGTCTTGACCATTTACATATAAAGAGATGAGCAAACTGACAGCTCCCCAAAAGGGAGTGCAGAACATCTGTATCGCCCCCTGGCTGCAGTGTAGCTCATAAGCCCCGCCTCCTGGGACATGGAACCAAGTGAAACCTCAAAATACACATCAAATAAACTTTTCCCAAAGACGGTTTCTGTCATTTTAGGTCGTTTTTATCACGTCGATGTTTGCTGAAGTCTTCATTTTTCTGATCAGTTTGATTTTAATTAGTTATTTGATGATATAAAAAGGGATATCCACGTCATGATTGACAGCTGAGCCTTTTTTGTGAGCACTACCTTCTTTCTGCAGTAGAATCTAATGGAATCACTTTAGAATCTACTGGAACATGTAGTTCCTACATGAAACTGCTCACAGCAAGGTCTGAGGATTATCTTAAGTAACTGGTAACCTCACCACATTCACTCATTTCAAAGTTTTTTGACAAATATTTAGCCTTTTTACAAATATTGCAGCTCCTGCTATTTTAAAATTGCAGGGCGCCCCTGTAGCTCAGCTTTTAGATCGTGTGCCCTCATGTACTGAGGCTGTTGGTCCTCTGCAGCGGCTGGTTCGACTCCCGCCTGTGGATTATTTGCTGTGTGTCATCCCTCCTCTCTGTACGTCAAATGAAGGTGAACATGCCCAAAAAAATAATCTTAAAAAGAAAAAACAGAAAGCCATGTTAATTAGGTCATGATTTTTGAAAGGAGACTCTGGTCTTGAATTTTTCACATGTATTTTTTGGTGCTTTGAGCTTCATGAGCCGAGTGCAGTGAAGTTCCTTGTTGGTGTTCAGTTTGGTGTTTGGAGTGTTTGTTGTTCGTCGCTGACCTCTGCACACACTCTGGGCGTGGTGTGGTCGGTGTGTGTTTTCCACACAGAGCTGCTGCTCTGATAGCAACAGCAGTCTAAATAGGTGTGGTCCTTTATTAGACTGTACAACAGAGGCTCTTGTGTTGGTCTAACTGGTTAATATGATCACAGTCTGCTCTCACACAAAGGACCGTTCTCTGCGTTCAGAGACGCCAGCTGTCTGTCCACTGTCTTTAATTTGATTTAATATCTGAAGTTCGACAATAAAAAGTGAACTCAAGATTCCATAATGCTTCTTCTTGTAGTTCTTAAACTAAATGCCACTATGAAAATGTGATTTTATGATTATTTGGTCCTCCATATCTTTATATAGAACACACTGAAGGGATTTGTGTCAAAGCTCGCTCTCCGTCTTCTCAGACTCAAATCTGTGTCTGAACACACACGTCTTATGGATACTGCAAAGATCAGCAGGACTTAGTGTCCATAAGTCTGCTCAGAAATAATAAAAAAAACTTGAGCCTGACCAGTATATCTGTCAGCTGATATATATATATATATATGTACATAGTATCTGAAGTCCTATCAGCTGGAAGTGAATATGAAACAGTAAAAATAAGCCGAAACCTGAAAGTACAAACAGCGACGCAGGAGAGAAACTAAACAGAGATTCACTTAGAAGCTACGAGTTCGGTCTCGGCTTTCCAGCGCACATAAAAAAAAAACAAAAAAACAAACAAAGGCAAACTGGTCTACGGGCAGTGAAGAAAGGGTCAGTTGCTTATCTTAAAAAAACTTGCATAAACACTTATTTTTGCATACAAATGCTTCTTCTTCTTCTTCTTCTTCTTCTTCTTCTTCTGAGTTTTCTGGTAGATGACATTCATAAATGTTGCATTACTGCCGTCTGCTGGTCTGTCTCTTGCTCCGTCTGTTCCAGCACTGCCATGCAACGCGTGAAAAGGCACAAGATGGAAATATTCTTGAATATAGCTGCATTTTTGAATTGTGAAAATCACTAGCAGCGTCTTAAAGGTTGTCCAGGTAATTTACAGAGAACTACGTGTAGAAGGGGCTGCAGAGATGATGAGGATGTTCGGTCTTCATAAATAACTTAAGCTGTTAATTGGATGCAGAACCATGTCCCGGTTCTGTGCAGAACCATGTCCCGGTTCTGTGCAGAACCTCGACGGTCCCCCCTCCCTCCTGTATATGATCTCTGTGGTGACTGCAGAGCTGCTGTCAAACATAAACCTCTAACTCGGGAAACAGATCGTTAGTTTCACTGTAAAATGATCTCCTAACAGTCTCCCACAATTCCACAGGCGTCACTCTTTATTGGACATCGATACGGCGCTGTGTTTAAGGTCGTCCCCGGAGGACGCTCACACTAACAGCAGCGAACAAACCGCTCCTCAGCATTTAGTTTGACGGCTAACTGGATTTTCACACTGACAGCTGAAGACTGAAATGTTCATTTACAGTGAAACAGAAAAACACAAATTCTCGGCTGATGAAACGGAGCAGGAGGATTTGGTTACTGGTGCCATTATTGATTCTGCTCATCGGTCTGATTCCTTATTTTTTTATTGAGTAACATGTTAATTTATATTTATGCTCATTTGAGTTATACACAGCTGCTTTGTCAGGAAATAATAATGACAGGATTGAAGAGTCCCTCTGGGTTTTTGTGGGTTTATTTAGGAGATTGTTGCTGTTGAAAATCCCTGATTTCATGGCAAGGCAAGGCAATTTTATTTATATAGCACCATTCATACACAAGGCAATTCAAGGTGCTTTCATGGCAGCTTCTCTAAAAAAATTGCAATTCATGTTGCTGTGATTTTAGGTATTTTTGCAACAAGAAACTGCAAAAAACAAACAAACAAACAAAAAAACTTAAAATTCTTTTTGTAAAATTTAAAGAAGCAAAATCTATTTGGAGCTCAAATGCAGTCAAAGCAGCACAAAATTATTTTTATTTAATTATTATTTTTATTTCATTATTATTTTTTTTAAAAAGTGCACGGGGCATTGATAAAAATCTTGTGTTCTTTTCAGTCCCCTTGACTAAATAAATAAATAAATAAATAAATAAATAAATAAATAAATAAATAAAATATAAAGTCAGTTCATTGAGACATACATGTATGACGTTTGTGTGGGAGGCTGTTATGATTAGTAAAACTCGCAGGAAGCTCAGATGAGAGGCGAAATTTGCAGAAAAACTGCAGTTTTGACCAGATTGCAAGTTTGTGCAGAGTTCATGGGGATTGGTTGAATTTGTGTGAATTGTTGCAACAGTTGTCAAAAAAAAAAAGTGATGTGATCATGTGCATTACCATGGTCTCCAAAATAAGATTAAATTCAATAGAGATCAGGTTTTGCTCCTATGATGGGGTCTAAAGGTTAGTCCATATTCAAAGTCGCACACGTTTCTGTATGAATCCCTTCCCAGTATGACTTAAGTTTCAATCCAGCACAAGTTTGGTCTACTGTAATATTTTGAAACAATGAAAGGATTTCTAAAATTCCTCATTCTTAATTTCCTGCTGATTTCTTTCCACAATGAGCTGTTAGTCACTATATGTCCCTGATAGGTTCCCTTATGGATTCCTGAACAAGTTTCTGAGTAGCAAAAGGGTTTTCAGCATCAACACAACTATTTAATTATCTCTGAGTCTGAACACAGTGTAGAAACAGTCATGCATGTGACTCAGGTGTGACTGCTGTTTAATTTGGAGCTGCAACAACAGGCTGCTTGTCATCATCTAAACTGGATGAAATGAGAGAATATTTGTACTGCATTCCTTTTCATTTAGGTTTTCTGAGTAAAGCTCAGCCTGCCTGCCTGTTTTTTTTAATGTCATTATAACAGGATATTTGCCCTCAGTAATGGACGTGCTGCTCGCTGTGACAGTGGGACTCCTGTCAAATACTCACCTTTCCTGGAATTTAAGCTCGTGTTTCGTGGAAAGATGTTTCAGCATGTTTTTGTGTTTTTTTTTTTTTTTTTTCTGAAATGCAGTCACGTTTTGGACTGTTTCTTCCTCCTCACCATGAGGCATGGTCACTTTTTTTTTTCAGGCAACCTTTCATTTATTAGATGGCCACTTGTTCCCCTGTAACCAAGAAAATTGACTTCAGACTTCAGACAATTTATTATCCCAAGTGGGAAACTTGACTTGCAGTCGCACAAAATAAAAAACAGCACAAATAAAAACAATATGTAGCAGCAATTAAAATACAGACAGACAAGAAAAACAGAAATGACTCCTGTAAATATTACAAAGTACATTAAAAACAAACATTAAAAACACAACTCTCAGTAAAATGTGAAATTACATGTGCAGGGTTTTGATGAGGGCTGAGACTGAAATGGTGAGTGTGCATGAGAGCAGAGAGAAAGACTTCTGTTGCTTCTAACTGAATCTCTGTGGTTTGAAGTTTAGTTTCTCTCCTGCGTTGCTGTTTGTACTTTCAGATATCTGCTTTTTTTTTTTTTTTACAGTTTTCATTTTCACTCATATATTCAGAGTCATATTCAGTTACTGCTGATGAAAACACAACATTTCCTGATTTTTACTGCTTCATAATAAAAGCTTTTTGATTACAAAATATCTTATTGTGAAGAATTTACAGGAAATAATGCGGTAAACCAGTGTTTTAAAGGCACTTGACTTAAGATTAGCGCGTATCAAGACACACCTTGAGGTGGGTTGCCCAGATGAAAATCCCTGCTGCACTTGGCTGACAAACAGAGGCAGCACATGTGTGAAAAAGAGCGACATGAGAGTCAGCATCTGCGCTCACAAATCACACAAACGGATACAGATAGATAATAAAAACAAAAGGGACCATCTACAGCAAAACGTTGCCAACAAAATGTTGTAAAGCCTGTGGCATCTGATAAAAATTAATGCATAAGATGCGTCTATTTTAGGAGACGTTTTCTGTTCAGGTCCAGAAATCACTGTGATAATGTTTACGTAGAGTAAATAAAACTTCATAAACCCATGAAACCAGATCAATCATCAGCAGAAAGAGACAGAACTCAGTTTCTGCTTGTTATTTCTCATCTTTGTCTCCAGTTTGAAACGTCCTCGTTTCACACTTTAGCACTGTAACCCGTCTGTCCTGCTCAGGCCGACCCAGACTGACCCCCCACCACCCACTAATCCATTTAGGTGGATGCTGCTTCAGACTCTGCTCATTCAGACTAAGGCTGCTGTCAGACACAATCAGGCGCTCAGTGATTATTTGTGCTTACAACATAACTGATGTGAAACTATCAGAAAATAATCAACAGTTAATTGATTAATGGAAAAATTATTGCCTGATTGATCACTAGGTGGAAAATGGGTCCAAACATGTGAAAACTGTTTTCACAAGCTTGGACCCATTTTTCAATTGACATGAATGTGACAGGATCATTTTTTCACCATTGATGTGTAGGCCTGCACATCTCTGCACAACCACAACAATTTTACAAACAAAAATAGTGTTTTCATCAAATATTGCACCTCCTGCGATTTGAAAATTGCTTGATTAATCGTCTGAACCATCTTTTGTCACAATCCAGCCAATAGTTGTTGAGATGTTTGGGCCTGAACAGACTGATACAGACATGAAGAGTCACGGTGCTGCGGCTAAAACACAGAAAACAGAATTAATGTTTCTGAAGAGAGGAAGAAAAAAACCCAATGTGATGGGTTTGGAAGTGAACAGGGAGTTTTATATTTTTGGGTCTTACATCAGCTTCTGTACTATGTTGATGTTTGGAGCTATTTTCAGTCATCAAAGGATATTACATAACATTTGATATCAGAGACAAATCGTATCTTTGTTTTCTGTGATTTGGCTCCTCTCTGCTGAGGTCATCTTCCTGCAGCTGCTGTCGATCGGTGTTTCGTGCAGAACGAGCTGCTCCATGAAACGCACACGATGTAAATATGATGGTTTGACCCGTCTGCTGGTTCATGGATCTGATGGATGTTAGATTATGTTGTAGCTGGTAGAACGGAGTCGGTCTGAAGCTGCACAGAGCAGATTACAGAGTGGAGTCACTGCAGCAGCTCCACGTGGCACTGCTGCTCCACCACTGAGGCGTGTTGGGCTTTTACTGTGAAAGAGCCAAGCTGAAGGAAGCTCAAAGTTCCTCACTGTGTTCAACAACTTTTACTGAGGAGGAACGTGTGTGTGAAGCGTATGAGTTAAATACCTGTGATGCTGTTGTGCTTAAATCCTCTTTCTACATTAATCTTATCTCTCATACTGATGTTTTTTGGTGATTTAAAAATTAACTCAAATACATCATGCAGTGAGAAAATATTGATCAGTGTTTCCCAAAGTCCAAGATGACCTCCTCAAACTTTGTCCGCAGCTCAAAGATTTGTATCAGCGACAGTATCTTAATATATAGATCCAGATGCTTGTCTTTGCCTGTGTGTGAAATGTGCCACATGAATAAAGCTGCTTTGCCTTTTGATGAATTCATTAATAAATAAATTATAAAAATGTTGAAGCTCCCTGCTGGAGGAACATGAGGTGACAGTCTGAAAGCTGATATCATATTTAAAGGCCAGTAGCTGCGCGTTCGTCAGCGAGGAGCTGTTGAAGCGGTGATCTGATGGTTTATGTGAAAACATCTGTGTCGGCCGGCGGTCAGCTGCCGCGCCGAGCCAAAGAAAGCCTCGGTTATTTTAGATCTCGGCTGTCTGTAAGCCCTCCTCCAAAAATAAAATAGCATGTTGGATGTGACCACTGGGCTGCAGGCTTTTTATAATATTGTCCTCACACACAGGCAGGCTGCAGTCTGAACTGCAGGGACAGACTCATCATATCAATCACATTATCAATCAATCAGAGCTGATTGTCCTGAGAGGAGAAACTTGATGTGCTCAGTTTAACAGACACAAATGAGTATTTTCTGACCCCAAAAATGAATTTCATTTCATTTTACATGTTTATTTTACATGTTTAAGTAATATTTTAGACACTACGGATAAATGGAACAAACATTTTAACTAATTCATAACCAGTTGATCACTTATTTTAAGATCAAGGTTGCAAATTATGAGCCCTTTCCTTCAGTCAGTTTCATATTTATAGTAATAATATTAGTAAATCATCTCAGGTAAAGATTATAGGTCGGCAAAAGTTCTGAAATAAAAAAGAATTAAAAAGAGTCTGAGTTTGTCCAAAACTCAAAGATGTTCAGTTTACTGTCAAAGAGAAGTAAAGAAACCAGAAGATATTCACATTGAAGAAGCTGAACGATGTTTCTGATCTCACTTTTTATCAGAGAAAACTACGAAAGAAAACCTGCATGTGTTTTATTGTTTTGCTGAGTCGGACTGATTTATGCATTTTATATTCTGTGTTTTATGTCTGTGCTTCTGCTTTAAAAAATATTAATATAATATAATAATATAATATTAATAAAATTAACATCTTTCTTTTTCTCTGTGGTGCTTAATTTCAGCAAACGCCACCTTGAATATCATTAAAAATCCTGTGAATTCATTGTCAGATGTTTCTGCTGTGATTAAAAAAAAGTGTGTGTTGTCCTCTGTCCCCTCAGATATCCAGGAATTTTATGAAGTGACCTTATTGGACAGTCAGAGATGGGTGGAGTCTCCCAAGGCGGCGGACCCCATGGCGCCCGTCAACCTGTGGGATTTCTCCAGCCTTCAAAGCACAACGGTGACCTCGGACACTCTGCCCAGCCTTAGCACCAGCATCGAGGTAAGAACAGGCCCGTCCCTCCTGTCAGGAACCAATCACAGCTCAGATGTCAGTTTAATGATGGCGACTGATGCGTGGACAGGAAGTAAAGTCAGGAAAAGTCGGTGTAAACTGTGTTCTCTGGCATGTTTCTGAACAGGAACAGTAAAAATAGAGAATGCTAAAAATAGATCACAGCTTTCCAAACATCACAGGACGACGACTGAAGGTGCGTTTGTTTTCACCACCACAGTGCGTTTGATACAAACTGCTTCTGGAGCGCTGAACACAACATGGTGTTTGTTTGCTTCTGATGTGTCATATTTAAACTTTTCTAGTGTTCGGTATCATGATCATCATTGTGCCGGAGAGGCGGAGACGAGCCTCCATAATGATCATCTGTCACATCAGAGGTGTTGAACCTGCTGCGTCATCTTTCTGCTCGTGTTTCTGTTGGTTTTCTGCCTCGTCATGTTTGCTGCACGCTCTGCTTTTTCCACTCAGGTGTATTTTTGTTTCTGTGGCATCCAGACGATGTGTTGAACTGGGGTTAAATCATGTGACCGGGTTATATATGGGTGGATGTTTCCTTTTTTTTCCTACCCTTGTGGTTCAGATAGGCAGAATCTAAGTCAAACAAGCTTCGGTGTGATTCGACACATTTAAAAGACGTCAGGTGCTTTCAGACAGCGAGTGTCACTGCCGCTGCCTCCATCGTCTCTGCAGCTGATGAGTTCTCTGAGTTTATACTTTATAGTTTTATTTTGCACAATTCAAACACAGAAAATGCAAAGATGACAAACGATACACAGTGGAGAGAGAAGCAGAAAACCCAGAGGACTTATTCGAAGCCTCCACCTAAATAAAATGTTCATAAACTTTTTAAGAATTTAAAGTGATGGCAAAATGACTGTAACAAAATATGTTGGATGGCAACAATAACAAACACCAGTGATGATTATATCAATTTAAAGGCAGGAAATGTGAGTATGTGATGTGTGAGGGAGTGTGTTAGCGTACTGAGGTGTGTGTGTGTGTGTGTGTGTGTGTGTGTGTGTGTGTGTGTGAGAGGGATATTAGTTTGTACTGTACCGACTCCTGAGAAATGCATCACAATGAGTAAAATATATAAAACATGGACAGTAATACATGAGGAAAATCAGTTAATAATCAGCAGTTAAATGCTTTTTGAAAAAATCAGACTATTAAATCCTAAAGAGTTCGGAGACATTTAATAGTAACAAGAAGACTGACTCATAATTCTGACAAGAGATTTATGGATTTTTCTACTGAACCAGTGAAGTATGATGGAGAAAAAGTAATTAACGGCATGAAAACACATTAGACAAAAAGTTCTACAAGTATTTCTTCATTTAATTATTTTAAAACCTGTGTTCAGTCTGCTGGACTTGTTCATGTTTGTCTTCAGCTCATTTTGTCAGCTGTAGTTCATTAACATAAACAGAGCGAGTCAGCTGAAGTACCTCAGAATGAAACTATTTGCTTTTCTGCTGAGTAAAGCAGCTTCAGCTTTTGGTCATAATGAGTCAGATGTCGGGTCGCTGTTAAACTGACACGTCTACACTGTCCACACACTTTTGGCCATGTGTTTTATTACGTGAGAGGAACAAACTTTATAAAGTAAAAGATCAGATTCCACTTTGAGATGATAAAATCAGTCGAATCGATCTGCTGCGACTTCCTCTGAAATCTCATGTTTTCATAAGAGTTTATGGGATTCACCAGGAATCAGAAAATAATCCAGAAAATGTCATTTTGTGTCTCCGTATGAAATAGATTTTTAAAGCTGAAGTTTGTGGAGGAACCAGCAGTAAACAGCTGGAGTCTGGAACAACAAATGAAACTGATGAACTGGACGTCTGCTGTAATATCATCAGACAAACAAAGAGGATCAACACAGAATTATTGAAAGGATGTTATTTTATATATTTATCCTCATGTTCAGATTTACTCATACAGCAGTTTTATCTCAAAATTCATTTACATTAAAGCATTATAATTCTTCTCGTTCTTTTTTTAATAAGATAAGATTGGGCCTTACTTATCAAACATAATAAGAATAAATTTGTTCTTAAAACCCACTTCTTTCTGACTTTCACCAAAGTTTTCTCACAATAAGATTCAAAGTTTTATCGGCAGTAAACAACATTTTAATTGCTATTTTTTATTTTTTGTACATGATGATGATAGCAGAAAGTAATTTTGTGCATCATAAAGAACCTAATAAAGTGTAAATGGATTAATGTGACTAGAGCTGCACAATTAATCAACATTTTGTTGAAAACACAATATGGCTTTCTGAAATGTTCAAATCTCAAAACTTTTAAATGAATGATCAGTTTCAGGCAAAATAATCGCAGTTAGATATTTTTTCTAAATGATTCAGACCTAAAAGTGACATTATTTTGTTTAGAACAATAAATAAAACACATTAATCTGGTCTGAAAATACTGCACATGATTTTTCCCAGTTCAAGTTATTAAAATTGAGTTTTTCCAAGTTTCTGACAGAAATCAGTTCCTGTAACCATCTTTGGGAGTTTTTTTTCCTTCAGTTCTGCTGTTACCATCCTCACAGCTCATTCTACATACGATGAACTGAATTCAACGAGTTCTCATGAAACAACCTCGTAACAACAGATCTGCTCTGAAAATGTCTGATTCTCATGCGTCGTCACTCAGTCACATCTCAGTTCATTCACATGATCCAAAGTGTCCAGAGGTTGTGTTTATGGTGTTGTCAGCGCTGACAGCACTGCATGTTCCTGCAGAGTGTCAGACTCTGAACGCACCACACTGATTCTGCAGCAAAATGTTCTGCAGTGCGTGTGTGTGTTTGTGTGTGTTTGTGTTTGTGTGTAACTCACTGCTACACATGCTGTATGTTTTTAATGCAGTTTGTTCGCTAACAAGATGCATATCAGACAGGTCAGGAGTCGTCCTTTTAAAGGAGCTAGGCTAGCAGTTTCCACTTGCTTACAGTATTTGTGCTAAGCTAAACACACCTGACTGAAGAGAACCTGGAAATGTTGGACTGTTCCTTTAAAAGGTTCACGTCACCCATTAAAGGTGCAATATGTTAGAAAACTAAATATATCAGCTGAATGGGAAGAAAGTAACAGTTTTGACATTAAGACAAAGATGTCCATTTATTGTTGACGTTCTTCGTGTCCCCTCCTGCTGCGTCTTCGTTGTCCCTGGAATGGTCGGAGCCGCTGGAAATAACCTCGGTTCTCGTTCTCCTGTCCTAGTGGAGTAAACGCCAACACTCCCCCGGTGCTCTGTGTCCCCAACACATGCAGAGTAAGCAGGACCACTAGCTGCACGGCTAACTGAGCTAACAGCAGCTACAAGTAGCTTACATGTTGCACCTTTAAAACCAGATATTTGAGCCTTTTTATTCTTTTGTTTGTGTTCCGTGTGATTCTCGTCATGGGGAGGAGCATATTTTCATTGTGAGTAAAAAGGTTGTTTTTACTTTTTTGTCAACTTCATCAAGAACATGAGGAAGCTGAGTCAGGTGTGGGTTCAAAGGTGAACTGTTTTACCTGTTTTAATGCCAGATGAGCGAGCTTCATCTTCTGTATTCAGTCCCAGAAGGCTCAGTTCATCCAAACTGATGGATATTAAGCTATGAATTTGCCTTGTAAAAAAGAATTAATCTATTTAGATAAAGTAAATTTTTATGGGTTTTTTTCTTTGGGTTTTAGACAACGAAACATTTTAAGACATCACCTTGGACAATGAAAAACTGAGATGGATATTTTTCATTATTGTTGGCATTTTATAGACATTGCAACCCTACATTAAACATGACAGTTAACTTAAGTCATTGTTGGAATTTAATAACTGCTAATAAATGAAACACTTTCTACAGGAGCAAGTAAAAATTTACTGTGGGCAGGAAGATTTCTGACCCACAAGTGAAAAAACCCATGAACCCATTTTGGATCAGTTTTCCTTTGCATGGTCTGATATTGATTTATAAAATCCCCACATCGATATATTGATACATAGAGGTAGAGGTAGAGCCTGCAGTTTTCACAAATTTCAAAATAAAAGTCTCAGAATAAAATGTCTGTTAATGTTATTGCTTTGGGATCAATTCTTAATGAAAACATGAATATTTTTAATAATGCACCAGGTTAGAAGGTTTCTTTTGTAATTTACAGCATTAGTTCTCTGAGAATCTTTTTCATGTCCAAGTAAAATTGATAGTGTAACCTAAATATCCCTAACTGAATTGATTGATTGATCGGATTGATTTGGGAAATCTGAATCGAGACCCAGCTTTAACATTAACGTTGGAGGAGACTTTAAATCAGAAACACCTGAGATTCAGTTTAAAAAAAAAGACTCTAAGATGTAAACATGAGTTTGTAACAAGCAAACTGGAGTTGTCAAGTTGATTTTAATGTTTTCACTGTCGGTGCTTTTTTGACAAACTCCACCCGTCTGGCACTGAAACAGGCTCAAAACAAACCCCAGAATCTCCAGTTTGAGCGTGGTGTCTTCTTGTTTGCATTGAACTCCTCCTTCTCTTTCTTTCCTCTTTCTCTGATTGTAAACACACATCGTCGCTCGTAGGACTCTCCCCTCCTAAACGAAATCCTGCACACGTTGGCGCAGGCCAAACTCTCGCCCGGCTGTGACGGACAAGTAAGTATTGGACGCCTGCTGCTGCTGCTGTTGGTGGGAGGGGGTGTCGGTGTCGTCCACCTTCGCCGCATGTCCCATCAAGTCCTCATGTGCTGTGGACCATCGGAGAGGGGGGAGGGCGGGGTTCTGGGTCCAGGGTCAGGGGTCAGGTTTGTCCAGACGGTCTCAACGTGTCGCTGTAGTTCATTGACACGGACATCAACGTGGAGTCTGAATGTGACCAAAGTGAAACCAGAGAAGAAATCAGAAGCAGCTGCTCAGATGTGACTTCAGTATATTTAATGATGACTTTTATCAAAAATGATAATAGATAAAAGTTATTAATAAATAAATTAAGATGAAAAAGTGTATGTTTTACATGTTATTAATTAGCAATGATTAATTGATTGTTAGTAGTTCAAGATGAACTCTCTTTAAATTTTGTATATTTTCCTTAACCAGTAGTTGAAAATGCTAACAAGCAAAGCAAATGATGGATGATTAATTGTTAGTTTTTTCAACTCTCAATAATTAATATTAATCGAGAAAATGTTGATTAATTGTTTAATTGCACTGTAGGTGTTTCTGCAACATTTTCATGTTTCTTTGAGATTTGTTAGACAGTCCTCGCTCTCTCAGAGTAGTTCTGCAGTTAATTTGAGTTAATTTGACTGAATTAAGTTTAAAGTGTCTGATCCTCGTTCGTGGTCCAGCTGCCTCTTGATTTCCTCACTGGTTCCACGTTTTAATCCCAATAAAAGACTCCAGTTGCAGCTAAAGTGAGGAGAAACGCAGCGACATGTCGAGGCGGTTTGTGCTGGTTTCAGGGGTCATGGTTCATTGTGCTTCATTCATTTTGGTTCATGTTGTCGGGTCTGAACAGTACACCTCCTGTCCTCAGAGCTGACGGACGGACAGAGCGTAGATCCACCCAAGAGTTTGTTCCACTGTCTGAGGGAAAATATCACACCACAAACTGAATCCAAAACATTCAACATACTTTTCAATCAATCAATCAACCAATCAATCAGACTTGATCTTCTGAGTATTTAGATTTTCCAGTTAGTTGTCCACATTTTTATTTTCTACTTGACCATAGAAACATAGTGTTGCTGTTTGTGTGCTGATAGTGAACTTCGAGCAGAGCTGAATCGAACAGCTGAACGTGATCCTACATTTGGTTTAGCTGTTTGGAGGAGACTTTAGAAAAATCGCAGTAAAGGGATAGTTCAGATTATTTGAGGTGTGGTTGTACGAGGTACCTTCACCACTTTAGCCTGCTGTCAGACAGACTTTTCTGACAGGAAACCACTGTTATATAAGCCAAATATCACTCTCTCCAAACCATTTTTCTTTACATCAAACCTATTTTATTGCTTTTATCTGGTTTGCTTTTGATTGTTTTTAATTGCTTTGTTTTCTGTATTGTTTTTATTCTTTGGGCCTTTGCCTTTATCACTTGTTTTTCTGGTTTTTCCCTGGGTCCTCTGTAAAACACTTTAAGTTACTTTTGTGTACAACTGTGCTGTATCAATAAATTTGCCTTATGAAAAAAAGAAAAAAAGTCAACATCGGTTTAAGTGTGCGCTATATTTAGAATGTTTTCACCCCATTACCTTGTTGTCAGACAAACTTTTCTGACAGGAAAAAGTATATAACTCTCTCCAAACCAACCAAACTCCATAGGCAAAATCAGTAATTTTACCTCCCAGAACACAGGAGTTGTCTGTCTGCTGGTGCCCCAATCTGTCAATTTGTTTGTGTTATTGTGACTTAAGTGATTTGAAGAGTTAGTTTGGATTCACCAAAGAAAAAACACAAACAAGCTAACAGATGGAGGCAGCAGCAGACAGACAACTCCTGTGTTCTGTGAAGTAAAATGAATGATATTTTTTCATTGGAGTTTGGTTGGTTTGGAGGGAGTGTTATTATAAAACTTATAAGCTTATAAAACTCAAGTTTCTTGTCAGAAAAGTCTGTCTGATAGCAAGGTAAAGTGGTGAAAATATTCTAAATACACTGTAAACTTAAACTGATATTGTTTTTTCTTTTCTTTTTTTTTTTTAAATTGATATAGCACATTTCATACATAATTGCAGCCCAAAGTTCTTTAGAGTATAGAAGCAAAAACCGGAAAAACAAATGACAGTAAAAGCAGGCAAGAAGAAACACACAAAATAAAAACAAAGAGGCAAAGGCCCACACACTAAAAACAATAAAAGCAATAAAATAAGTTTGATTAAAAGAACATTTCATTAGAAGCAATGCTAAACAGGTTGGTCTACATATATAATACACTGACTATGGATGAACACCTCATACAACCACACTTCAAAATAACTTGAACTATTCCTTTAAGTCAACATGATTGATATTCAGTGAAACAACCCTCATACAAACACACACTGCGATCCTTTAACTGATATATGTGACTAATTTTTTTAGCTCTAACCAAACTGAATGTGAGTAAAAACTGACCTTAACCGGTCTCCTGACCCTGGGACCCACGGCGCTGGTTTGTTTCGAGGTCGTGGCTGTCGCCATCGGCGCAGTAAACATGGAGGGTTCGCTCAGAGAGACTGGAGCTGTACTGGTGTTCAGGACCTTCATGGTGGTGGTTCGTGTGGATTTCAGTTCTGGTTTGTGTGCAGGTTTCAGTCAAACTTTTGACTGTCCAGGTTCCTGTTTTGTTTCCATGTTCTGCTTTGAAAGGCATCATCACATCTGTTCATGTTTTAAAGTTGTTAAGCAGAAATAAGTGAATGTTAAAATGGAGACGATCTGAAGGGACGTTAAAGTTTTTGTATGTCTTGTTCAGTCCACTCAGTCTGACTTTATACAGAATATTTAATGACTTGACATCACTGTTAACTGTGTGCATATGCAAATGGTCACTGTGAAGATTAAATTAACATCATCCAGCTGTGTTTGCAGCAGCTGTGACATCTGCAGGCTGGAATCAAAATCCAAAGTGAAAGCAGTCAAACAGCTCACAGTAACATCTGGAAAGATTCATCTCAACGTTACACAAAGTTTGAACAGCTGAGTGCATTTATTTAAACTTTATAAGAGTTTATTTTCATGTCAGGCAGAGGACTGAGCAATATATAGATATTACACCAGGGCTGCAGCTTTTTTTTCATAGTTGATTAATCTGCTGATTATTTTCTCGATTGATTAATCCTGTCACAATATTGTCACTTTGACAGTATGTCCAGTTCAGTTCAGTTCAGTGTTGGATCAGGTGAGTTGATTAAGTATTAATGGAGAACATCTGTTTTTTTAACGTCTCTTTGCAGCTGTGACAAACAGAAATCACCTGAAAACACAAACAGATCCCCGTCTGATACCCTGAGTTGAGTTATTGGAATTTCAGAAGAACATGTGATGACACAAACACTCAAACAGAGACTTTTAAAACTACGGTTTAATAATTAGTGAGGATGTGAATGTTCAGTGGCTTCATGGTAGCAGCACCTGTCTGAACCTCCTCAGCTATGAAAGCTGCTGCAGACGGGGCAGATTTCTTCCCCTGTTCAGAGCTGGATGGCAAAGTTGACAGCATCACCTCAATTGACCCTGCGTAAGTCCCGCCCCTTTTTGCTCTGCACTCCAATAACAGATGGGCAGGGTTACGACCTCTGTCAACTTTCTCTTTTTTCTGTTTCCTGTATGTGCCATGTTGAAAAGAGAACCAAATTGTTAACATGCGTAAAAGATGTTTCTGTGGGAGCTGTAAAAGTGACATATACATTTATATTATATAGTCACTTATTAAGTTAGCTTCTGTTAGTAAAATGCTAGCAAACTAGCTAATGTACAGCAGCAATTGCAAAATAGTTGGGATGTAGTGTAGAATATGAATAAAAGCAGAATGCAAAGATTTGCAAACGCTAATATATAATGTTCAAACTGATTAACTTTATTGTTTTTTGCAAATAAACACTTATTCTGAACCTGCAACACATTATTAAAAAAGTCTGTTCAGGAGCAACAGACGACTGAAAGACTCAAAGTTTTTACAAATCATTGTATTCTGTTTTTATTTATGTTTTACACAATGTTTATGCAAGTTATTTTGGGGTTGTACATCAATTGTTAACAAGCTAGTTAGCTAGCCTTTTGCCAACTTAAGATGTGATGTTTCACAGGAAAGGAGAATTTGAATGAGTTACCAAGCTTCCTCATCTGTTACTGGAGGGCGGGACTTAATGAGGTGGCCTTGTTGTATTCTTTACGGTTACACACGTCGGCTCATGGCTGACATGTTTACTCTCACCTGTTGTTTAAACGTCCGTCTTGCCCAGGTCAGACCTACAGATAAGTTTCTAAAGTCTGAAATGTGCCCAGATGTCCAGGAGTGTGTTTTATCATTTGTCCCAACATATAAAAGTAACAGCAGCCAGAGCATCTTTGCATCCGTCTAATGTTTGCCCTCAATCCAATAAACATTTAACTTGCAAAGTTTACAAGTTTATTATCCAGATGAGCTGGAAAGTCAACAATCAGTGTTAGAAGACTGTAATTTTATGTCTATGTCATGTCACTACATCGATGCCATCTTAGAAATTCAGAATTTCCGCACCTCTAATAATTTGGCAGAAAAACAGATGATTTTAACAACCATTGAAATGTTTAAAGAGAAATAAGGAAATAAACCAAAACCGTCAAGTGGTCCTGATGATGTTCCATTTGATTCCAGGCCTGACAGTGGAAACAGGTGAATTGACGTCACCCAGGTTTTCTTCAGACTGGGTAGTTTCAGTGTGTAAAATACTGATTACATCACTTCCTGTGGAGCGCTGAATGTTTTATAAGGAGGAATGACATGCTGTATGATGACACATATGAGGAGGGGGGGCGCAGCCACATGACACATTCATGGAACTGTAAAATATTCATGCTTGTGATTCCCACCCGCCCACGCTGCCTCAGCTCCTGCTGCTGCGACACTCACTCTTCCTCCTCCTCCACCTCCTCCTCCTCCTCCTCCACCTCTTTGGCCATTTGGTGTTGAGTCATACATGTGATAACCAGCAGGCAGTGTGTTTTAAAGTTGTTTAATTTAGAATAAAGCAGCGTCTTAGCTGAAGATGTCAGCAGGCACCTTCACATTTTGCGTGTATTTGTGATGAGTTTGTGGTCTGACGTTATGTAGGACGCCTTGCTGCTTCTTGGGAGGACACAGGCATTGTCATGTGGAATCATGTCGTGATTAGAGCTGAAACGATTAATAAATTCATTAGTTGATTGACAGAAAGTGATTTGGTAACTACTTCTGTGAGTGCTTTGAGTCATTCTGCTGTTTCCAGCCTGTCAGATGGAAGGATTTGTTGCTTTTCTTTTAGATTACACTGAAAATCTTTGAGTTCTGGATATGACATGAAGCTCTTGTGTTGGATATTTTAAGCTATATTCTGATGCTATGAACAAAATGATTGTCACATGAAGAACTTGCTCTCATGTAATGAATTATTTTTTTTAAAAACCTATCCTATAGTGATATAAATCCATATTAGAAAAGTTTAGAATTGTAGTAAGAGTGTCATATAATGTATTAAAAATATCGCAAAGGTCTATTTGATCTCCATCTCCAGCTCTCTTAATCAGTCTGGTGAATTAGTAAGTACATTTTAATTAATATTAATAAATTATGCGATTTGAATGCTACACAAACATTTTGTAAGAGAATGAGAATACAGTATAAATATGTTTTTAATTCAACTGAAAGTACCACATTTAAGTTTGAATATTGTTATGGTAAAGGTGTGAAGTTCTGTTTTTTTTATTTCAATTTTTCAGTTTTTTACTTTTTCTTAATGCTCAAACTTTAGTTTAACATGTTCTTTTAATAATATTTAAAAGTATAAACTGATAGAGGTGCTGTATTCAATTACGCAATCATGAAGTACAGGTATTTTAATGTTGCCTTCACTGCTGCTGGAATAAGTAGTTTTTTAGATGAATGTCCACAAACAACCCAATTCAATAGCAAACAGGACTGGGTAAACTGCAGATTTACTCTTGATGATTAAATTGATGAGCTGTCAAATGATGATAAAAATAACAGAATGTTTATTCTGGCATTTCCTGCGCTCTGTCCTGCCGTAGTATGTCCAACACATTATGTCATTTTGTTTTTTACTGACTTTTTTCAGCACTTGAATTTGAAGAGCATTACAGCAGTACATATTAGATGGTTTCAGTTAAACAGTAATTGTACTTAGTTACCTCCAGCTCCTTTGATCGTTACTGCTCAGGATTATGTGTCAGACTTTTCAGAGCGTTTAGATTTCCCAGCGCTCTTAAACGCAGCCCTCAGTCTGGAGGAGCGGGGTTCAGTGAGTCCTGCTCCCGCCGAGCTCCGGATACCGGCATGAAGGAGGACCGGGGGAGGGATGAGGTGTCTCTCCGGTGAGCACACACTCTCTGGTCGTTAGATTGTCGCTCGGTGTGTGTGTCTGTCTGCGTGTGTTTAACGTTATTTATGAAGACTTAATGAAACCAACGGTGTGGCTCGAGCCCGCTCAGCAGGAGGGAGAGCACGCGATGAGATGCTGATGTTCCCGGGCTTCACTCCCGGCTCGGAACGATGGACTGCATCTGTATTGTCACGACTAAGGTAACACCAGAAAAACATCCTCAAATACTAACACACGCGCACTGTAGACAGTGAATTTCCTGCATGATGAGTCGGTGATAAATTCGGCTTGTATTTGATGCAGAAAAACTACACAAATTTCACTAAAATCGACTTTTTGAAATGGTTCGCCTCTCAGTCCCACTATCTACTTCTACTAAAATAGTGGAGCCAGCCAATGGAGGCTGGTGGTGGAATCTGGCGATCAAATTAAAAAGTTGACTTTGTACAGAAATGCAGTATATTGTGTGGATTATATTAATGCCGATTGAAGTAGATCAATCTGGATTTATACAGACCGCTCTCTTTGTGTTCTTTCAGTGATGCTTTTGTACAGACAAGTGAGGAACTGTTAATTTGTCTTATTTCTTAATGGCAGTTTGGCGCAGATTCCGTCAGATCCCCATTCCGTACAGGATGGGACCGGACAATGTGGCTTTTAAATAATATCTTAATATTCTTAAACTATGACTGATGCAAAAATGATTACTTGATTTGAGGAAATAATTGGCAGATTAGCCAATAATGAAAACAATATTTTATAATTTATTCATATCCATGGACAAATCAAGGATTATATGGAAGTTATATTTAAATAATTAAGCACAAAGTTTGCTGCTTAAGTTTTGGCTTGACACATGAAGAATTTGGTCTCATGTGATGAATTATTTAGTCAAATCTATGCCATATAGTGATAAAAATGAAGCGTATATCGAAGTTTTTTAAAATAATTGTGTTAAACAGTATTAAACAGATTGCCCAGACCTGCTCAAGGGTTAGAGTCCTAAGCTAATACAGAAATACAGTATGTTTTATGGATTATATTAATGCTGAATTACAGAGCACTGCAGTCTTTGTATCTTCCAGTAATGCATTTTTATGGGCAAGTATGAAACTGTTAATTTTTCATTTTCCTTAATGGCAGTTTGGTGCCGGAGAGCACAGGGACAGTCGGCTCATTAGACTGATAATTTGTCTCTTTAATGTTGTGTCACCACTACAGAAACATTATATAACCACTTAAATAAGGCAACGTTTGAGTTTGCCTGCTGTCAGTATTGCTTCCTGTGATCAGTGCTTTACAGTCTAATCTGTGTCTTTGTATTGATTACTAATGGTGGCTGATCAGGCTGATTATCAGATAATCACACTCTAGTTCTAACAGGCAGTGTGTGATGTAGCGTTTACCCATGTGTGTTTTTAAACCTTCCTAATTAAACACGATGAGACTAATGATTAAAATTGGAAGCTCAGCATCTGCATTTCAAGTTTCTCTTATCAAAAGTCACATTATCAACCTTTATTCATCCAGACAAAGCTAATAATGATCTGTTCAAAAAGTGAATAACAGTCCCTGCAATCTGTGTATCATCAGTATTACTGGAGAAAGAAAAATGCATTTTTCACCTTCCACACATTATCTCAGGCCAGGTGGGCGTCTTGAACTGGTGACTTAATGCTTCTGTATCATCCAGGCTGCTGTGGTTATGATTTTATACTGTATGCAGGGTTCTCAAGCTATGGAAGCCTATTTCTGCCAGTTGGAAAAAAAAATCCATATTAAGAACAGTCAAACCTGTTCTCTGTTTCTGTTGTAACAGTGACGTCAGTAGATTTGGAATATTTAATCAGTCATCTTTGCTCACAATATCTGAGGCTTTCTTAACCTCAGCTGTGCAGAAAGGACAGGTTTTATGAACTTCTGAAAATACAAAAATGTGAAATTAATGGTTACCTTATTAGTATAACTCATGAGAGGCAAGTAATAATCGACTATCGGCTGAAGAAAATCCATATTGTGCATCTTTAATGATGAGATAAAAAGTTGAAAGTTAGGTAAAAAGTCAAAATTATGAGATAAAAAGTCAAACTTGTGGAATAAAAAGTCATAATTATAAGATTAAAAAAGTCAGAATTATTAAATAGAGTCTTGGGCTGCAACTAACAGTTATTTTCATTTTTCGATTATTATTTTGATCAATCATTTTAGTTGTTAGGTGCATAAAATGCCAGAAAATTATGAAGAATATCAGTCATTTTTTTTTTCTTAAAGTCCAAAACTTTGAAACTTGGAAGTGGGTTGGATTAATTGATTGATTGTTACTGCTGTAAAAAGTTGTAATTATGAGATAAAAAGTTTGAATTTTGAGATAAGCAGTCAGGATTTCTCATATGTCAAAATTATGACTTGTCATAGGTTTATTGTTATTTTACTGGCAGAAATGTGCTTCTATAGCAGACTGCTGGGAAATATGACCGTATGACAATTGGTTGGTAAGGAGCACAGTCGACCTACAGTTTCTTCTGTTTTCTCTCCTCTCACTTGTTGTTCACAGTTACAGTAAGCCTGAATGAATTAATCAGTTTTCACCAGAATCTGTCAGAACTCAAGATTTCAACACTAAAGAAATCAATTTAATCAATAAGAATCCAAAGTATTCATTTTTCAGTTTTGTAACGTAAACGCATGCTTTTTTTAAATGCAGAGATAACTATGTGATAATTAGTTCAGTATAATCGTATCGTTGAACATAAACGCTGATTATATAAATACTCGTATTTGTTGTCTGGGCTCTGAACCAGAAAGAGAAATGTTTGTCCTGGAGAAACATTCCTGCTGTATGATGGCAGGATGTGGACGTGACCTTTGAGTTGGTATTTTTTTCACTCTGTGTGTGGAGTTAAATGTGTTTAAAGAAGAAGTCTGAGTGTCTTTGACTCTGTGTGTGTCTGTTCGGTGGTTTAAGAAGTTTGAATTTGTGTTGCTGAGGCGACTGATGGTCGACCTTTAATAATGTCAGCATGTTTAGCTGTGATTCGCTCGCTGTCCTGCCACGTGACGGCTGATCAGACTGCATGTTGTTGATTGGTGACCAGTCATGTCGTCCTGAGATAAGACTGACCCCAAATTCATCCCCGACTTCAGGGTCCCTTCCCAGCACCACTTTTGACCATTTTCTGATATTTTATGGACCACACCACGCCGTTTCAAAGCTCACTGAGGTTGGAGCATCAGAGTACAGCGACCTTTAACATACCTCTAACTTTTTCGTTGCTGATTAATGTGCATTGGTTATAGAAAGCAAACTGAAACTGACATCCCTGGTCAGGACTTACTGGAATTATTGGAATATAATGTATAAGCAAAAGAAGTCTTCTACTTTATAACAATATTATGAATCTACATGCATTGATAATTTAATTCTTTATACAGCTTGCCTATCAATTGTTTGTAAGCTCAATAAACACAGAGCATATTTGGCTGGAATTTTTCCCATTTGTCTGGATGTTGAAATCTTCCAGGACACGAGGCACCAAACCCTGTTTTCACATTAAGGAAGAAATCTGATCAGATTTAATCAGAACATGAATTATTAAATCTGAAAATAATTAAGTCAATGATTAAAATAATCTGCTGTCATTCAACACACAGTTCTGTCTTGGAGTTTTTAATTAAAATGGTCACGTTTGTGTCGTGGGTTCTCCATCCAACTGCTGCTACCATGTTTACTTATAATAACATTTATAAACTAGGGATGCACAATTGATCACAATCACAACAAAATCACAGTATGACCAAATGCAAAATCCACATTACAACTTTTTGAAAATGGAAAAACGTGAAATCAGCATTATAATGAGGTACTGTAGTGCTGCAGAGATGACCTGACCTAAAAATCTTGTTCTCCACATGAAAGAAAACATTTTTGTTTGGTTTAGACCTCAACATGTGTATACATATATATATATATATATATATACATATACATATATATATATATATATATATACATATACATATATATATATATATATATATACATATATATATAAAGTGGCTGAGTACTCTGAACATCCTTGTGTTTAACATCAAATGCTCCTGTTCTTCTCAACCAATCACAGCGTCTGAACGCTGTGTGTGTGTCATGTGACTAAAACTGGCAGGTCAGATGGAGAAGCAGCAGAGGAAGCCCAGAGAGCAGCTGACAGTGGAAACAGGAGTCGGTGCTGTGATTTCAGCTCCTGTTCAGAAGATCAGATCCCTCCAGGCCGTCATTTCATCTCTAAAATCCCATTTCTGTGAGCTGCGTCCTCGTCCTCCTCGCCTCTGATCTGCTCTCAGCTCTGAATTCCCCCCTCGGCCTTGCTGTCCCTAAAAACTCCCCTTGTAAATGTACAGTATTCAGCTGTCGTCTTGATGCTTTGACCTTTGACCCTCAGCCTGATCTCTGTTGGCAGATCGGGGTAGTAATGCTGCAGACATGTTGGACGGCTGCAGGTGAAACAGTAGAATTTAGCTCTACTGTGCTGGAGGTGCATTGTTCATCTATCAGAGTTTGATTATTTCAGAGTGCTTTATGTTTTCTGGTAAATCGGCAAAGATGGTTTGTAAAAGAGAGAGATCACACTCCCTTCAATATTCAAAAAGTTAGAGAGAATTATCTTCGAGCCTTCTAACATGACTGACAGTTAATGTCAGGGGTGTCATCCTCCACAACATTCATGGTTTGGTACAACACTCGGTTTTAGGGTCACAGTTCAGTTTCAATACAGCAGGGAAAACAAAAAAGTGCAGAAAATTTTTGTTGTTTATTTTCAATCATTTTCAATCAGTTTCATTCAAAAATTGAATGATTCAATAGTTGCTTGTTGTCCTGTAACAGTTAAGGCTCTCAAATATTGTCATACTGATAAAAGTAGATTTTAAGATTTATTGATTATTAATTCATTTTTAAAGAAAAAACTCAAAATTCTCTGATTTCAGCTTCTTAAATGTGAATATTTTCTGGTTTCTTTCCTCCTATCTGACAGTAAACTGAGTATCTTTGAGTTGTGGACAAAACAAAACATTTGAGGACGTCATCTTCGACTTTGGGAAAAAAAATTTGATGGACATTTTTCACCATTTCCTGACATTTTATGCACCAGACAACTAAATTGATTAATGAAAATAATAATCCACAATGGAAATAATCGTTAGTTGCAGCCCAAGACTTTTTATCTCATAATTATTATTTTCTAACTTTTATCCCATAAGTTTGAATATTTATTTCATAATCATGACTTTATGTCCGAGATATGACTTTTTATCTCATAATTAAAGTATTTTTGTTTCATAATTATGACTTTTTATCCCATACATTTGAATATTTATCTCATTATGACTTTTTATTTTGAACTTTGATCGACATTTTTCACAATTTTCTGACACTTTTTATAGACCAAACAGTTAATTTATAAATGAAAAAAATAATTGGTAGATTAATCAACAGTGAAAATAATAGTTGCTTGCAGCCATAGAATCAACTATCGACCAATCGTTTCAGACCCAGCAAGCTGCATGTTTGATATTTGTAACTGCAAAATGATCCTAACTGATTATAAATAGTGACAGTATAAGTAAAAGTTAAGCGATTGACAAATGAAGGGGACATTTGTCTAAAGAGACACGGTGACGACGCCTCTGAGGATTTGAACCAGCAGCCTCCATGGTGCTCGTGTGTCGTCTCCCTGCAGTGCTAATAATCTGCCCTCCCATCATCACCCCCCACAGACAAGGTGTTAGAGCCTCAGGTGCACGCTGTGTGTGTGTGTGTGTGTGTGTGTGTGTGTGTGTGTGTGTGTGTGTGTGTGTGTGTGTGTGTGTGTTTGTAGGACAGCGCCTCGGTGTTGGGACTATTTTCAGCTCCTTATTAAGTGAGTGCTGCAGCTCTGTGGCTCAGTCAGTCTAAATCCAGCCGCTCTGCTGCTGCTGCTCCTGGTGGTGGTCACCTTCCTGCAGCTCAGGACGCGTCCACACTGAAAACACACACAAACATTACTACATGTTAGAACCACCTCTGTCCACATCAGGCCTGAAGGGTCTCACACACATTTAACATGATTACTTACCATGTAAAATATGCATGTACAGCAACTAACAACTAAGGATTATTTTCATTATTGATTAATCTGATTATTTTCTCAATTAATCAGTTGGTGGTTTCGTCCAGAAAATGTCAGAAAATGGTGAAAATGGTGAAAATCAGTGTTTCCCAAAGTCCAAGATGATGTCCTCAAATGTCTTGTTTTGTTCACAACCCAAAGAAATTCAGTTTCCTGTCAGAAAGAAGTAAAGAAACCAGAAAATATTCACATCTAAGAAGCTGATTATTGTTATTATTATTATTATTGTCAAAATAGTTGCAGATTAGTTTTATAGTCAGTTAATCATTGATTAATTGATTAATCATTGCAGCTTTATAGAAACAATAGAAAAAACTCATGGTACAATGATACCATGATTAAAAAGTCCACTACAATATTTATTGCGAAAATTTATGAATCCGATGCGTACTTCAGTTTTTGTTCTTATAAAATTAAGTTTTCTTTTTTTAATTTAGTTCTTAATAAACTAGAATAAAATAAAAGGCTGCCATGACATCATGTGCAAAACAAAGCCAATGCAGCAGTCAGTAGCGGTCCTTCTGTAAAATAAAACATAAATAATAAAGTAATTAACTATGTAATATCAGGGTAGATATCGTCAGTTTGGTATTGAAACATTTTTTATTGCAACACACTGTTAAATCACTGTTAGATTTTAAAGTGAAGTTAATTGATTGTTAAATTGTGTTTATTTTATATTTCTGATGTTTCTGATTTTATATTTGTTAAATGATTTGTTAGGGGATAATATTACCATGCAGACTGGTTTGATCCTGTTTTCCATCACATTTCTTCTCTCATCAGTTTTAAAATGAATGTCTGAGGGCTCTAAGAGAGTTGGAACGACAGGGAAGTAAAATCTGTTCCCTGTAGCTGTTCGGGTGTTTTATTTTGACGGTTTGAGACATGGCAGTGTTGCACATTGTTGAACATGAAGCTGTAATAAACCTCTGCGTGTGATGTTCCACCTGTTGATCACAGCTCTGCTCTGATTGGGTGATGGAGACCTGCGGGTCTGATGAAGCTGGTGGAGCTGAACTCTCTCTGTAATAATCAGCTGAATTCTCCAGTTGGGACTGTGTGTTGGCGTAAATGGGCTCTTATCCATCAGGTTAACTCTTCTCAATTCTGCTGTTAAACCCACAGAAAGTGTTCAGCTGCAATAAAAAACCATAAAAAAAAAATGCAATAAAAAATACAGAGATCCAAATGGTCACTTCAGAAGGGACCTTGATTATTGGTGGTATTTAGGACTGTAATTAATACCTGATGAGGTGACACAGGTGCACTCACCTCAACATGGAGAATATTAGAAGTGGCTTCAAATGAGGCTTAACTGTAAAACAATTCCTCTCGGCTATCCCTAAATATTACATACTTTAACACTGCTCCAGCATCTGTACAATAGACACTACTCACTCGTAATTATGTGTTTTGCTGTGATAACGGTGGCAGATTTAAGTAAGAGTAATTGTCAAAACACGAGGTCTGTGATTCCTTAGACAAGTAAACAAAAGCAGATTCTCATTTCTAGCTGATGACGGTGGATTTCATAAGTGTAGCTGGCTGATGAATGCTAATGCTCACTCGACTTGAGTCAGCTGAGAAGCCTCCAGCTGACATTTTAATGTTTCTATATGACATATTTTAAAGCAGAAATCCTGTGAAAGTGTTTATGTAAAGTTAGCTAACAGCTAACAGCTGCGTATGCGATGACAGAAATATACTCATTAACGTGGGAAAATGAAGCACAGGGACTCAGATCCAGTGGACCTTTAGACGGTCGCTCAGCCAGACCAGCCAAACTGTGATTGTGGAAGAGAGCCAGGATAAGAGCAAAGATAACCCGACTTAGACCTGAAACAGCGAGCCAGAGAGAGAGATGCATCATCATCGACCCACTTTGATTCTTCATCAGCCCACATCCTCCTCCTCAAACCCCCACAGAACAAATGCAGATGCAGTGGGATCTAAGTTACTGCAGCTAGTCAGCTAGCATTAGTTAGCCAGACATGCTAACGTTTACAGCTTATGCTAGAGCAGGTGAAGAGAGAGTTTAATCCGTTCACCACTTAGCTTGACAGACCAAGTTACAGTTGCTAACCTACAATTGGCCAGTTGCTGATTGCAGGCAGGGCTTAGTGAAGGGTTAGTTAATCACAATTTTATCACTATATGATGTGCAGTGTGAAGTGCAGCAACCAAATCACAGAACCAGAATCAAATTGCAATTTTTGAGAGGAAAAATGTGTGAAAACAGTATTATAACTGTAGTATAGTCTAGTAAAATATTTTTCTCCAGATGAAAGAAAACATGTCAGACACCAAGAAATATCACATCATCATGATTTAGATATTTTTTCAGTTAACATGAAAATTGTAATGCAAAACTGATCATTTCCAATAATCGTATCATGTATCACCATCTTAATTGTCAGTCAGAATAATCATAATATGACTTTTTTTTTTTTTAACCAAATTGTGCATCCCTGCTACACACACACACACACACACACACACACACACACACACACACACACACACACACACACACACACACACACACATCTGCAGGCTGCAGCAGCTCACAGGTGCAGCAGCAGCTGATGGGAAAAAAAAGGCGGACTGTGGTTTGGACATAAAACTCAGCGATCTAATTTTGGACCTTTTCTTGGTTGACTTTGGCAGAAGTAGTGCAGACGATGCAGTTGCAGTGTTGCTCTGTGTTTCCATGACCTGAATTTTTCAACATTGACTCACATTAAAGGGTAACTACACCCTGAAATTCAGCGAGAAGCCTCCCTCAAAGAATAAAGTTTAAACAGTCCAACAGAGGAGCAGCGACTGTACGAGTCCTCATGGCTGCATCCCGAGCTGATGTGGAGGATTGTGGAGCTGCCGTCAGACTCTCTGCTGAAGGTCAGAGAGTCTGCTGCAGCTTTGACCATCACTTCAACCACATTCTGGCCCTTTGAGAGAGTCGCTGTGTGGGCACCTGTGTTGTAGCTGCTCTGCTACCAGAGGCTCTCAGCTGTGTGTCTGTGGGGGAGTGTCAGGATGTAGTCATAGCCCTGCTGTTCATCACAGCTAACAGTTTCTGTTCATTGGCCCAAAAATATCTTGTCCAGCTCTGAATACAGCACAGTTTTCTACGAGCCCACATGTTGTGTGACAGACACAGCGTTGGTGCCGCTACATTACGTAAAAGATCTTTGAGTGTTGCCTCTGACACATCAAGCTAATTCTGAGCAGAAAACTCACACAGGCATTTTTGTTTTGTATCTTCATGTGCCAACAAGAATCTTTGTGACTCTCCATGTTTCCATCAAGAAATGGTTGATGGAAATGGCTGCAACTAATGATTATCTTCATAGTCAATTAAAGTGATGGTTCAGTTATTATCTACTCACACTCATGCTAATTGAAGGTCGGCGTTTAGTTGTTTTTTTTTAATCCATAAAACACTGCTGGAGTTTCACAGGAAGACTGCTGTAAAAACTCCCAAACAATCAAAAATTTATCGAAATCGCAATATGGCTTTGTGTAATTTTCAAATTGCAGGAGGTGCAATATTTATTAAAGGCAAAATGTTTGTCAAAAAACATTTAGATCAATAAATGTGGTGAGACAAAGATGTCCTGTTGGAGATTCTCAATTTTTCAATTTGGTGCAGATTCCTGCAAAAAATCACACCTTAGTTATTTTAACATGTTTTTCTACTAAAATAAGAATAATGATGTAAGAGTTAATGTTGCAAATCATATTGCAATTGCAGTGTCAGTCAAATAATTGCTATTGGATATTTTTTCAAGATCATTCAGCTGTAATAGCGATGTAACAGTGAATTTGCCGCTCGCACACATCTCCCTGCTTAGACTCTGGATTATTATTTTACCACACCTCCAAAAAGACGAGGGATACAATCGCAACATAGCAGATGTTGCAGGCACAAAGGTAACGTTATTGTCAACTTTTCCTGCTCAGCTGACGTCAGGGCGTCATTTTTCCAGCAGTTGAGAAACAACAGACGAGATTTTTGTTGGTGTTGAGAAGCTGCAGCGTTTATCGACCAACACACTGTAACCTGAACTGTACATTTATTGCCACACTGACAACTGACTGCTGAGTTTCTGCTCCATGAGCAGCACCGTCACTCATCTGCTGCTCACTTTTCCACTCGCTCCGTCAGTACCACACACTGCCCTGTTCCATAAAGGAGCTGTGTTACTTTATTCAATTAAATGCAGTTATTTTTATGTCATCTTGTTGTTTTCTGACTGGAGAATTAGCACCACAAGCTGCTTATCTCAGTGAACCAAGTCCTAATAATCACAGAACGGTAGTGGATGGATGCAAACATTCATGCACATTTTCTTTCTGTGATTTAATTAAAAATTGGGTTAAAATTTGCAAAACATTTGGATGTAAACACAACGGCTGCTTAGGGATAAAGATAATCTAGTGTAGAGTTCCTGTTTAAAGGATAAAGATCCTGAGAACAGCTGACCAACAGTTTGTGGGTTTATTCATCACCACCCCCAGCTTCATGTTTATAAGGAACATGTGTTTTCCTTCATTCTTTACTGGTTGGAACACTGGTGTGACTGGGAATTTTTTAAGTTGCGTTGCAGGGGGAAAAAAAGGACTGGAAACACTGACTGCAAAAAGACACACCCACAAAGAGTAGTGAATCAGTGGTCTGAAGTTTTTCCAGAAAATGACGACAAACGAAGCTGCAGAGGCTGATGGGAATGTTGATCAGCTGCTTACCTGCTGAGATTTCTCTGTTTGGTTCGAGGTCTGAAGGCTAATGAGCTGCAGCGGTTTTCTTATTGCAGCGTGTTGATGGATGAACTCTGATCAGCAGCTCTCTGCTCCTGTGGGGAAACAGGACTTAATTATTTATGTTAATTACAGGCTGCTGTAGCTGAAGGCCAACGCTGAGTTATAGGACGAGACGGGTTAAAAAGTCTGCTTTAAAAACAAAAACATGTAGTCACCATCGCCCTGTGGGACGATTATCTTTGGAAATGTAATTTTGGTACTTTGTTTCCTTCAGTTCAGTGATGGTGTTTTTTGTGTAAATATATTTTATTGATTTTCACAGTTTTTATCCCACAAAAGATGATAATATGATATAGATTAATTGAATTACTAACCGAGTAATAAAAATGAGTGTATAATTGAAGGTATCGGCATGTTTTTCAGTATCTTCTGTGTTGGATCAGCTGCTCAGAAACACCAGAAACTTTTGACCCAAAACCTCCAGTTCCGCTCTGCAGCAGGACGCCTGTAAACCTGCTCACGACTCTCTGCTGTCACATCTGTCACCGGCTTATTTTCTCACAGCTTTAATGTGACAGTCAGTATTCGCTCCCTTTACTCAAGTAAAAGTGCTATTAATGTGTTTATTCCAGTAGGAATGAAAGTGTTTGTTGTGGAGTGCAGGGTGACCTCACAGACTTGTAGTCATGGTAACAACAGCTTTACCTTAAACAGTATTTTGTCTGTCTGCGGTGGAGAACCCAGAGGGTATAATGTTTACATGCTTTGGTTTTGTTAGACTTGATTTAGTGTTTTTACATGATAACAGAAGAGCAGCAGAGAAATGAGGCTTGAAATAAGTGTGAGACCGAGCTGCTGCAATGTTGCACTGCAGCAGGAGTTCAGCCTCACTGCAGCACTGGAGGTCAACTTTAAATTCAAACTGATCATCAGAGATTAAATATTAATGCTTTTCTTCCATGTCTGAGCTGTAGTTCAGGTTTTGAATTAAAAGTGACCACTGCAGATTTTTGTATTTGACATGAATCGACACCAAAAACTACATTTGGCGATTAGCCAAGTGACCTCAGCCAGTTACAGTTTTAATCCTCGAGACAAAACGCTGCACAGTTTGATGATGTTTGTATAAACGGATTTGATCAGAAGAGGAAATAAATGAGATGAAGGCTGCAGGTCAAAGGTCACCTTATAATACTGCATCAGAGCGATGTGTGTGTGACGTCTCCGTAGGGTTGAAGGATTTTGAAGAAATATCAAATTGCAATTGCAATATAATTTATTCTTCTTTTTATTTGAAATATTAAAATTGTAATGGTGTGATTTTTGCAGGGATCAATATCAAACACGTTTTCTTAACTAAGTAAGTTAATCTATTAGTAGTTTGGTCTATATAAAGCCCAAAATATTCACATTGGAGGAATTGAAATCAGAATTTTGACAATTTTATTGAAAAATTGACTCAAAAATGATTAGGAAAATAGTTGCTGGTTAACTTAATATTCTATTAATAATTGATTAAGGGTTGCAGATCTAGTCAGAATCTGATGTGTAGGCCAGGACGTCTCTGCAGGATGACAATATTCAATTTAAAGTGATGTTTTGGCTCATTTTTCTCTCTTAACAAATATTGTGCTGCTTGTGATTTGAAAATTGCAATCGGCAATATTGTGATTTCGATTTCTGATTCTGGTATCAGTATCAGAACAACCTCAGATGTGAAGGTGCAAAAATGAAAAAAGGATGTTGTTCTAGTCTTTACAACGTGAATATATGAATGTTTTCTTAGGCGTCCTCCTGTTTGAGTGTCTAAAATAAGTGTTTGTTGTTTATGCAGCAGATAAATCACATGATGCTTCATGTTCAGTCCAACTGTGACGACAGCAGCTCCGACTTTAACAAATTCACCAAACAATCAACCTGCACTGAGTGACGTCGTCTTCCACAGGAGGAATTTCACTAGGTGTGTGTGTGTGTGTGTGTGTGTGTGTGTGTGTGTGTGTGTTGTAAGAGGCTGATGTGCCCTGAAGGAGGACACAAGCAAAGGGGAGCATCCATGCGTATCAAACGCACACACACACACACACACACACACACACACACACAGAGTGAGCAGGCTGCCAGCAGACTGCAGGGAGGTGAGGAGAACAGAAGGAGAGGTTAGAGAGGAGGAGGAACAGAGAGGATGCTGGGAAGGCGTGGGCGGGGCGCTCAGATGAAACAGAAAGGAAGGAGGAGAGCATTGAAATCGGCTCTTTGTTCACTGTACTGTCTGGATGATGCGACCTTTGACCTTCAGTGATGACGTCACTTTTTTAAAAGTTAAATCGGCAGGGTTCCAAAGGAAGTCGTGTACTCGGGGTTTTCTCAAGAAAAAACATGTCTGCTTAAGAAATATATCCATAGTGTTTGTTCATCTGTTGAATCTCATGAAGTCACTACACTTAATTTCATTTTAAAAACACACCGTACAGTTTTCACATGGTTCAGGTGTGTTCAGATATGTGGACAGGACTCATTTTCTGATTAAAGGACCACTGTGTTGGCATCAGTAGCATGTGAAAATAGAAAACATTGTTCTTTTCTATTGGATTTAAAGTGGATTTAAACCTTTTTGAAACTATTAGTCACTTAGACTTCAAAATATGTAAAAATTGTGCCCAGGTTAAAAAAACAAAACAAAAACAAATTTACCCTTTAAGTAAGTTATTAAGTGTAACAACACAACAACAGTTATAACAATTATTCTGAACATGTTACAGACTAAACCACTGACCTGAAAACTGTGTTTTCATTGAAACGTTTAAGTTCAGTGCAGATTTCTGACGTCTCACTGAAGGCTGCACCTGACTTATTGAGCAGCTCGATTCTCACAAGTATTGTGATTCTTTTTTTTGTAAGATTACTGAATCAATTTTTCACATTTCTGAATTGTACATACATATTTATATATATGTACAGCTTCCATTAATCCCAGAGAATGTCCCATAGGACCACTAAGTGAGCTAACATGGAAAGGGCAGCTTCAGCACAGTTCTTCTTCTTCTTCTTGCTATCAGGCAGAACATTATCACCACCTGCTGTTATGTTCTGCAGCACAGTTAGCAGCAGTACTCTGGAAAAAAGGTCTGTGTTGCAACAGTCCCCTGAGACAAACAGCGAGGTGCAGCTCCTGAATGGAATTTTACCAATGAATGAATGAAACATGGCCGACTAAGGGTCTTGGCACAAACAGTTTAGTCGACTCTAAAGGTGGCAGCACTAGTTTCAGCAATTTTCAGAGACTCTGATAAGTCGAGGCCTGAACATTGAGAAGCAGCAGGACATGACCGCTTTGATACAGTAGAAGAAGAAAATGCAGGTACCACAACCTCAAAGTGTCACTGAAAAATCTCTTTCCATCAGCTTTTATCATATCTTCTCCTCTTCAAAATGCAAGATTTTCCACATCGTTTAACTTTTTTTTTTTTTAACTTCTTCTCACTTATTTGTCATGTTTTTAAGGCAAAACTCAAAATGGGAAAAAATAATCATTTGCGACCATAACCAGCAATAAGGAGCTGCAACGATTAATCGACGAATCGATTATGAATCCGTTATTAAATTAATTGCCAACTATTTTGATTATCAACTGTTTTGAGTCATTTTTTAAATAAGAAATGTCAAAATCCTTTGATTTCAGCTTCTGAAACGTGAATATTTTCTGGATTATAGATGAGATTATGAGTCACTGTGCATCTGTGTGTGTATAGCATTATGATGATCAAATAATAATTCATTATTTATACATCAGTTTAATTTAACTCTACATATTTTTCTGTGTGTGGTTCTCAGTTGTTCTCCTTTTCCTGCAGTGGTTCTGTAGTTAAACTGTGTTATTGTAGTTGTTAGTGTGCTGGTTTACTCTGCAGGTGTTTTGACAGCAGAGGCGAGTTTCCCTCCTCTTCCTCCTCTGATCCTCTGTCTTTTATGGTCGTGTCCCCCGGGTCTGTCCCTCTCTAACTCTGCATTTGTATTCATGCTGATGGAGACTCTCTGTGGTTTTCCTGCATATTAAACTGAGCTGTCATATCTGCAGCGGTCTGCCCTGCGCTCGCTGTGCTCTCTGCCACGCTGAATAATGGATTCCCCTTTGTGTTTCTGGGTGTATGTGTTACAGAGGGAGTGATGGATGAAAGGGGAGACAGAGAGACATAAAGAACTGTGAATTTTGTTAACATGACTTGTTTCCATTATTAAAACGATCCTTTATAGAGGTAAAATTGTGAGACAAACAGTGGATTTAGAGAGTAAATGTTTGTTAGAAGTCAGTTTCTCTCCAGGAGGATGAAGTGCAATTCATGTGCTGCTGTAGTTTGTTAGTTCCTCTTTACATGAGGTTTGTAAATTCTGTGCATTCTTCTTAACCATTAGTTAAAATGTAAACACTTAATAGTTGTAGCTGGTCAGAGTAACAGATTGAGTTTGTAAAGTGAAGTCAGCAGCTCTTAGAACAGAACAGGAGGAAATATATGCCTAAAAGTCTGAGCACACGTCGTTTTATGTCAAGCATGTTAAATAAAATGAATCCATTTGCTAAGATATTGTTACCATGATTGCGATGCTATTTTTTTATTTTTTTTTAAGAAATGTTTTTGGGCTTTTTTGCCTTTATTGGATAGGACAGCTGAAGAGCAGACAGGAAACAGGGTGAAGAGAGGGGGGATGACATGCAGCAAAGGGCCGCAGGCGGGAGTCGAACCAGCGGCCGCCGCAAACGGCCGACAGCCTCAGCACACGGGGCGGACACTCCACCAACCGAGCCATAGGGCCGCCCCACGATGCTAATTTCTGTTAGCGTGTTAGTGAGAATTCCCATTATGTCTTAGCACCAAGCTAATGGACTAGAGCTGAAGGATTTTGAAAAAATATCTAAAGGTGATTATTTTGATTGATGTTGCAATTGTGATATGATTCGCAATATTGGAGGGAATGCTAATTTTTACATCATTATTCTTATTTTCATTTAAATTGTGATTTCTGCAAGAATCTGTGCTAAACAAAGTTCTGAAGCCTGTAAAATATGATGTGTAGGCCAGGACAGTTCTGCTGCATGATGTTTAATTTAAAATGGTAGTTTGACACACTAACAAGAAGAATATTGCCATATTGTGATTTAGCTAAAATTGTTGAATTGTTCAGCCCTGTAATGTACCAAGGACTAGTTTTTTAAAGTTCAGCTGATAGAGCAGATTTGTCTCAAAGAGGGCAAACAAACGTGTCGTTCTCAGCGGTGGTTGATGCATCGACTCCTCAACTGCTCCAACCTGAGACCTGTGTTATTAAAACACATAAACCATATGAACATGGACTGATTATTTAGTGTAGGAAGTTGCATTCTAAATACAAAGAAATAAAGAAAACAAAAATCTTTTAATTAACCAACAAAATAAACCTAGTTTCTGTCTTCCTGTGCTGAGATCCTGGAGTGAAAACAGATTTTTGTAATAAAAGGCCAAAGTGGAAGTCAACAATGGTTGTCATGACTACAGGATGTCAGCTGTAGGCCGTGGATGCCGCCTTTAAGACTGAAGCTGTGTTTGAGCTGCAGACTCTGACTCTCCCTCTGAGCAGCTCGGTGGTTTATTTCTCAGCCTGGAGTTGCCTTTTTCCTCGCCGACAGCTTTGTTTTCCTGTGGTCCCTTTGTGTTTGCGGCGGTTGTTGTCGGGACAGGAAGTGCTTGACGTTTTGATTGACTTCACTGCGTTCCCACAGAGAGCAGATCACAAAGCTCCGACTTCCTCTGCTAAGAGCTTTTCCATGTGCCACTTTCCCCTGAAACCTGCAGCCTGATCTCATCTCGGGTCACAGTTTGTCCTCCGGTCTGATCTGAACACCTGTTGAGCTGCTGGAGGACTTTCTGTGGTCCACAGGGGAGGAATCAGCAGAAACCTCCTCAGAAATATTCATATTTTGTCTTCTGTCTCTGGTGACTTGATGCTGAATTTAAAACGGCAGCTGGTTGATTCTCACATAACTCACCAAAATTTTGAGGTTTGTCTTTCCACTGTTCCTGCAGTCATCAACTCTGGTTTAGTCCAAATAAATCCTTAATCCATCAAGTTAGATGTGAAAATATTCTGCATCTACAGGCTCACTTGTGCTGGATCAGTTTGTCACTGAGCTGCAGCTCTCACTCGGTCTTTGGAGGCTGACCATTAAACAAACAAACAAACAAACAAACAAACAAAAAAAAGACTAATTGCCTCCAAAAAACAACTGGCGCTGGACTGAACCCATGGCTGATGAGATAAGATAAACTTTATGGATCGCACACTGAAATGTACTTTACAGCAGGTCAGCGATCGCAAGTACAGGAAGAAAAAAGAGCGACTGAATAAATACAAATAAAAAAAGTAAAAATAAATGTAAAAAAAATAATTGAGTTGTCCAGAATAATTGCACGTTGTGCAGGATTATACTAAGAGAATAATAATTATATTTAATTATATAATAAAGGATAATTGCATAGAGATACAAGCGCCAATATAAACAATATATTCATCCAGTCGCCCAACCCTACTTTCAATCAGCTAATTAATTTAGTAACTAATCATTAAATATTTAAAAATACAATATAACCAACAAATATGTACATTTTTAGAGTCAATATCACAGTACATGACAAACAGAACTTTCATTTGCACATTTATGAAGAAAAGAAAGTAAAACATGATTAAATTTTGAGTGAGTTTTTAGTTATTTTTCCTCTCAGGTGTAGCCTGTGAGCACAGAGGATTCTGGGTAGGGAGTGGCACTGAAATGCTGCAGATATGAAGGCGAAGCTTTGATATGAACTCAAGTGGCTCTGATGTACCCACCCTCCCCCACCTCAGGGCCACGCCTCGCCATCTGGGTCGATACACAGAGACAAGAAGTCCCTGCCAGACGGTCTGTAGGGACAAAAACACACACACACAACATGAAAACAGCCCCGCAGTAACACGAGACAACAGGCTGCGGTAGTGAGGTACAGGTGAGGTACAGGTGACACACCACAGACAACCCAGGAAGTCCAGAGTTACAGATCTGTGTTTGTTGGTTTTATAAACCTTGAGACAGTTTATCACAGCGACACTGAGTCATGATGACGTCCATTTAAACGGATCCAGAGAAACACTGCGGTCTCTAGATGATGAGGGGGTTGTTTTCTGCTTGATGAAGGTGGGAGGGTTTTAAGAATGTGTTCACAGTGTTGTTACTTGGTCCACATACAAGATACAGTTAGAGGTGCAATGATTAAATCATAACTCATCAATAATTAAATTAATCACCAACTATTTTGATGGTTTAAGCCATTTTTCAAGGGAAAAAAAATCCAAATTCTCAGACTTCAACTTCTTTAATGTGAATATTTTCTGGTTTCTTCACTCCGCACTGACAGTAAACTGAATATCTCATAATGCAAAAAGACTTAAAACCACAGCTGTAGATGAATCTGGTGAATCTGGTGCCACCTATAGACAATTAATAAATATATTTTTTATAATTTCACCTGAGGTCAAACAAATGGAGAGGCTTGTCTGCTGTTATTTCTGGAGGTGTAACAGATGAGAAAAACTTAAGAAATGTAAAATCTTGACAGTAGAACATATTTATCAGCTTGTTTCATGGATGTATTGCAGTAGATTTTATTTTTTCTAGACAAAAACATGCGAAAACCAGGAAGGATAAATATATCAGCCTAAAACAGAAAGTGATGGAAACATGAGAGAAGTGACAAACTGCAGTCTGTCTGGTGAAGTGCTGCCCCCTGCTGTATATATGTGGTGGTGTTTCTGTCCACATCAGTCAGTCTCTAGGCCGTCCTTTAATGGTCTCTACTGGATTCACTGGGATTTACACTAACTGTCTTTGAATGCTGGTCAGTGTAGTGCTGAAATGATTAGCTCTTATTTGGGTTTGGCAATGAATCCCTGTTACTTTTTTATTACTTGTAATGAAATATTCTTTACAGATGAAATTACCAAGGAAAGTTTGCAGCTCTAACCATGATACTAAAAGAAACTTGAATTGTGCAGCCTCTTTTCTCTGATCTTTTTCTCTGATTATGGACATTTTTTAGGATGGACATGGGAGAGAAATGATGAAACACACTGAATGATATCAGTGTGTTTCGTGTCTGTGTGTGAAACATTTGATTGAGAGATAACTGTCCTGCTGAATGTCCATCATGTTGATTACAGACCAGTAGCCTCATTTATAAAACCGTGCGTAGGATTGTTGATTGTTTTACGTAATCTATATTCCTTTGTTTTGAACGAGAGTAAATCAGATGCATTCAAGTTTTGTGTTCACACAGTTATGTTCAAAAATAACTGACTTTATTGAGTTTCTCGTGCTGCTCGCTGCACCCCCACTGCACCTGGATGTCTTATATGAAACTATACACTCATATTTGCTCAACTGAGGCATCGAAGTGTCAGAGCACGAGTGTAAGGGTTAAAATGAGGTCCTGAAAGATGAGTTGAATTACAGGAGAGCACAGTGATGATTTTATTTTCCTCCTCCTCCCCCTGCAGTGTAAATCCTGTCAGAATGGAGCCTTGGTTTGGACGGAGGACAGAAATGGACAAAAAAGATTGTGATTACTAAGTTAGGCAGTTTAGTGTGGAAATACTCTGTGTGTTTCGATGAACTTTGTCTCATCCCTGAACATTTTGTTGACCTCCTTCATAAATGATCACTTTCTTTTTTTTATTTATCAGGGCACAACATGTTTTTTTCATTTGGGTCAGAAATCTACTTGCCTGAAGTCAGTTTTTCGTTGTCCCCTTTTTTTTCATCTTTTAGTGGTCATCAAATACCAACAAAAACTAAAGTTAAAGTTGTCACATTTAATTCAGGGAGCAGAACAGTGAAGTTCAGGATGATGTCTTGTGTTGTCTGTTTAAATCCTAACGATAATCACTTTAATATGATAAGAAGTGAAGAAAAGCAGGGAATATCCATGTTTGAGAAGCTGAAAGTTATATTTACTTTTTACCACTCACCTGCTGGCCCTTAGATTTTCTATTTTATTCATTTATAAAATAAGAAAATCATAAGAGTATGAACATAATAAAAAGAAAGCGAGGACAGAAGCAATAAAAAATACATGAGGATTTTTTAGTGTGACACTGAGCTGCTATGTCCAGTAAAGTCCAGCAGGGGGAGCCACTCCACAGCTGTTGAGCTGACTGACCTGAGATAACTGATACTGAACAGGTGAATTAGTCCACACAGTGACCACACTCAGCGTTTGCCGTGGACCAAACACACCAAAACACTGCAATAAAATAAGTTAAATGTTCAAAAACCTCAGAGAATTCTTCAAGTATTTCCTGACCCACAGCCTGGGAGGACTGAGACCTGGGTCATGTCAGGTCCACCCATCTGAACACACACACACACACACACACACACACACACACACACACACACACACACACACACACACACACACACACACAGGAGTGGACAGTGTGAGTGCTGGTTTTGGAGTGTGTGTAGTGAGCGATGTGTAAAAAGCAGCAGGGTAAATTTAGAAGGAGGCCGTCACATCTGAACCTGTCAGCTGTTATCACTGTCACTGCAAACACTCAGTCTGCGCTGCTGGACTGCACTCTGCCTCTGTGTGTGTGTGTGTGTGTGTGTGTGTGTGTGTTGTGTGCAGCCTGACTCAGGCTTTGATAATGAGGCACTCAAACGGCAGCACATCCAGACTGAAGCTAATTGGTTCAAAGTGTCCAAAATGTGGTTCACTTTAGTGGAAGCTTCATCTGAGGCCTGTTTGTTTCTGTAGAGGTTGGGTCTAAACTCAGAGCCACCGAGGTGCCACATATACACGATAATAACTGGGCTGCTCATTGTAGCAGTGTTAGGTACTAATATCTGGGTTCTTAACCCAGAACACAGCGAACAAATGTGGCCCCGCGAGCTCCGACAGCCCAGAACAGACAAACCAAACATTGGCTCTAGATTTGGCCTTCCTTGTTTTGTGTTTGAGTTTCACAGTCACTGCAGGTTCTCCTCCACATTAGGAAGAGGCAGATGACTACAGCTGCAAAAGTTAATCAATGAATAGATTATTTAATTAATCATCAACTGGTTTGAGTCATTTTGTAAGGAAAAAAGTCTAAATTCTCTGATTTCAGCTTCCTAAATGTGAAAACTTTCTGGTTTCTTTTCTCCTCTCTGACTGTAAACTGAATATCTTTGAGTTGTGGACAAAACGAGACATTTGAGGACGTCATCTTAAACTTTGATCAACATTTTTCCACATTTTATAGAGCAGGGGTTAGCAGCCTTCTGCAGTGATTCACTGGAACAAAAAATAATATGGAAATGAATAAATGGTTACATTTTTTAAAACAATGTTTTAATTTTCATTGATCAATATTGTACACTTAAAGTGATTATTACAGTAAAAATGTGTAGCCTTTACACTAAGTTTATTATTATTTTTAAGGTTTTATTATTTTATCAACTAACATGCCTCAGAGCTCGTTCAGTGCCTTTTCCTCTAAATTCTGCTGGTGGGCTGCAGCTAAGAGTTATTGTCATTAGAGATTAATATGTTTATTTTATCAATTAGCTGTTAGGTCTCCTAAAATGTTTTTTTTCTTTTCTGGCCAAAAAACGTCTTTTTTGTTAATAAACATTGCTGACCCAAACAACAGTTATTAATTGAGAAAATAATCAACAGTGAAAATAATTAAAGTTAGTCGCAGTCTCTGAATGAAACGTGGTGTTTGCAATCTGTGAGCTCACCACTAAATCCTGCACACTGGTCCTTCAAGTCTCTTTGTTTTCAGTACTTCTTGTTTTTGTGATGCTTTTAGGGAAAATCAGATCAGATCTGAAGCTCAGTGGTTGATTTTAATTCATATTTTACATTTTTTTTGTCTTTGCTGTCTGTGTAGATTTTAATATTCCTCAGTGGAGTTGCTTTTAAAATGGATGTAGATTTTTGTCACATGTGGCTTGAAATGAGCAGCAGTCCTGGTTTATAAAGACAGTTTGAATCACTTTTCAGTGGTTTTATAATATGAAATGAAATGAAACTCTCCTGAACATGATCTAACATACCGATACAGAGAGCTGCTTTTTCTTTCTCTCCTCCTCACTTCTCACATTTTCTCTCATCTCCTCTTCACCCTGAGTGACTAACACACAGAGACAGACAGTGGGTGGATGTGTGTGTGTGTGTGTGTGTGAGAGAGAGAGAGACGTGCGGAGAAACCGTCCAATTAAAAGGCAGCAGATAGAAATGAACAGATAAGAGTGATGGACCAACTTCACTCTGTATTTTTCTGTCGTCAGTCTCGAGAGGAATCTCTCAGCTTCCTGACGTCTCCGCCCAACTCTGCCTCATTATCACACACACACACACACACACACACACACACACACACACACACACACACACACACACACACACACACACACACACACACACACAGTGTTTCCTTTGCTGGCAGTCTCAGAGGGAGGTTTTCCCCCGTTCAGCCTGCAGAAGTTATCGGTTCTCTGCTCATGGGTTCCTCAACATCCAACCACGTTGTGTTTTTGTCAACAGGTTTTAGCCTGTTGACAAAAACATGGTTCGGAGTCATCACATGGATTTCACCTCTTTACTGCATATCTGTGACTTATTACTGATGGCAGCATCAACTTAAAGCATTTAAGGACTAAAATGAGATCAGCATTTGTTCAGAACATGGTGATTTATGTTAGCTCATTTTTATTCTGGTTTATTGCTTCACAATATTATATACTATTGCTGCAACTAATGACTATTTTCATAGTCAGTTAGTCATCAGTTATTGGAACAATTAAGCAACTAGTCGCCACAAATAAATGAATGTTGGGTCAACATTCAAGTCATATTTTTTGTTGTTGTCTCTGGAATCCTGCAGCATTTACATACAAGTTAGCTAACAAGCGACCTCACTGAGGCGAGTCTGAGTCCTCATCGTCCACATGTCCAACATGCCTCCCCTTCAGATGATCATGCATTACCAACGTGCTCCCATGATCAGCACAGTTTGCCTTTTTAAATCTTGCAGGTAATCCTTTCTTTGCTGCGTTGAGGGTGAGATGTTCCTGGTTTGTTTACCTGCCACTTCCTGGTCTTCATTGCACATGTGCACATCAGCAGAGATAGGACGGAACAGGAAGACGGATCACTCACTACTTCCATCTGCTTCGGAAAAATGATCTTAGTTCAGCTCCACAGCGTCAAAAATGCATGCAGTGATGTAACCAGTGAATTGTTGGCAGCTAACCTTGTCATCGATTTTTTTTTTAACTACTTCTTGTATACAGGCAGGTTGGTTGTCATGAGTTTGTAAGAGTAAAAGACAGAGAGAGTCTTGAAGGAAATGTGTCACCTGAGAGTCATAATGTTAACAGAGGGCAAATCTTGGGGCGCCCCTGTAGTTCAGTTGATAGAGCGTGCGCCTCGTGCTGAGGCGGTCAGCAGGCTGGTCTGACTCCCACCTACGGACCACAGTTATTTACACATGTACACCCAGGAAATAATCCTGCAGGTCATTCTTCGAATTTGCGTCTGGTTGAATTTTAACAGCAGCAACAAGATGGTGATGATAATATGTTCGACATGTTCACATAAAAAGTTCAGCGTCTGGGAAACATCATCCAACAACTTGGACTGTTTGAGCACAAAGCATCATGGATGTAAACACGGAGTCCTCCTCCCATCGTCCTGCTGAGTCTTGCGTCCTGCTGGATCAGCCCTCCTCTCCTCCTGCTGCTCCACAGTGTTGTTTCCAGATGATCTGTGTTTCACCAATAAAGCTGAAAAAATACCAGATTAAAAGAGAAAAGTAGCAAAGTTTGGAGGAGCTACCAGCTGCTGCATCTACATGCACAGCCGTTGCCATAGCAACTATAGCTATTTCCACTATTTTCTAGACTTTCTCTTTCCCTGTCTCCTTTTCTTCTCCATCTGACTCCTCCTCTTCCTCTTTTTCATCCTCTGCTCCTCCTCCTCCTCCTCCTCTTCTTCCTTCTTCTTCCTAATCTTCCTCTTCCTCTTTCCTCTCTCTTTCTCCTCCTCTTCCTCTCCTCCACATCACTGACTCTGTCCTACATCACTCTACCTTCCCTGAGGATACACCCCCACTCTCTCTCTCTCCCTCTCCATCTCTCTCTCGTTCAACCCTCCTCGTTTCCGATGAGTCATGTGACCAACCTCTCTCGCTCCCACCCCCCTCTCCCTGGAGACCAATCACACCCCCACAGAGGAGAGCTCAACACACACATACACTGAACACACACAAAACACACACTGGCACTGGCTTGCTCGCCCCGGCTCTCATCATCATCACCACTCTGTCAGAGAGAGAGAGCGAGACAGAGAGAGTGAACGCAACAGGGAGCGAGGAGCAAAACACGAGAACGAGGGAGAACACGAGGAGTCGAGGAGAACGCCTGAGAGGAGGTCAAGAGGGAGGAGAGGAATATATTCTACCAGAAGAAGAAGACGAAGAAGCAGAAGTAGCAGGAGGAGGAGGAGGAAGAGGAGGAGGAGGAGGAGGAGGAGGGGTCAGCAGAGAGGAGGAGGGGGGAGGTTCTCCCTGAATGAAGGAAGAGCTCTGGGAGTCGTTTCCTCCCCGCCGCGATGGAGCGACGCGAGGAATGAGGGCGGATGGTGAGAGCAGGGAGCAGCAGCAGCAGTGGAGGAGGAGGTGGAGAGGCTGGAGGTGGAGGCGGAGGAGGAGGTGCAGGGGGAGCCACGGCCGGAGCCGGGCGGCGCGGGAGGAGCCGCCAGCGCTCCCGGAGGAGGCGGCTGTCGGCCAACTGCCCCGGCGCCGACAAGATGTCCCCTGGCATGAAGAAGGTGGAGTGTTTCTCGCCCATGCTGTGCCACTGCAAGGTGGCCTGCACCAACAGCACCATCTCCCTCATGTTCGGCTGCAAGGTGGGTGGAAACATCTGGACAGCTGCCGGGAGGGAGATCCTCGCCGAGCGTGTGTGTGAGGTCACAGCCAGGGCGCAACGGGTCGCTGGTTAAGGGAGAATTTAAAGAAAGTAGAGATCCAAACTGTAGGCTGAAGTCCTTAAAACATCTTCAGTGGAGGGAAACTTCCAAGTTTAAATTTTAATTCATAAGACTAGAACTGCAAACAATTATTCAATTAATAGCCGACAATGTTGATAAACGATTAATTGGTTTGAGTCATTTTTGGATTAAAAAAGATCCCAATTCTCTGATTTCAGCTTCTTAAATGTGAATATCTTCTGGTTTCTTTTCTCCTCTCTGACAGTAAACTGAATATCTTTGAGTTGTGGACAAAACGAGACATTTGAGGACATCAACTTAGACATTTTCTGACATTTCATCGACCGAATAACCAATAACAAAAATAAGTATTTCAGGAAAAATGGATGATGGATATGTGGAGCTTGATGTACGTGCAATTTTTCAACTCATAAGATTATGTCAGGGTCAAATGATTAATCGAGAAAATCATCAACAGATTAATCAACTGGGGATGTAATGATACCAAAACTTACGGTACGATAACACCACAATGTAAAATCCACGATATGATCAGCTGTTCAGTTCAGAAGAGGGTGAAAATTTTTGATCAGAAATTTATTGTCAGAAAAACAATAGTTAAAAACACACAAATAGTTAATGATAATCATTAATTGATAATCACTGCTAATTCAACCAATTAAAATGTATTAATAGTATAGAGATGGCAGTAATTTCAACTTTACAAAAACAAATGCTTGTGGACTAACCAAGACAATTAACTCGCTCCTCAGCTTCTTCACGCCTCCTGTCCCCGCCTGATCTCACTGTGTCTTCATCGTCCTCAGACTCAGAGTCCTGGTCAGAGATCCTGTAAATCACCTCGGTGCCGTACTCCCTGTCATCAAACTGTCTCTTAAGTGGAATGCTAACTGAGCTAACTAGCTTATGGCAACTACAGCGCAGTTAGCAGCAGTGCTAGCAGCTTCCAAGCAGAGTTATCGTTTGTGCATTTGGTTTGTGAATTGTCACAAAATAGTGACAAATGATCAGTAATATAAAATATTATGTAATAATGACATTTCTTAATGTAACAATGATGATAAAAGTCCTCTTACCCAAACAGAGTGACTGTTTCAGCTCAAACCAATGACCTCATCTAAACTTAACTAGGTCTTGTTTCTTGTGCCACGTATCATGAAACAGATTTATTGCTCATTTTGTCCAAATCCTCACACTGGAGCAGCTGAAACTGGAGAATGTTTGACTGATCAATTAATTTATCAATCCTGTCAGCACTGATCAGTATTTCTTGAGCATGTAAACAACGGTGCGACAAAGAAATGATTGGTCAGTTGGTCAGGTTTTCTTCATTTTTCATTATAGCATGAGTCTTATTTTGCAGTTTTTTGCCCATAATTTTCTTCCAGGAAGAATAAAAGTAAAGCTGAAATCCAAACTGAAGTCTTGTGAAAGACGGCACCTCAAAACGTCTTCGGTGGAGGCAAACTTAAAGGCAAATTTATATTTATTATCGAGTAATCTGTTAATTACTTTCTCAATTAATCGATGGTCTATAGAATGTCAGAAAATTGTGAAAAAATGTAAGTCTGTTCCCAAAGATGACGTCCAAGATGACGTCTCGTTTTGTCCACAACTGAAATATTAAGTTCATAATCAGAGGAGTAAACAAACCAGAAATTCTTTTCAAATTTTTTCTTAAAAAAACCCCAAAAAACTAATAAATAATAGCTGTCGAGAAATTTAATGCTTGACAACTAATCAATTAATCAACGAATCCTTGCAGCTCTACTTGAAACCCTGGAAATACCTGAAACACTAAACTATCACTAAATATCACATTTAAATGTGACAACTATCCAATATTCTGAGCGTTAAAGCTTGACAACAGGAAGTTAGGATTGATGTTTTTGGTTTGTATAATTTGTATAATTCTGATTTATTCTAACTTGATCTCTGGTTAAAATGAACTCTGGTGTGTCTGTCTGGTTAGTGCTGTTTGTTTTTGAATTTATGAGAAAATCCTTCAGAAAATATCCTCGTAATCACCACAAACTAAAAGGCCAGTGATTTATCAGTTTACACGCAGTTGAAAGCAGCGTTTTTCACGAAAACAACCTGAACACTGATGCTCCATCACAGCACCAACACTGCTGCAGAAACAGGATTGAATCGATATTTTCTTAACTGAAATAAAACTGGTTCCAGAGCAGAGATGGACAGACACTAAATATGAATTACAGCAGAAATCACACCTGTGTGGGCGAGACGAGAAACACTGCAGGCCAGTGAACGCATCAGAGAGAAGAGAGACTGAGCAGAGACGAGCTGGGAATCAGAAAACATTTGATTCAAACCCTTAAAATGTTGAAAATTTAAACCAGGTTCTGCTGCAGTCGTCTGCTCTGTGCCTGTCAGACAGCAGCTGAGGGGGAAAAAACCCTGTTAAGTTGTTGTCACCGAGCGGCTGTGTTTACTGTTTGACCTGACGCGACACCATAGGCTGCCCGAGCCGCTTGTCGTCCCTGCTTCACTGAACTCACCAATCGGAGGCTCTGATTGCAGCAGCGCTGTGGCGCGATTGGCTGGTGGGGAGCGTCGGTGGCAGGCTGACAGGCACGTGCATGTGTGGTCAACATGTGCTCTGCAGGGAAACACTAACGAACCAAAACCACGCTCACACATCAGACCTGCTGATGGAGGCCGTCAGTGTTCAGTCTGCAGAGATGAATGAGACCTTTAGTCATTTTAAGATGTTGATATGAACAGAAATACAGAGCTGTGGTGACCAGAGTGCAGCACTTGACCTGATCACAGATTTTCAAAGCTTTAGTCTGACTATCCAGTCTATCTGTCTTGAATATTTAGCCTCTAATGAGCTTTTGAACAGTATTTTGCTCTAAGATGTCAGTATAAATGTTGATCTTCCTTGTCAGTCAGCTGGATATGTTTAGATATACGTCGTCTCTGATCTAACACAACAATTCTACAGAAAAAATTGAAACAGTGCCATTCAAAGCTGAACGTACAGATGCATGACGATTCTACAGGGTTTGAATTTTTTGCATGTTTAAAAGATAAGTGTGTGTTACTTGTTTTGACTGCCAGTGACTAAATTCATTAATGTTTATTTTATATATGGAAGCAGATATTAGCATTTGGTCTGCTGTCAAAACATGGACACTGGGGAACTTTTGCTGAGATTTAGGACTTTGTTAGAAAAATCAGTTTGAAACGCTTTTCGTTTGTCTGGTCCAATATCGATTCAGAAAATCTCAAAATCGATCTTTTAATACGTCTTTTCTCCTGCAGACATGTGGCACAGTCTGCACTTCAGCCCATGTTGTTGACTGGGTGTTATTTCCTATCAATTTAATAACCAGTGTCGTCCATTTAAGTTTAGCATTTTCAGCAATAATACAGAGGCGCACAGCCTTTTCAGTAAAACATCTCATGGCTTCACTCACTACTGTCATCCCGAAATTTTGGCGCATGTACTGTGGAAGTAGCTTTAGCTGCTAATGCTAGCATTATGTCGCCTTGTGTAAAAATAATCATCCCAACTTTTTGGTCTACTTGCCACTTTCTTATGCATCTGTGTTTTCTAATAGATATACAAAGTGTTCGTTTTTTTCTAGAAAAATAAGTTTAAAATGATCAATTTCAACTGAGTTTTTAATTTCGAGTATTTTGTTATTTATTTAGAGTGTTTTACACACCACAGGATATAAAATCCCTCCCTCGCTCGTCTCAAACCGTCCTTACAATCTGCAGCCTCTCAACAGGATCGAAGCGGTTCAGTCGGTGCCAGAAGAGTATCAAACATGGATATGCAACCTTATATGAGGACAGAAGGCGAGATATCAGCCTCAGGGTGTACAAAGGATCGGGCTTCCACATTTGGGCAGTTAGAGCAGAAATGCTTTTGTTCTGGTTTTTATGGTATAATTAACCGCCATAGAGCAACTCACGAATTTCCTTTTGCCTAATTTTCGGTGCAGCTGATGCAACGCCTCTTGCCTCTCCTGACTGGCAGCAGTGGAAGTCTTGAAGCCATGGGGTCAGCTCTACCTGGAAGACATTCAAAGTGTTGTTCACATGAAAAATAACAGAGCAGCCGAGTGAAAAATGAGACGGCGAGCTCGAGGTGGAAGTTAAACTCCTCCACTCGTCTGGCCAGTCGCTTCGTGAACATCAGATTGTTTCAGAAAGGTTTCAGATGCAGAGCTGAGGTCAGAACATGAACAACGTGACGGCTGTTGCTCGATGTGTGAGAGTTTGTGAACATGTTGTTCTTTGAGGAGAATAAAAACAGTCTGCTGCTGAATGATACTCAATAAGAACGTTTACACTCAGGCTGGAGCGTCTCATGGACGTCGTTCATTATGGAAATACATCAATTTGCATAACGTGCTTCTGTGTGTCGCAATGAAACCAGTTGGCTGTGCCTGGTCAATGCATGGATTTCCTTGGAGAACAAGCTGCACCAAAAAACCTGGCCCACGATCATCTGAAGTGTGGGAGTGTTTCAGACAGAGATCCAACAGTGTGGCTCTCTGTGAGCTCTGCAGAACAGTGAAAGAACCAGAGCGCTCTGGCGAGACGGCAGCATCCGCTTTGCTTTTTGTCCCCGCCCAAACATCATGAACACGTTTCTGTCTGTAGTAGGAAAATAAATTTTCTCAGAAAAATCAATAAATTAATTGCTAGATTAATCGACTAATCAACAATTAAAAATCAATTTTTAGGTGCAGCCCTAATTGACACACTGTTTGATTTTAGTGCACCAACTAACGATTATTTTCATTATTGATTAATCTGATGATTATTTTTCTGATCAAATGATGAGTTGTTTGGTCCATGAAATGTCAGAAAATAGTGAAAAATCTTGTCAAATGTCTCGTTTTGTCCACAACTCAAAGATATTCAGTTTACTGTCAGAGAGGAGGAAAGAAACCAGAAAATATTCACATTTAAGAAACTGAAATTTTCTGAAGAAATTACTCAAAAAGATTAATCGATTATCACAATTGTTGGTGATTACTGTTGAGAAGAGCAGTGATTGGTTGTTTAATGTAAAGCTGTCACTGATTGGCTGTCAGAGTTGAACGTCCTGAGTGTGTGTGTTTGTTCTCAGCTCTCGTGACGACTCTTCTCAGGTGAGATCACTTCAGTGTGAGAGGAATCTCCCTCGTTCACCGTCATAAACTCGGTGGTAGAAACGCTGTGACGGACTCGAGTCCACTTGAAATGAACCTCCCAGTTGACCTTCTGTCCCCGGGCTCTGATTGGACAGTCACACAGCCCCTGAGGGGGGGTGGCTGTAGTTTCAGTATCATGCGGAGCGCTGTGTTGACCTGTGAACCCTCAGGCAGCGCTCAGATTGCTGCTGCCTGTCCTGCATGGATCAGGCTTTGATTGGTGTGTATTGTTAATCTGAGGGATTGGGAAGATGACACTCTTAAATCTCTGACTGGAGGTTAGATGGTCAGAAGGGAACGCTCTCCCACAGCGCCTGTGATTAAACGCTCTGCTGTAACTTCTGCTCTATGGCAGTTTGATCGCAACTAGTCTTAATTAAGTCCCATTGATCAGCTGCCATCGACTGCTTTCTCTACCACACACTCAATAGATTGTGCCGGAAGTTATCAATTGTGGAGCCGTGAAGTATTTAGTGAGCTGCTGTCATTTTTAAAACGTTCAGCTCAGATGAATTCACCACGGATCAGAACTGATCCAGGAATCCTGATCAGGGCTGAGCTCCACATGTTGAGACCTCAGCTCACCTCCACAACTGACCGAACTGTTTACAGCCTGAACAGCGTGCAGTCAGTAAGGATGAAGACTCAGAGAGATCTGGGCTTAATTCAGGGTTTTCCCTGGATTTCTTTCTGAGACTGAGGTGGTAAAGGCTGGAGAACGTGCGTGACTGAACAGTTTTATTTTTAGACTGAGTGAAAATCACACACAAAGAAACTGGAGAGAAAAAAGACACACAGCCTGATGATGAAATAAAGTCATGATTTTACAGAAATATATTGATGATTAAAATTAGAGATGCACAATTAATCTAATTTTTTTCTGAAATGTAAAATTTGGCTCCCCAGTGTTCTGAAACTGTCGGATGTTAACTTGCGTCTGTTATATGGCTGCACAATTAATCAAAACTTCATTGAAATCGCAATCTGGCTTTTTTTTTCAAACTGAAGGAGGTGCAAAATTTATTAAAGGCAAAACATGTTGTCAAAAAAACATCAGATTGTACAAACTTTAAAAAAATATCTTCATCTGGTTCAGATTCCTGCAAAAAAAAAAAAATCACATCGTCATTTTAACATGTTTTTCAATCAAAATAAGACTAAAGATAAAAATTAGAGAAGTACAGACACTCATGAAGTTTCATATCAGTTGATATTGATAATTATTGATCATGTCGGTTGTGACCGTTGACATGTTGTTTGCTCCAAAGAGTCGAAGCAGCTGAGGTGATAGATAAAGTAGAGCTCCAATGATTAATCAAATAATTGATTGTTAATTGATTCATATTTTTCAAGACAGAAAAGCTAAAACTCTGATTTTAGTTTCTGAAATGTGAATATTTTCTGGATTTTTTTTCTGGTTTCTGAGGACGTCGTCTTGGACTTTTTCTTTCTCTTACCAAACAACTAATTGATTGATCAAGAAAATGACTGACAGATTAATTTATTATGAAAATAATTGTTACTGGAAAGACTTGAAAAATAGGTCCATACATATGGAGCACATATTTTAGGTGAATGACGGGATAGATTAATATAGATTAATTAATCAATCAATTGAGAAAATGAAAACAGACAAAATTAAAAAAGTAAACGATAGTTACAGGCCTTAAAGTGAGTTTGTTTTATTATCGCTGGGTGATACAGACAAAATCACAATATTTTTGACCAAATATCTCAACGACAGGACAAATCCTGTTAATTCTAAAAATGATAAAAGTTGAGAATGTGGGATTCGTTTGAGATAAGTTGATGTGATGAACTGGATGTTGAGTCTGACTGTCAGACAGTGAGAAGAAAAAAATGCATGTTTTCTTTTTGCCTTTATTTGATAGTTGCTGGTAGAGACAGACAGAAACCATGAGGACAAATTGAGGAGGATGTTTTTTGAAACATGTTAAGATGACATGATATACACTGAGATTCTGTGTGGCTGAAATGTCAAAGAATTCACATGAATTCGAAGAATTCACAGGGATAATTAAATAATCAAATGATGAATAAAGCTTTCCTCACAGCAGCACAGTTGACTGACAAACAGAAAAGATAAAATAAATAGAGCGAGTCAGATTCTAGTGGGATATTACTCCTCGCTTGGCTGTTCCCATCTTCTTCCTTGTGTTCCTCTTCATCACATCCCTGAATCATCCAGAAACCCTCCTCCTCCTCCTCCTCCTGAACATCCTGCTACATCCGCTCCGTGGTGATGCTCCTATTTATAGCAGCTTTTGGCAGGCAGGAGTCGGCGCTGTGCCTCCTCCTCCTCCTCCTCCTCCTCCTCCTCCTCCTCGTCTCTCTGAGAGCTGTCGAGGAGGAGGAGGAGGAGGAGGAGGAAGAGGCTCTCTTCAGGCAGACAGTGTCATCACTGGAAACCTCCCCACTGCCTCCTACATCCACATTTACATTTGTGCTGCTCTCATCCACAGTGAGTGGGTTCGGTGTCTCGCTCAAGGACACTCTGACATGTAGCTGCTGCAGCGATTGAACCTGTGATGTGTTTACAGGACGATCACAGCGTAGTCCACATCACCGCCTCCTTCTCTCTGTGGTTTTAGATCTGTTTAAATTTTGATGTCAGCTGCCGACGGCGCTGAAATGTCAACAATTCAAAATAATGTACAGGAGCCAGAGTGCAGCTTTTATCTTTTTACCTCGGAGCGTTCATGTTCAGGAGCGCAGATGCAGACAGATTTAGCCTGTGTGGGCTCAGACGGTGCAGCGTTGTGACCCACAGAGGGAGATGAACCTGTAAACCGACTGTTTTCAGACAGTAATCCTGTGCTTCTTTGTGTTTGTCGTTGTGTTTCCTCGGAGTGTCGTGACGCTCAGCTCGCCTGCAGCCTCCTGATGCTTCTCCATCTGCTGCTCTGTGGTCATGCAACATTCAGACGGAGCTGTTGTGTCTGTTTGTGTTTCTGTAGAGAGGCGACGTCGGGGACGATAGTCACCTGAAAGTCATCTAAAGATTTGATGAAGCAGCAGGTGGGGGGGGGGGGTTGAAGTTATTCAGCTGCTGAAATTATCCACAGCAACTTATTGAACATGTGTTCAGCGGGTGAAGATTTGGGATCGACTGATATGATTCTCTCAGGGCCGATAAAGATGATTAGCAACTAAGGAAACACATAACTGATATTTTGACATTTACAGTAAAAATTAAAATCTGTGTCAAAATTTATAACACACTTTTTCAACACAATCTTAAAACAGAGAGTACGAGGAGATACCAGCTGCATTTCAATCAATAAAATAACTCACTGCAGCTTTTTAAGTAAAAAAAAAAAAATAGAATGAATAAAATGAAAACACCCCAGGATCCCACAGGTATCTCACCTGGAAACAGAACCAGATTTTGAGAAGAATTCCTAAGAAATAGTCCATAATCAATCAATCTGTTGATCATTTTCTCAGTTAATTTATTAATTAGTCAAAATCTGAGAATTTGGACTTCTTCTCTTAAAAAATGACTCAAACTGATTAATCGATTATCATAAATAGTGTAGAGATTAGTGTAATAATCGATTAATAATCAGTCAGTTAATTATCAATTAATCGTTGCATCTTTAAAACAAAGGGATGCTTGAACAGTTGACCACAGAGTTCCTGGAAAGCAGGTTCTGTCGGTCGGTGCCGCCTCACTTTAATCTGCGGATCATCTCCATCTGCACCGACAGTGACGGGACCTGACCTCTGGACAGCTGTGAATCCAGCAGGCGTCCTCTGTCCAGTCCCATCCCAGCGCTCCCAGTCCCATTCCCCATTTCAATCCAGTGTAGTTCATGGTTTCACCAAAATGAAAGCCCATAAAAATGTTTTCATGTCTGTAAGATGTCATGCTGTAATAGATTTAGTTAAAATCCATGTTAGCACCGATTCCTAAAAGGACAGTATGAAATTCCTCTTATTAACGCGGTTCGATGGACATCGAAGGCGTCATCTCGACTCCAACAGGATAATCTGCCTTCTCGGTTTAATCTGTGCCCTCTGCCCTCGACATGGATGTAATCCACCAGTAATTAAATCAGTAATCAAAGCAGGACCGTCACTGTGGATAATTTCTGCAGACGCAGCTCACGCCTCAACCTACCACTTTATGAAAACACTTCCACATCTGTAAACATCTGTCAGCTGATGTTCTCACCACAGTGACGGAGAACAGAGGAATCCTCCCATCAGATCGTCGCTGCAGGAGTTTGACAAACTGTTCAGTTCCTTTGAGAAGCTGTTGGTGAGCTTTCAGTCGTATCACATGATCTTCATCAGCAGGTGGAGTTTACCTGGTTGTTATGGGCTAAAAAACTAATCGATTAATCGAGAAAGTAATCGACAGATTAATCGACAGATGAGAAGTTGGCATTTAAACCGGTTCCTGGTGTTACTGGAGTGCAGCCTCTGAGAAAGTAACTCAGCTGCTCATCAGAAAATGTTGTGTAGAGAAGTGAGTCAGACTTCCTCCAGCGAGATGATTGACAGCATGTGATTAACACGAGTTCTGCTGCAGTGCTGAGTCCCGTCAACAGCAGACTGATACTGTCTGCACGTTTTAGAGCTCAACTCTGATTGGTAGAGCTGAACGTTCAGGTGTTCTTCACTCACCTGTGTAACGAACCAGTGTCAGGACAGATGAGACGGGTCATGACGGCACAAAGAGAGAATGCAGGATTATTGATCGATTATTAAATTAATCACCAACTATTTTGATAATTGTTTAGTGGGTTTGAGTCATATTTTAATTATTTTTGAGTTGCAGACAAAACAAGACATTTGAGGACATCATCTTGGACTCTGATCAACATTTTCTGACATTTTATGGACCAAACAACTAATCAATTAATAGAGAAAATGGTCAACAGATTAATCGATAATGAAAATAATCGTTACAGGAAAGACTTGAAAAATGGGTCAATAGGTCAAAGGTTGAAAAATATTTTTCAACCTTTGATCATTATCATTCATCAGATTATAATCATCAATAACTGTAATATCAATGGCTTAAAAAACACGTCCAGAAATTCAGCCTCTTAATGTGAAATATTAAGAAATATTCCTTCAACGCTGCTTGAACAAACCTCTTCAGCAGACATAAGTAAATTAAAAAAAACCTGAATAATTGTGTGTGTGTGTGTGTGTGTGTGTGTGTGTGTGTGTGTGTGTGTGTGTGTGTGTGTGTGTGTGTTTTCACGGTGATGTGTGTCTTGTATTGTTCAGCAGCACTAACAGACTGTGAGGAGAAATCACACATTTATATGAACAACCAGCTCCAGAAAAAACTCTGATTTAAAAACGTATTATTTAAAATAAAAAAATAAAAAAACTCAGCGAGGTTTCAGTTTGTGGTCGGAGCACCACGATGGTTAAACGTCTTCGTTTTGGTGCTGCAGCACGGAGGTGGTGGTTAACCGTTGCTCGGGGGACCAGCATGTTCATGGAGACCAAAAATATCTTCATCCTCAGACAGAATATCATCATCACCATCAGACAGAAACTATACAAAGACCAAAAGTCTTTTTCCAGGAAGGCAGAAAACAAACAGTTTATAATCACACACTAATCTGTGTCTTTGATCCAGACAGTTTAAGCTCCTTTTCATGTCCAGCAGATAACAGGAAAGAGGTTTGGTCACTTCAGCTGCGTTTCCACCCATAGTACCCAGAACTATGAGTCCCAGGAACTGCTTTTCAAGGAACTAAAAGGTTTCTGTAGCCTGTTGTCTGTGTTTCCACTGTGGTCTAAAGGAGTCCTCTAAAGTGTCCTTGGAGTCATCATGTCCTACCAAAAAAGAAAAGATTAATACCAACACTCTTTCATTATTTTTATTATCCCAGTATTTATATATGAGACATATATGTAATCTATGAAATATTTTGGTTTGCTTTATTTTTTTTTTATTATTCTATATATTTTTATATATTATTTTCAGCCTTGTCCCAGACAAGAATTAACTGATTAATCAGTTTGGGTCATTTTTAAATGGTTTCTTTCCTTCTCTCTGACAGTAAACTGAATATCTTTGAGTTGCAGAGAAAACAAAACATCTGAGGACGTCATCTTGGATCAAACAACTAATCAAGAAACTAATTTGACAGATTAATCAATGATGAAAATAATCATTACAGGAAAGACTTGAAAAGTGTTGACCAGATTAATTAATTAATTCATTCATTCATAGAGAAATCAGCAGAAAATGATCGACAGATTAATAGACAATGAAAATAATCGTTAGTTGCAGCCCTGTGCTTCATTATAAAGTAGATCGATATTTCCAAAACTGTAACTCGCACCAAAACAATCCAGATTAATAAAAAAAACACTGCAGGCCAGGGGAGAAATATATATGTTTGATTTTAGGGTGAACTGTCCCTTTATTGACTCTTAAGATGAGACGATGAAGCAGCAGTCGACTCGACAGACACATTTTACACATTTAATACCATTTCACATAAAGGTTTGACTTGTGATGCATAATTCACAGCTCGACACATTTTCAGTGTGAAATGTAAGAAAACAAAATGTGAAAACAGTGTTTTATCACGTGATGAAGCTTTTTAAATTTGATGAAAACATAAGTTTCACATGTGAAATATCACTTTACATGCATGAATCTGTTTTTTTTTGTTCTAGAGTTTTGTAAAGTGTCACAGTTGGTGTTTCGTCACTCAGTTTCCTAAAATATCTGCTGTCGAAGTGAACTGCTGCAGTCGGAACATTTAGTCAGACTGTGGGCCGTGTTCATTAAACACTGTGCATGAAAATGTTCAGGCATTTTACAAAATAATGAAGACGAAAAGAAGAGAAATGATGACAGGAATATCTGCAGGAACACAAAGAAAACTGATGTCAGTTTTCATCAATCCGATATGAAAAATACATAAAAATGTGACTGTTTTTAGACAAAAAAGAAAAATAAATTCAAATGAAAGTGATTTCATATTTATTAGTATTTATTTTTATTTATTTTACATTTATTTAACAATATGAGTCAATTGAGAACCAATGCTGATTTGTAGTCTTTACTTATTGATGCTCTTATTGATCAAACTCACCACAATTTGGTGTAAAAAATAAGAACATGACGTGAAATGCTGTGAAAAGATTTAACAGGTATGTTATTATAACTTTTTGGCAGAAGTAAAAAGTTCAGTTGATTCGTGAGTCATTTGTCAAGGTAGTTATCGATTATTCCGTACTGACCAATCAGGAACCGGTACTGACTCTCAACTCCCACCCTGAATTTTCAGACACCCTGAAATGCTGATAAATTTTCGGTGATCGTTCGGGGCAGGAAGTTCGTATCGCTCCGGTTCCATCCACAAACATTTTTCCTTTGGATTAAGTGCAGAAAATAAACTCTGTGGCCAACAAAAGTTCTAGAAGACACTGAATCGATTGGATTTCACAGAGAACATATTGAAATAACTTCAGTTCTGTTATAAATTGTTGGATGTTTATGAATACAATTATCCAAACGATGCAGAACGTGTATAATTTAATTCATAGCCTGTTAGACTCTGAGGTTACTCACAACAACAAAGGCAAATACCACTCCAAGCTAAGATAATATGACTGGCTGAATAATATCTTCAAAAAAAGAGAGAAGGGAACAGAAGTAAAAAAAAAAAAAAAAAAGAAATTAGCAAGTAGAACACGAGTCTTAGAACAGGTTTACACAAGATTATCAACTGGTTCTCACTGCAGGGTCAGAGAGTCTGGACCTCATGAAGCTCCACTCTGATCCTACCATGATGAAGGTATGACCCGTCCTACGCTGCCTCTGACGGCGAGTCCTCGCCCTCATTGGTTGGATCGGTTAAGTTCAGGCGTGAGGAGTGAGCGGCGGGTTATTGTAAAGTGACTAATGTTCAGTGGACGTCATGTTACGGACGAGTCTCGAGTGTGAAGACTTAGGTTAGCTCACCGATTAGCAGACTAGCGTGAACGTCGAGCTCTGTCTTGTTTCTTCAGTTCAGTTTAGGTTGGATGGATCTGAAAAATAAAAGAGCTGGTTCTCATAACAAAGTCTTTGAGCTGGAAGGTGTTGAAGCTGTAGCGTGTCCAAACACATGGCGTCTATTTTGACAATCTTTTAGCCGCCGTGTGCCTCCTGTACATCAGAGCTCCTCCCATAACTCACAGTGATGTCATTTCAGTAACACACAGCTTAACCACACCTGTGTGAAAACCAGTCTGAAGGGTTTGGGGAAAACAACACAACAGCTCTCAACTCTCAACCCAGAGGGAGCAGTCAGCTGTTTTCTGGCAGGAAATCCATGGCCAGCTGGTTCCAAAATAAATAAATAATTTCAGTTTTGAGTTGAGAAATTTGGATTCTTTGGTTTACCGAAAAATGTTCCTGTGGATCTGACTTCACCGTGATTTTTTTAGGTCATGTTTTCAGTTGGGTTTGTTTGTTCATCAGCAGGATTACAGAAAATCCCAGAAATGCCTTACAAGTGACACACGAGTATCAAAGTGCTTGTTTCTTCTAAGTGGTTGCGTTTGCAGATTATCTGATCATAGAAGAGTGAATTGTTAGTCTTCAGCCTCCATCAGTTATATATTTGTTATATTTCCTCCTCCAGGTTGTGGCTTCAGTTGTGTGCTGTTGTTTTATGTTGGTGTTTAAGTGTTTGTTCAGATTCACACCTCTGAATCTGTGAGCGTTAACTGTTCGCCGCCTCTCTGGCAGCTGCTGTTGTCCTCCATGAATTAACCAACTGTTCAGTGAGTCGGCTGGCAGCTCTCAGCCTGATGAATGGAGATGTTGCCCTTCACACACAGTTTGTTGGCTCAGTGCAGACTGCTGTCAAAGTGGAGGTGACGTCTTCCCTCTGCAGAGACACAAAAAGCACAAGAAGCCAAATGATGTGGGCTTTTAAAGCAGGGATGGACGACACGGCAAAAATCGTAATCCACGATCTTATTCTAATTATTTCTCATGTTTTAAGACTATTTTGCAAGTTAATGAACAGTACAGGCAAAATAATTTTGTTTGTGTGTCTTTAAAAAAGGCAGGTCACTGATTAGAGCTGCAGCCAGTGATTATTTTCAATTAATCTGTTGGTCATTTTCTTGATTAATTCAGTTGTTGTTTAGTTCAGAAAATGATGAAGAATCTAGAATTTAGAATTTATTTAAGTCTGCAAGTAGAAAAAAGATCATCACGTATAAATCTACAAATTCATGTAAATAAATGCATGGCTTCTTAAATAATGCAGTGAAAAACATTTCATTAAAGTAATTCAACATCAACTTAAACACTTCTGCAGTCTGAAAAAGGTGTCAGCTGAAGCTACAGCTGATAACACCTACCCTTTTAACAGTATGTCAGATTTATCAAGAAAGAGTAAACAGACAGCACGCAAAACTTTATCGTCCAAAATGACATCGGGGCACTGAAATAGTAAACTTCCACTGATATTTTTAACTATAAATAAATAAAAATACATATATAGCAAAATGTAGGTATATAATTAAACCTGAATTAAGAAAAAGGGCAGATATAGACTGATATCGCTGTGATAAGCCAGTAAACTCCTCATTGATTTAAGTCTTTTCTCCTTCAGATTTCTCTGAAGAAGTTAGATTTTTTTTTTTTACTGTTTTCAGAAACATATTTATCTGAATCCAGAGCTGGGGTCACATGTCGAGTTATTTCCCACAGTCCAGCAGGAATACGGTAAAGTTGCCATGGTAACTGAGGAGACGGTGGTGCTGAGTCTGACCCCCCTCAGTGACGGCGTTTGATCACGACGTTCGATCAGAGCGGTGTGAAATGTATTTCTGTGCCGGCGGAGGGAGACTCTCTCTGTGTAGTTCAGACTCAGGCGGGCGGGGCTGCGTGTAGACCGGCAACCTGCCAACCTGATCCGGCCCACACAGCCAATCAGACGCAGGATAATCCTGTTCAGACGCAGATTAACGTCCCTTTGAAGTTGCTGCTCAAAGTTTGTTCAGAGCTTCTTACAGCAGCAGCGTCGCAGAGTTTCAGGTCTCATGTTGAAACCTGCGACTGAAATAAATCAGGATCAGAGCAAAATCCAAAACATCTGTGCTAACAGCTGTTTCCACACGATAGAAAGATGGTAATCAAAGTGTTTTTAATTATTATATCATCATCAAAGTGAAACACAAAAGGTAGTTTACTCTCATTTTCTTTAAATCACAGAATCAACACATAATGATTTCAATCTACTTTTAGACTTTAGAAGTTTTAGTAAAATTTTAGTCTTTGGATTTTTGTTGGTTTTAGGCAATAAAACTAAAAAGTCAAATTTTCATGCCTTTTGTCATGAAGTTTTTATTCTTATGTCTCCTTTAAATTTTCATTTTGACACCTGCTTTTAATTCACTTTTAGTCTTTTAACAAAATTGTACATTTTTTTTAGTCATGTGATCTTGTATTTTACATTAGACATTTACAGTTGATATTATGGCTGCACAATTCAAAAAATAAAAAAGAAAGAAAGATGGAAATCACAATTTGGCTTTCAGTAATTTTCAAATGGCAGGAGGTGCAATATTTTTTTTTAAAGATAAAACGTCTCAAAAAGCTTTGAAGAATCTGGTGGGTAGGACAGGACGTCTCTGTCTCACCACATTCATTTAAGACTTTAAAAAATATTATTTATTTGGTACAGATTCCTGCAAAATAATCACACCATAGTCATTTTAACATGTTTTTCAGTCAAATTAATGAATAATAATGTAAAAATTATCATTGCCTCACAAATCATATTCTGTTTGTAATAAATAATAAATAATGGCATTTAGGTTTTTCTTCCTAAGTTGTTCAGCCCTTGTCGGCCTTTTAGTCTCATTTTTGTCCTGCAGTTTGAATGTTTTAATGTTTCTGAGGTTCCATTGGCTGCCCTCTTTGTTGTGTATGGTTACCATGGTTACAGGTGTTGTTCTCAGCACACAGTGTCCATGTGACTCTGCAGTGACTCTCGTTATAAACTCTGAACTGTTGCTCCTGCTCATCGAGCATTAGCGTTAGCACAGCCAGCTAGCTGTTTGCAGTCTGGGTTTAATTCACGAAGAAGAATCTGAACGTTAAGATAACCTCTGTGATATTTCTTTTGTGAACGTGGAGGAAGATTTAGATGTTTAGAAAGCAGTTTATTAGTAATTAGATGTTTTAGAGATGAATGTCCTGCCATGGATTAATCAATAAACTGATCAGACTTGACACCCAGGACGCGTCAGACCCGTCTCCTGCTGTCCTGTGCAGTGCGGCAGCTCAGGAGTGGACGTGAAGGTGTCCATCACTCGGTCTCAGCCTGGTTATGTAACTGCAGCGGTTCAGGACAGTCGAGTCGTTCACCTGTCAACATGAAGCTCTCTGCTCTTAAAGCCACAAAACAGATGAGTAAGACTCTGAGCTCTGACTCATCAAGAAGTGAAGGCTGCAGCAGCACGCTGAAGTCTGTGGAGACACCTCAGAGGGACAAATCAGCTCACGTCTCTGCTTTCAGTCCCTCTAAAGGACGGTTACACTTTGTTTTAACTTCAGTCTTAGTTTGGTAGTTTTGTCCATCGTTTCTGTCGGTGTAAAGTGGAAGGAGACGCTTGTTCCTGTTTTTTTTATTATTATTTTTTCCCCACATTCTGTATTTTCATTTCAGATCTTTCTTTAAACAATATCCTGATCACTGACAAATCAAACTTTCTGGATGATGTGCTCAGCAGGCTTGGGCCGTATCTATTTTGTTGTACCTTCATACCTTCATAATTTTTACATCAATATTTTTATTTTGATTGAAGAACGTGGTAAAATGACTATGGTGTGATTTTTTTTGCAGGAATGTTTAAGTGTAGAATCTGGACATCTCTGTTTCACCATATTCATTTATTTACAATTTTTTTTGACACATTTTGCCTTTAACAAATATTGAACCTCCTGCTCTTTGAAAATTGCAGGAAGCCATATATTACGATTTTGATAAAATTTAGATTAATTGTGCTCATCCAGCCTACGATTCTGTGTGTTTATGTTTGTCCAACATGGTTTTATATAAACAAAAATCAACAAAAAACAAAGGTGGAACAAGGTGGAATCATCACCTGGTTCTTTAACGTGACAGCAGCCTCTACCTGTCAGTCAGAGTTCAGGGCTTTAAAACCCTCTGTAACCCCAGCAGCAGCAGCAGTTCAGTAGTTTGACCGAGCGTATTCTTCTGTTTGTGTGTTACAGAAGTACAGGCACCACGATGAGGACTCGTCCCCCCAGGACCAGAGCTCCCCTCAGCTCACGGAGGAGGCGGGGGGAGCAGAGCTGGTCCAGGTAGCAGAGAAGAACCTGTCCCAGATCGAGAATGTGCACGGATACGTCACCCACGCTCACATCTCACCCATGAAGGTAGGACGGAGAGTCGCCTCCGTTTTCTCTTTCCTTCTTGGTTTGTTTTTCTCTCTAATGAACGACTTTACTGGCATTATTAAACATTATTATTCAACATGTCTTCCACTTTAAATCTTCAGATCTGGCAGGTGTTGAATAGAAGATGAGTAATTTACTCTTTTTTAAATGGCGAGAACTTTTTTTTGGCAAAAATCGGAATATTTAGAAGATTTTCATCTCTTTAAAGTTTCTTATAACCCTCAGGACAGGGTGTGGTGTTGTTCTTCCTGGAAGAAATGATTTTAATGAATTATACAAAAACAAGTCTCAGCTTTCCTTTGCAGTTTTCACTTGCAGATGCATTTTACAGTGTCTAAAAACAGTGCAACATGCTTTTAGAAAATCTGACATCAAATCAGGCATTTTAGGCAGCAGCAATCCCAAAAACAGCCTGCAAAATCCTGAATTGTTTACTCTGTTAGCAACTGATGATGAGAACCACCTGAACCAACCTCCAGCATCTTCAGACTTCAGACCAGTTTGTTGTACCTTCAGTCTGATCAAACACTTGAAGGACTTCCTTCACAAATTGATAAATTGTTGCTTCTGCTTGTTTTCTTTCTGGCTGGAATCTTTCATTACTTTGTCAAGAAACTCAACAAAAAACAACAGCAGTATGTTTTACCTAGTTACCTCTTTCTGTATAATTTGGTGTGAAAACGTCTGTTAATTCAAACATGTATGTACAGTAAATACAAGAGCTTCAGATGCCAGTAAAGTCAAACATTTTCTACCTGTTTATCTCTTTGTTTCTTATTCTCTCTTTGTCTGTCTGTCTGACTGTGTCTGCTCATGTGTGTATTTATAAAAGAAAATATTTCTGTCCATCTGTCAGTCAACACACACACACACACACACACACACACACACACACACACACACACACACACACACACACACACACACACACACAGAGGGAGGATGAGTGCTGTTGCTTGTCTCTGCTGCCTTCATGTGGTTCATTTAAAGCACTGAAGCTGCTCTGACGCTCTCACCTGTACCTGTTCCTGCTCATCATACCTGTGTCCTGTCACGATGTCATCACACACACATAAACACGTCACCAGTCAAATTCCTCCAGTCAGGTTTCTGTTTGACCCCAAAAAAACTCAAGATGTCATGTTTGACAGATAAATATACTTTAATGTGGACTGTGCTTAAATTTCAACCAGCAAAAGTTACTTGTGGCACAACTTTAATTAGTTTCAACATTTTATTCACAAATAAAATCACTTTTTTAGCAGCTAAAAACTTAAAGAAGTAGTTTCTCAGTGAGTGAGTGTTCCTGTATCACAAACTTCACCTCTGAATAAATAATGTTGTTAGTTCTGTATTGTGGTTGTAATGAACACTGCAGCCTCCAGGGGGCGCTAGCAGGACTTCAGATTGGTACCAGTCTGGGTGTAGGACTGTCATACTGCACGTTACAGTGTTGAATCTCTCGTAACTCTGACTTTTGTCACTGAGTGGCTCATAACTTTGATTATGGGAAGAATTTTGAGAATTCAAAACTTCTTCTTCATGACTTTTACGGTGGCTGTGTGTCCAACAAAGGCAGGGAACTGCGGTTCCTGCTGACTGATTTCTCTGTCAATTAATTGGGAATTGAAATTGTCACAAACTGCGTGCACTTTAAGGGGAGGAGTCGCACCACAATCAGTGAACAGAGAACGTCTCAGCTCTCTGTGTTTCAGTGTTACATCCTCTCGTATGGATAAAAAAAGTGGGTGGGTCATAAAATATTTCTGGTTTCCACAGTCTAGACATTTGATGAGAATATGTGAATAACTCAGATAGAAGCTTATAATTCCAAGTAAGGATGTCATATGTCGATACCAGTGAAGTTAATTTCTATGATTCTCAATATCTAATTTGATGCCGCGGCAAAAGACAAAAACTAGAATAAAATTCTTGCCTTAAGAAGGAGAATTCAGATTTTCAGCAGGTTTTATGAGCCACTCAGTGACTGAAAGATCCCTGAGGTGTCATCCATCACAGCCTGTTCCTGTTCTCATGACCTCAGTTTGTGGTGCGTTTACTGACAGTCAGACACCTTGTTTCCAATCAGTAAATATCTTTCTCGCAGTGTTTTTATTGGTCCGTTACCTTCACTGATGTGACGCGATGAGCAGCCGTCTGCCGTCGTCGTCAGGCTGTTGATCAAAACCAGAACAGGACCAGACTTCCTGGAAGCTCAACCTGGAGAATTTGGCGCCGTCCCGGTCGGTCACATGACTCTGTTTCCTGTTCATGCCGTCCTCCATGCTGCTCCTGTCAGCTGCTGCTGCGTTTGTGTCTGTCGCTGCTCAGATCACACTGGTGTGTGTGTGTGTGTGTGTGTGTGTGTGTGTCATATCAGTGTGAACTGGATCCATTTCAGTTTCTGGGTGTTTGTTAAACAAGGACTCAGTTTGCTGGTCAGGATTAGACAGCTTTTTATCAGGCAGGGAGGCTCTAATGAAAGACACTGCAGTTGCATTTTGGGAGCTGTAGGATCCAGTGTTTTTGGAGTTTGTCCCAACTTTATTTAAGTGCTCAGTGTTAGTTCTGCCAGTAGGGGTCTCTCTTACTTTAAAACAGTAGCAAAAGACAGTTTGATGATGTTGTGAAGTAGCGTGGGATCATAGGAGTTGTTGTCTTCATTGTTTAAAGATCCACCATAGCTGAATAAAATCTGACACAACTCAGACAGAAATCTTATTCATGGACAACATAAAGATGTATTCACATTTAGAGCTGCTACAATTAATCAATTGCTAATCAATCATAACATGAATTGCTGACTATTGCAATACTTTTTAAGAAGAAAAATATCCAAATTCTGTGAGTTTAGATTTTTAAATGTGAATATTTTCTGGTTACTTTCCTCCTCTCTGACTGTAAACTGAATATCTTATCATTCAGGATATCATTGTGACATTTTTTGCCATTTTCTGACATTTGAAAACAAGCTACTACTATTGAGAATAAATAAATAATTAAATAATTAATCAATGGTTACATGTTATCTTTAGTCATGTTCTGATGTATCCAGTGAATCTCATATTTCCTCTGAGGTTATAGCAACTAGCAGCTAATAACTTGAATAACTTATGCATTTCTCTGGTTTGAACATTGCTGGAAACATTTATATAATATAGATTTAGTGTTTTGATGCAGAAATGTTACATCCTGTAGCTTCATGTGAAGTCACTGGAGTTACATTAAGACTCCTTTTTTATGCTTTGGGAACCTGTGATGGACATTTTACCAACTACACATTTAATAAATTAGTTGAAAAATAATTGATGGATGATGTTGCACAAATACCAACAAGTTAATAAGTCACAGTGTATTCCAATAAAATGCAATTTTAAAACATCTAATTCCAGACAAATGCAGTAAAAACAGGTTCAAACCTCTGTTAGTGCTTAATATGGAAGAAAACTCTGCAGGGCCCCTTTAGGAAAAACAAATGATTAATAATGTGTTTTTAGGAGACATTTAAACAAATTTAAAGTGTTGTTTTTGCCCGATAAAAAAAAAGGAGAGTCTAAATCTTTTTAATTTAGTTTTTGACTCTGTTCTTGTTTTCCAGTCAGTAATTTCCATTAGTTGGCTCTTGTTAAACTTAAGTGACTTACTGTGGAACAGAAGACATGGACAAAGTCTTCTTGTGCTTTTCGATCCGGTTTCTCCCACGACGGCTCTACAGCCTGAATATTAAACTGAAGATATGAAGTGAAACATGATGTGGCTGCTGAATGAAGGTGTTTCCTCTTTGGTTCCAGTTGATTTGTGAGGTGGTGTGTGTCTCTGCAGAAAAACAAGCAAACAAACAACAAACAAACAGAGCTGTCTCTGCGTCAGTGTTTGGAGTTGATTAATCCAATCTGCCGATTAGCTGAGATCTGTTTTTTCACAGGGGTTTAAACATTTTCACGCTGTGGTGGTCATGGTAACGGAGTACATGAGATCAGATTAACGGCGGGTAAACAGGACTAATGTGTTCAGACTGCTCAGAGCACAGTGGAGCTCTGCTGCCACCCTGTGGTGAGACAACAAACTGACGTCTGAGAGGAAGAATCACAACTTAAAAGTCTGAAAGACTTGGACAGATCGTCCTGTCCACTGCTGTCCAAACCCAGAGGTGGACAACACTGATCTGGTCTGTGTCCTACTGATTGAACCTTTGAGGATAATATTGTGTCATTTGTGTTAATATTAAGACAATTTTATCAGCTATATTCTCCAGGCCTATTCTGCTATAAGGGGAAAAAACATGCATTGCACTTAAATTGTAGTTTCTTGCGTCCACTTGTTATGTGCAGGATGACAGATGGAAATTAGCGTCTTGCTAAATCTGGTGCAACCATGCTTTCATTTCATGTAAATGATCAGTGTCATTGCACACTGTCCTTTCTTAAATTAAAAAAGTTTTTATCACAATACAAACCAATTTTTGTTGGTCTTTAGTTCTGTATTTTAGAAATGACCCAGTGTTGATTTAGTTTAATATTTTGGTTTATGTTATTGTGGTAATCTGTGGTTGATAATGAAGTTTATTGATTAGTTTTTGTACGTATTTGTTTTCTTACCTCTGATTAAAGAAAGCGCCAGTCGTCTCAGGTTGACAGACTCATGTTGTCGTGTTCACATGTCGTCTGCTGTCGTGTGTCTCAGCTTCCTGTAGTTCATATTCATAAATGTGTTCCTGCAGCATTCAGACCTGAGAACTCATGTTTTGGTCCTGGATGATCTGACAGAGATGATCCTGATGCTTTTTTTAATTTCTGTCACACTGTTTAAAATAAAATCGTAAATTTCTCCAAAAGTCTCCCGCTCTGACAAACGGAAAACTAGTTTCAGAACATCTGGTCAGCATCGGCCTCCAAAACATTCGAGGAAAACATCCCCTCCACCTCTTCTCTGCTCAGCCATTCTCACCGTCTCTCACCCCCGTCTCTCTGTCTGACTTCTGTCTCTCTCCTGCTTTGCCTTTGCTGTATTTTGACCTCTCCGAGACTCCGTCTTCCCTCCCCTCCTCTATCCTGTAGGTAGCATCTCTGGAGTGCATCTTTGACGGTTCTTCAGCGTTAGGACAGCACCTCCCGGAGCTCCCCTCCCCTACGCCCTCCACCCTCTATCCCCACGGCGAGGACAGCCCCCTCGCCTCCTGCTCCTCCAACCCCTACCCCCCTATTCAGGTAAAACACCCCCCTCCCACCACCACCACTTTGGGCTGTTGCCATGGTAATGTGAACATTAGTATCACTCGAGTGCTGCTGGGAAAAAAGAATCTGAATAATTTCTCAGTCGTATTGTGTGTCATATTGTTTACAACTTATCATATTTAGATTATAAGTTTCTCTTCTCTTTATATTCTCATAAGTCCCAGTGAGAAAATCCTCAGTTGAAGCTGTTTTCCACACCTGATCCTGCTGTGAAGCTGCGTCTGTAGCTTGTTTGTTTCTGTGGTTTTATGACTTCAGTTACAGAACGTTTCAAATTTTTGTCAGTCCCTCAATTCTGCACAAATTCTCAGGAACTTTGACCAGTCATCGTAGCTTCCCACAAGTTCCATCAATCTTTTTTTTCTTTTGTCACAGGTTCTGAAAAGAACACGAGGTTTATCATTGTTATTGCAACTAACAGCTATTTTGAGAGTCGATTAGCCATCGATTATTGAAACAGTTAATCAACCTGTTGCTAAAAAATACAACTCAGGTTTTGAAATTCTTTCACACAAGTTTGTGAGAGACGGACACAGAGGGGGTCGTGTCCAGAAGGGAACCCCAGAACTGTGAAAGATCATAAGATAAGAGTTTTGCATGTAATAGGTTCCCTTCCAGACACGACTGAGAGAAGAGCACAACTTCGGGTCACCACAGATAAATGAATGTTTGGGAAACGCTGACATTCAAGACATATTTTTGTTGTCGATTCTGGAATCCTGCAGATTCCACACAGAGTTGTCTTGGTTTTTAAGTGTAAGCTAGCTAACAAGCTATATCACTGAGGCGAGTCGACGAACACGTTAGGAAGACCGAGTCAGTTTGGAGTAAAATGCACAATGCTGAGTAAGAGAACCACAGTTTGTAATGAACCTCAGCGCCCTGTGATACACACTGAGCAGCATGTGAAGATTCGACACAGATAAATAGGTTGATTCAACCAGTTCCTGTTTCACACAAAAACAAAAGCAAGACTCTCTCTCTGGAGTAAAATCCTCAAAACAGCGTCAGCTTTTTTACAACATGCTGAGTGTGCTCTTTAAAAGACATCATCAGTTAAGAGTCCTACTTATTTAAAAGTGGATATCAACCCAATTTGTTGACCACTTCTCGTTAGAATTTTCTCAGACCGTGCTGTTCTTGCTGTTTCTGAGGTGGTGAAGAACATGCGTTTTGTTCTGTCTGCATTTAGAACAAGTTGCAGGTGACAGAGCTGTTCTTGTGATCTATCAGAGACATGTTGTGGAAGGCCTCAGAGTGATGGGGGAGTGGATGTGGAGCTGTAGATGACGATGTCATCAGCATAGAAATGAAGGCTGCATTTGAAATATTCTGACTGATGGTATTTATGAAGAATCGACTTTCTCTGACTGTGAAGATCTGATTGTTCTCACATCATTTATAATGACGAAAGTCATTAAAACCTGAGTCTTATTGATAAAACAAACTCATGTAGGCTGAACTGTAAAAAAAAGAACAAATCATTGAATATTAGTTTTGTATTTTGCATCTTAGTCCAGTTCAGCCACAGATTATTCATGTAATCGTCTTAGATAAAAGTCTTTTTCAGAATATTTTGTGTGTGTACCCGTCGTCTGTGTTAAGAACCAGCAGACTGACCTCTGAGAGGAAGAGGAGGGGCTTGTTACCTTGCCTTACGGACGATATAGCTGGAAATCCTGTCATGACAGTGAAGTTTCAATCAATATCGATTATTGATCATATTATTTGGTTGTGACTGACTGCATGGTGTGTTCTCCAGCTAAGGTGATAAAATGAGTTTGTTGTATTATCACTGAGCGACAAAATCAAATGTCACAATATTTTTTAGGGCTGCAGCTAACAGTTATTTTCATTATCGATTAATCAGTTTTTTTTTAATCAATTGATCGCTGAATTAATCCTGTTCCAAACTTGTCTGGTGAGAAATAGGTCCAAACATGTGGAGCACAGAGGCCCACATCGTTTTCATTTTCATTGTTGATCAATCTGTCAGTCATTTTCTCCACTTATCAATCAAGTTGTTTGGTCCATAATATATCAGAAAATGTTGATCAGAGTTTCCCAGCGTCCAAGATGATGTCAAGATTTTTTGATAAATGATCATTAGTAATGTTGTGGAAATAATGAATTGAGGGTAGAGGCAAATAATAGAACAGACATTCTGTTAAGTTAAAAAAAGACATGACTTTACTGTAATGCAGCCTTTAAAACCAGGAGAAGACAACAATCATGACATATCATGATATAATATGGATATAATGTCCAGCCCTACTGTATCAGCACATCTCACATGTTCTGAAATGACTGTAGTTGTGATGTAGAGGAACTCTGAGCTGTGCAGAGATGGAATATAATCAACTGTCGTACTTCACGTCAGACTAAACACAGATCAGCTGGACGGAGCAGGACCTTCACACCATCACTTCACCGGTAAAATCACCCGCTCAGGCGCCAAGCTTTCTCCTCACGGTGACACTCTTTGGTGGAGAAATCTCCACATCCTGCTCTTCATTGTTTCCTCCACGCTTGATGTGCGGCAGCCGCCGCGTCCCGGGCCTGACGTCAGCAGGCAGCTATCTCCAACACCTCCACCGCGATAACGCAATGAATGGATCCTCACATCCCACAAAGACATTGAAGGCTGGGAGGACGTACTGTACACTCCTCTTTTTTTATTATTCCTTTCATTTTTTCATCTCTCTTCCTCCGCCTCTCGCTCGCTCTCCTTAGCAGCGCCATGGCAACACAGGAGATGAATGCCGACAAAGAAAATCCTGACGGCAGGAAAATGGAGGAGGAGGAGGAGGGGGTTGAACCTGCGGAGAAGGACAAGGGCAGATTTAGGGAGGCTTTCTGTAACGGGGGGGGGGTGATAGTAAAATGCAGGACGGCTGGCCTCCTGTTCGTCCCCAACAAAAAGATTTACAGCACCTCGGATGTATATTTATCACCACGACAACGGACTCAGAGGCCATGAAATGACTTGTCACTAATGCTTCTTCTTCATCGTCTCATCTCTGTTACACTTCATTCCCAGCTGCAGCAAAGGATGCTGGGAGGACAGGCCGGCTCTATTTATAGCCAGTGAGGTTTCAGTCAGTGCTGGAATTTCAGGGAAGTCCTGGAATGCTGGGGTGCAGATTCCAGGCAGGGATAGTGAGGGGAGATGAGGGAAACAGCAGGATGTGTTTTCTTCTTTCACATATTAAATTCAGGACAGTTTTCAGAAGGGCTGCAACTATGGATTAGTTTCACTCTTGATTAATCTGTCAATTATTCATCCATTAATTAATCGATAATCAGTGTAGTTGGTGATTAGTTAAATAATCGATTTATATTTGATTAATTGTTGCAGCTCTAGTTTTCAGGCTGATCCACGTTTACAAAATTGTCTATGATTTAGAAATACCTTGAACAAGATATTTATGTAATAGAAGTCCACGGCTCAACAGTAACGGTTGCTAGTGGCAACCATTTTGAGAAACTGGCAAGTAATTCTGGGTATTTGGTAGCTCAGTGCTAACACATAATGAGAACTCATTGACGTGCTAGCAGAAATTAGCATCACAGTCTGCAGTGTGGCTTCTGACTTCTCATTGTTAACTCTGTCTGTTTCAAGTTCACTTTGCAGATTTTAAATGTTCACACTGTGTAGCTTTTAGGGGCTTTATTCATTTTTTTTTTACAATTTTCTTATGACACCAGCTTGGTGAGCAGGAACAGCTAAAATATAGCAATCTACTTCAAAAAGTATTTAATTTACTACTGTTATCTGCAGTATCGTAATGATGCTGCTGAAATAAAACTCAGAAACTGACAGACGTGTGATGTTCATTGTTTTCAAAAACATGAGTCATGATTTGGTTAAAAGTGTCTGCTAATACTGCCTGATACAAAATGACAGATTACAAGAAAATCTCTCTGCGCCTTTTTCCTACACCTGCTTTTAGAAAACTTAATTTTAAAGAAAATAAACCTTTAATCAGACTGTTGGCAGAGTTCTCTGAACATACTGTAAGTGAAGCATAAGATAGATAAATTCTTCTGTGAAGCATTTTCACCGGTGAAGTCAAGTGAAATATGAAAAACTTCCATTATATCTCACATTTTTGGAGCTGGTCCAAATCTGTTTTTAAGTGCAGCTGATTCTTCTTCTTATGTATCGGTCACACTCTTAAATACTTTTTTTCTTTGGTCGTTTTGAAGACAGACTTTTTGTTCAAGCTCCTCGTCATGACGTTCTCTCACACTCGTTCTTGGCAGCTTGACAGATGATTCAGCCTCCAGGTTGTTTCTCCTGGAGGTTAAATTGGGATAACGTCACATTTAAACAAATGACCAGGTCTATCAAGAATAATGTTAGACAGATTTATCAGTCAGACGATTATCTGGCATTTTGAGATAATCGGCATCAGCGGATGCGTGCGCTCATGAGGCCGTTAAACAGAAAAAGTGTGGAGACGCACATCTGTAATCAGCCTCGTCGGTGTGGCTGCTGTGGAACGATGTTAACACTCCGACCTGTGAGTTTCATGAAGGTGGTGAAGAAAATCATGTGGAGCCCTGACCTTAACCGTCGGTCATTCTGCTGTAAACGTTTGTCTCAATGACAGTGTTAAACATCATAGATTCATGAATTATGCTCCATTTTAACTGCTCTCTGAGTCGACTAGTCTAAATTAAATTTTGCGTTTAAATCAGTCGCCAGGAACGTCCCTAATCACCACTGACACTCTGTACTCTGCTCCCTCAAATACCAGTCATGTCCTGAAGTCTGCAGCATAAACCAGTGCATTTCATTCATTCATTCACTCATTAATTAAAGCCAAAAAAATGTAGTTCCAGAGACTTTTCTGTTTCCTGCATTTAATGACTTTAAAGACTGAAAATAAACTAAGAAGTCAACTGCAACAACATTTTTATGTTAAATACTTTTAATCCTCAGGAAAGAATACAGAGCGAGTTTCCCCCCTGGCCTTTTCTTTTTTTCATTTCTTTTTCCCCTCTGCCCCTAAAAGAAAATTGACATAGCAGATTTTACAAAATTCCCAGCGTGTTCCTTTAAAACTTTGTATAAGAAACAAAAAAATTTTTTCCGAGGAGTCTGCCCTGGTGTAGCCGTGTTGTTGTCCGGGTGGAAACTTTTGTTTGTCATGTGGTTTATATACACTGCACAGAGCAAGAAACAGGTTGTGATCATAGGTAATAAGATGTTGGGAGGAAGCACTAAAAAAAAGTCTCCCAGGGAAATCGGAAGAGATGGCAAGTGCGACAACGGGACATTGATAACTAAAGAAAAAATCAAATCTGACTCAGTCAAGTCTGATGAAATTTAGAAAAAATAACCCAATCCAGGCTCAATTCCATCTGTTTTATTAATCCTTTTAATCACTTATTTAATCTTATTACATCTGTTTTTATTAGTTATTTTAAAAATATTACAATTTGCATATATTTTTTACTCAATTTATTTTATCCTTTTACCGGTGTCCAAAATCAAAGCTACTAAAAAGAGTTTTTAACTTGTCATGAAACAGCTGATCTCAGTTTGATCCTGATGCCTCTATGTGACCTACGTACAAAATCAGATGAAACTAACAAGATGGAGTGAGTGTTTACATTTTCGCAGTCAGTTACAGTGAGGATTATCTTAGCAATTTAAAAAGGTTTTTCTGCTATTGAGATCATTTTTAATGTAATATTTTGTGGTTATTATGGTGAAAACACTGCTGCTGCTTTTGTCCACAGGGGGCTCCAAAATCAACAAAATATGAAAGTTCTTCGTAGTAGCTTTAACTTTTTTTGTCCACCAGCCAATTGAATGTTCAGTTTTTTGGCTGCACAGTGAAGCAAATCTACCGGCCCGTGAATATTTTACTTAACTTTGGATTTAGCTGGTGCTGGTGTTTGATTTTGTCTCTGTTTGCCTGGTTATGACTGGCTCCAGAGTTGCAGTCAGGGTTCAGCCTGAGTCGCCGCTCAGTCACGAGCAGTAAGTTCTCTAAATGAACTTTCCTGCTACATTGAATCAGCTGTCGTGACGGTCGTTCCACACATCACAGATCTCCACGCTGTCCGTCACCGCTGCGACGACTCAGCAGTTTGCGGGAGTGAGTTTCCCCTGCTGACTCACATTCGGGAAGGGACTCAAAGTGTGAGGACTGAAGTAGGACAGAGGTCAGCTGGACCAAACCCACAGCGGACTGAGAACCAGGAGGGAGGAGGAGGAGGAGGAGGAAGGAGCTGCGTGAGGTTTCCAGACTGCAGAGAGAAGAGATCAGAGGACTAATTTCCTCCCTGCCTGCGCTCTCTTTAAACACACACACACACTGAGACACACACACACACACAGTCGTCTCTGCGTCCTCTCGTCAGCCCTGCAGTCTGTTGTTGCTGTCTGCTTCACACAGACGGAGGCTGGACGACCGCCTGCTCAGCGATGCTCTCTCCACCCGGCAGGTTAATCCGCCCCCGGAGGCTCCGCGCTCCCTTTTTGCCGTCAACTCAGGCGTCTGACAAACACCGCTCACCGGCGACTGTCTGCTCATAACTGACAGGAGGAGGAGGAGGAGGAGGAGGAGGAAGAAGAGGACGACGACCTCACTCCTCTCCTGGAAGCAGCATCTGGTCACCTCCACCAGCTCCTGCATCGGCTCCTCCGCAGCCTCCCTGTTTGTGTCTGTGAGGAAGAGGAAGAGGAGGAAGAGGAGGAGGGGGGGACACAAGGTGGAGTGAAGCCCCCCTCCCATCGTCTGCTCTCCAGCCAGCACCACCTCCGCCACCCCGCAGCCTGCAGCAGGAGGGAGAGGAGGCGCAGAGGAGGCGACACATCACCTCCACCTTCACCACCACAGCAGCAGCAGCAGCAACAAGCAGCATGCTCAACTCTGTGTGGTACGCCAAAAAGATGGGCCGCCGCATCATGGGCACCCTGAGGAGAACCAAACGGCTCCACCGGCGCCTACTGGTAGGTCACCCCCCCACCACCACCACCACCTCCGCCCCCCCACCCAACCATAAAACAATAAATCTTCATAAAGGTGAGGAGGTAGGGGGAGGTGCTGCACCGCTGCACCGTGACTCATTTTCTACAACGTGTGTCAGCCTGCACATACATGATCATACACTCTGTGTGTGTGTGTGTTGTTGTAAGCGTATTGATCTGCTGTGGATGTGACGCTGCTCGATGAGGCAGATGTGGAAAAGTTGCAACAGGAGCTGCTGCTGCTGCTGCGTCATGTGCTGGAGCAGGATTCATGCAGAAACCTTCGCATCTGGTTCAATTCTTCACCGGGGATCCAGAAACGCCCTCGACCACAATATCATGTTGAAGTGATGGTTTTCATCTTCATTTTCATTTTCATCTTCATCTTCATCATCATCGTCGGCGGCGTAAACATGAGGACGGTGTATGTTTGTGGCGTTGGAGATCTGAGGTGATTTGTTGATAAGGCTGCGGTGGTGGCGAGCAGGTTGTCAGATCTGAACATGAGATCAGTTTGTGTATCGTTAAATGTTCAGGAATTGAGGACGTACACACTCCTCACACACACACACACACACACACACACACACACACACACACACACACACACACACACACACACACACACACACTCTGCTGGTATTTGTTCCAGAGCTTTCAGCAGCTGTGGGTCGTATCCGATGATGCTGGAATCTCCTTCGTCTCACACTGAGCTCATGTTTCTGTCGGTGTCAGCTGTGGTTTGGGATCCTGTCACATCTGTGCAGCATTTTACAAACCTGTGTGTTTGTGTGTGGACACGGCAACGTGTAGATGTGCAGAGATTTACCTGCATAAACAGCAGCATCATGTTCTGGGCAGATGTGAGGAACCCCTGCAGTAGCACATGCCTTCCCCGGCGTTGCCTAGCAACCTCCAGGCTCCTGACACGCAGCGCTACCCCACCGCCTCCCTGTTTACTGCCTCGAACACACACGTTAACACACATGCACATCGACACACACAAAGCAAAATGTAGGTTTACACTGAGGAGAAACTGAAGCAACATTTGAAAGTTAGATCACAGGCATGAATTATTTTTTTTTCTCACTGTTAATTTTATATCCCATCTGATCCTAAAAACTAAAGTCAGCTGCTCGTTCCTCTTCCTCTAATCATTATTCCTCCTCACATGCTGCTGGTGTAAGTGGAGTTAGTTTCATCTGAAGTTAATATGAGCCCTTTTGACATCATCGTTAGTACAAAACTCTGTGTTTTTGTGTTTACTTGTTGAGCTGCAGTGGAGGGTCATTTAAGGTTAAAACACAGTAACTTGGAGAGATTTCCTTTTGATTTGCTGAAGTCTCATACTAAAGGAGAAATTCACTCCCAAATCAAAAAATACATATTTTTTTTCCCTTACCTGCAGTGCTGTTTATTCATGTAGATCATTTTGGTGTGAGCTGCAGTTTTTAAGAGATGTCTGCCTTCTCTCCAGTATAATGGAACTAGATGACACTTCTTTAGTTAAGCATGCTCTGTGCTTTTGATGCACAAAGCGTGTATCTACTCATGGACCAGACTAATGCTCGTGACAGAGCAGGACGTAAACATTAATGGCGTCCTCCTCGGTTGAGCTGTGATCTCTCGTTCATGAATAGATGCACGGTAGAAAATCATGCACAAGGTAGAAAACAAGTTACGAAAGTTATAGAAAGTAGAGATAAGATAAAACTTTATTAATCTAGAAGAATTTGTCAGTAAAATGCTCTTTGGGAGTTGTAGTTGATGTCTCTGCAGTTTTTTGTGGCTTTGACGTTTTGTCAGAGAATCAGATATTTTCTGACACAACTGTTCATCTTTTGTTGTGGTGATCCAACCAGAAGTTTTCATGCTTATCCAACACCTGAAGAGAGAGAACAGAGTCACCAGCATCGTCTATGAGAACATGAACTGAGGCCACATCACCCAAAGATTTCCTAACTTAACTTTCCAAAACAGAAAAAATCCAATCTTCCTGTTGCAGAAGCAATTCCTAAACTCATCGCTGTGTCCTGTCCCATCTTAGGCCTCTTATCTTATTGTAACTTAAGAAATCCTAACTAGAGTTGTAAACTCGATTCTTCAATCAGTTCTCGTCTAGTCATGCCTGTCTCTAGTCATGCCTCGTCCTCCCTTTGATTGCTGTGATGAGGACAAACACAAACGTCCAGGACGTCACGTCCATTTGAAGCAGATAAAACAAGTTGGAGGTGAAGGTGAAACTTGTCTGAGAGATCTGAACCAATCACCTGTTTGCTCTCTCGCTCCTTCACTTCGCCTCCAGTTAGGAAGTGATGTGAGCTCTGATAGCTCTTTAATGTTGCCATGGTTACATGTTGGGTAGAGGATGAATTTCGAACAGCGATTAAACTTGAGCCAAACTACATCTGTGTTAAATGGTTTTATTGCACACCTTCCAGCCAATCAGAAAAGAGTATTCACCCAGACCATGGTTTAGTTAGGATGTAGGATTCCTAACTTAGGAAATCCTTCAGGTAGGATACTTCCGTAGCAGCTAAAATCTTATGCTAAGATAAGATACAGTAAGATGTTTTCCTGAATGCAGTGAGGACACAACACCAGAAATCCTAAATGTTATCCTAAACTGAGATAAGAGAAGATGTCAGACTTTGGAAGTTTCTGTAATGAGGCTCCTGGACTTAGACGGACGCCTGAAGTTGTATTTAATGTCACTTTGGGAGCTGAAGCCACAGGAGTTTAATGTGAACAAGATCTGGGTCTCGTCATTTGTTCTGATGCTTTAAATATCTGAAATGTTCCGTTGGTGGAGCACGGCACTGACGCAGGCAGGGTTGGTGGTTCCTCTCCTCCAGACTGAAGGTGAGCTGGTTTTTTGGATGATCCCAGCAGAGAAGCTGCAGGGCTGACCTGATGTCAGATTGACAGGCGTAATCTGTTTGGTGTCCTGTTAGGTGTGAATCATGTGGACAGTGCTGCTCCTCCACCTGCAGCCCCCCCGCGGGTTAATGACCCGTCAAACAGCTCGCCATCAGCCCTCAAAGAACAGGCTGAAGATCTACAGACGGATCAACACATCTGATCAGACTTTGTCGTGTTTGAGCTGCAACTTTAAAGTGGATAACTTTCAGTTTAGCACTTGTTGGTGCCACAGAAGCAGCAGACAAGTTTCAGAGTCGCAGAAGTGGGGGATTCGAGTTGATGACTTGAGATTTGCTTGACTAAAACTGATTAAGGACTTGACTTGGTATTCATGACTTGGAAGTTGACTTGTTACTGGTGACCTGATGATAAAATTTAGACTCTTTGCCACAAAATGTTAGATATGATTAAGGTTTAGAAGAAATAAAACTCAACTTTTCATGACCACTGCCTTTAAGTACAGCAACCACACATTATTTTCATCAGCAGTTAATCTCTTGATTATTTTCCCAATTGATCGATTAGTTGTTTGGTCCGTAAAATGTCAGGAAATGGTGAAAAATTATGTCCTCAAAAGTCTTGTTTTGTCCACAACTCAAAGATATTCAGTTTACTGTCAGAGTGGAGGAAAGAAACCAGAGAATATTCACATTTAAGAAACTGAAGTCAGAGAATTTAGACTGTTTTTTCTTAAAAAAAAAAATACTCAAACCGATTAATCGATTATCAAAATAGTTGACAGTTTAATTGGCAACTTAATTTATTAATCAATTAATCATTGATTAATCTTCTTCTTCCAACAGAGAAATGTGCCTCCCTGTGCACATGGCTTCAGCCCTGTGTCTCCCTCAGATCTCTCTGTGGTCTAATAGTCCTCATGGTGTCACTACAAACTTTCACAGTGACTCAGTTGGACATGTTTTCACCAGAATGTAGCCCAGCTGAGCAGACATGTCGAGGTGCTTTGAGCTGGAAGGATTTATGAGGTCCGTCACCGATTTTCTCCCAACATTTTAAACTAATTAAACCTCTAAATTTCCTCATAGTTTTTGTTCAGTTGACATGAAACTGGCGACACTGCGTCTTCAGACTGTCCTCCACAAACCGTACAGACAGATTTTTGATGATTATTTTGAAAGATGTAGTTGTTCTTGTTTCCTCAAATCTCTACAACAGAGGTGTGAAGTTAGTGTGAGACACAGAGTCACAACAGCCACGTTTATGGGAAATACATCAACTTCGTCACCCAGAAACTTTATGGTTTAAACTCCACAATTCTTTTATCATGAACAGCAATGGGACAAAACAGATTGAAGTGGAAATTCTGTTTAATTTAACTGTTATTTAAACCTACAATTGGGTCACAGTTTCTTCTCATGTTTATAATTGTTGGACATCACAGACGATCGAATCGAATATTTGTGAAAATAATACGCAGAATAATCAGTAATAAAAATAATTGTATATATGCGTGTATGTGAAGCTGATATCAGTGTGAGAGTTTAGCAGTGTATTGACCCATATTATTTTTAACACACATTTAATTAAGGGAAAAAAAGTAGCTGCACAAACGACCTTTAGAAAAATATTTTGGAGCATAAAACAGCAAACTTGACGATTCATTGCAGCACAAATATTCAGTAAATACGTTTTAAAAAGATTTTAGTTAATTATATATGTATTTATTTCATTGTTATATTTATTTCCTTCAGACAGTTCACAGCCCCTGAGCCACAGTTCTGCATTTGACTCATATATTTATGTTGTTTTGTCTTTTTTATCTCTCAGTTTGAAGCACATTGATTCACATACAGTGAAATATAATTTCCATTTCATATTAATACACTGCCGCTCAACATTTTCTACTGTGTGGAGAGGAAATGATGTGAAGCTGAATATTAATTATAGAACTTTCAGATTTGTGCTGCATGTAAACAGCACCAACAATATTCACATTTAAGAAGCTGAATTCAGATCAGCTCCTCCACACGTGTAAATATTAATGCTGCACATGTTATGTGAAACAGGTCTAACAGCATTTAACAGAACGTTCCTGGTTGTGGCGTGTGAGTCTGTGTTGCGTCGACAGTGATGGGAGCTGCAGCCGTGTGTTTCTCTGTGCGGCCTGCAGGTGGAGCTGCAGGTGCACCGCAGCAGATTTTGGGCACTAATCCTAATCTTCAGCAGATCCTCAGTGTCAGTGTGTGTGTGCGGTCAGATTTTGGCCGGATGTGTTGATGAGATGGACTCGCACACTGTCATGATGCGTATCAACACTGTGACATGCTCACCACAGTTTATCGTATCGATTTGCTCTCTAAATGATGCGTTTGAGGTCCTGTTGCCATGAATCGTGTGGGTCAGTTTCCAGATTCCTGCATATTTAAGGCTGCGGGTTGATTTTGATTGAGCCTGCAGGATGAACACAGTGACAACAACCTGCTTTATTGTTCACATGACAGTTAAATAACTCACAAACAATGCAGATATATAGATATTCACTGCAGATCAATATGTTCTGTCCTCTGTTGTACATGTGGACGGAGACGAGGTGTTCAGGGACCGTTGATATTGTTTGGTGAGCAGGACGATGCAGGTTTATTGGTTAATTGTGGCAGTTGTGTCATATATCCAGATGAAATGTTGATGCGTTCAGTGTCTCGGCTTGTTTTTGCCGGCGGCGGCTGTGGATGCTGGAGAGGGAAAGATCTGGAAAACGCTCCTCCCACCAAAACCCCGGCTCTCCTCCTGGATTTTAAATCCACTTATGAAATCTGTCCAACTGCACGGCGCCCGTTGTCATGTCAACGCAAGTCTGTGGGTTATTCTGGGGCATGTTTTATGTTGTATAAATTATTTTCTCATTCATGATTTACCAACAGAAAGGCTGGAATATGTTCTCCTGCACGGTCCATCCAGCACCGTGTCACAGCAGGACCGCCACGCAAGTCGGCATAAAGTCAAATGCTTTGGTGCCGCTGCTAATTAGAGCTGCAATGATTGGTCGATTAATCAATTAGCAAGTAGAAAGAAAATTAGTTACAATCTACTGTTTTCTGTAAAGCGATAAACTTTTCATTTGTCAAACATTTTCTGCTTCCAGCTTCTTAAACGTCTTTTATGACAGTAAACGAAGAGTCTGTGGGTTTAGACTGTTGGTTTGTTCAAAAGTTAGGCTTCAACTAATGATTATTTTCATTAATTAAAGAATCGGCAGTGTTTGTTTTGTCTGGCAGAGCCTTTTGTTGAATCAGGAAACTTCAACTCAAAACAAGAAAAGGAGAAGTAAGGAAAGGAGGAGGGGAAAAACGGGAAAACAACCTTTCATTTTATTTTATCGTTATATTTACGATTTAATATAGATCTGCCTGTACTGTCAGTTTTAGGATGCTGGACGTCTTCAACCTTCATTTTCAGTCTCATTTTGAGACTCAGTCTGCACTTTTTTAACTTTGGGAGAAATTCTGCTCGTATTTCATGTTTAGTTGTTGTTGTGTTACAGTAGGGCTGGGCAGTATATCCATATTAAATCATATCATGACATGAGACTAGATATCATGATAGATTATGGATATAGTTATATCATGACATGACATGAGTGTTGTCTTTCTTGGGTTTTGAGGAGGCATTACAGTACAGTGATGTCATTTTATATTTTCTGCATGTTTGTGTTAACATCTGTCACCGTGAGAAACAGATTTATGTTCCTTTATACTCGGTATATCTGGAAATGGTGAATAAACAATTTGAATCTTGGATTTTATGAACAGACTGTTCCAGCTGTTCTATTACTTACCTTTACACACTTGATAGTTTATCAAAAAAAATTGCGTTAAAGGGATAGATCAGCCAAAAATAAAAATTCAGTCATTATCTACTAAACCTCATGCTGTTTTTTTTTTTTTGTCCACAAAACGCTGCTGGAGTTTCACAGGAAAACGGTGCTGTAGAAGTGAATGGTGACCAGGTTTCAAACAGAAAAAAACAAAACATAAAATGCCTCCATACTGTTCATGTGGTGTAGTACAAGTCTCCTAAAGCCCCAATATGTCGTTCACGTGTGCGTGCACGCCATCACACCGCACACGCTCAGTTCAGATGGTGTGAACATGCATGTGGCTCCCAGCTAAAGATCTAGAGTGAAGATTCAGGCTAAAAACATGATGTAAACGTCTTTAAAGTCAACTTTACATGTCAGGGCTTTAGGAGACTTGGATTACAGCAGACGAGCAGTATGGAGGTATTTTATGTTTTTTTTTTTTTTTTCAGTTGGTTTTTCTGTTGAAAACCATTCACTTCCATTGTTTGGGAGATTCTACAACGCTGTTTTCCTGAGAAACTCTAGCAGTGTCAGTCACGACCTATATGATCAATAAATATCAGTATGGACCGATAAGAAACTCGACAGGTTTTTCAGCCATGTTGCTCAGGTCTGTGTTACAGTCTGGTTGCAGCAGCTCATGGTTCAGTCCTGCTTGAGCTTAAAGCGGCTGCAGCTCTCTGCCTGCCGCCGCCGCTGCTGTTGGCCGGGAGTCCTCGTCACAACCACCCCTCACCCCCCCTCCTGCTGCTGACGCTGACATGCACGTCGCTGTGTCTGAATCCGGGGGCGACATCGATTATTCATGCAGCGAGTGGAGCCGCCCCCCCTCGTGCTGACATGTGCCACGCTCGCTGAAGCCGATTAATTGGCAGGAGAATGAGAGAAGATGAGAGGGATGGTGTCACAGAGAAAGAGCAACTGAGGAGGGAGGGGTGAGGGGAGAAAGAAAAAAGGGAGTGTTATTGTGTTTTGGTGGTGGAGGGAGGTGGTGGAGCCTGAGTTACAGGACTGAGTTTGGATCTGTTGCACCGCACAGACTGAACGAGCGTGTCCAGGAGGAGCCATCCATAATTTATTACTTCACCTCCTCCTCCAATCGGGAATCTCCTCCAGGAAGATGACCACTCATTACCCCCGCCAGGAGCTCCCCTCCAAGGCCATGAACGGAGCCGAGAAGAAGCTGCCGCGGGTCAACATCAACCTGCAGGAGTCCATCGCCCACCTGCACCCGCTGCAGAGGCAGCACGCCATCGAGCTCCACCGGCAGCAGCAGCAGCAGCCTCAACCGAACCGTCCGCAGGTCCAGGCGTCTCTGTCGACATTCACCGCCTGCACTGTGCCGGCGTCCTGCCGAGCTCGCAGTCGATTCCTCAACCTGAGGGACAGCGTCAAAAAAAGCCCGACCAAGAGTACAGCGAAAGTTGTCGGTGGCAGCCACGCAGCAAGCAGGCCGGAAATACCCTGGGTCCCCTTCTCGTTCAGTAAGGTACTTCAACTCTGACCACATGTTCTGTTTGAAGACCTTCTGTGCTGCTTTTTGGGTCTGAGAAAGCTTTAATTTGACCGTGACAGCTTTGTCTTAGAGGTTAACAGCAGAGTTACAGGTGAGGCTGGAAAAAGTCCTGATTCTGTAGCTGAGAGTATTCATAGCAACAAGGTTCTATCTTTTTTCACAATGAATCCTTTAGTCCAGCGGTTCCCAAACATTTTCATGTCGAGGACCCTCGTTATAGATGCATGTTAGAGTGCAGACCCCCAGTTTGAGAGGGTTTTTCTGTTCAGACCTTTAGGAGAATCATGAGAGCAGCAGCAGACTGACTTGCACCACCTGAATCTGAGCTGATGAGTCCCTCCAGCTCTCAGTGGAGGTCCTGACACTCCCTTCTGGTCAGAGATCAAAACCAACAGGGCAAAAAATCTCCCATGGCTATAACTCAGTGAAACGAGATACTGTAGTCTCTGTGATTCTCGGGAAATTTGTGGACAAAAAGGTGTGAAACACTTGAAAGACATAAGAGTTGTACAGAATACTTGTTGTTTTTATATTTGTTGGTATGCAGTTATTGATGTGCACTTTAATGCCTGTCTGTGCTGTGATGATATTTATGACAGCTGCTACATGTGATCTTAGATTATTGTTGTTTTGGTCTGGTGTGCTTTTAATGTGTCTGTATGTTTCTGTGCTCCACTGACGTTTGAGATTTTCTGAATTCATCTACATGTCTCCTAATTCGAGACGATCACGATATTTGGGTGCCGATTCGATACGTATTGTGTTCTGTAAGCATTGCAATTCAGTATCATTATTTATGGTGATTTTTTGCAATATTTTTTAACAGTAGACCATTTGACTTGTGAACTGGTAGAGTCTGTATATCATGTCGAGAGTTTTTGATCCGCTGCAGCTCTGAAAGAGACTTTCAAGTGTGCAGGAACTTTGCAGTTACCAACAGGACCCCTGCTGGTTTCTGTTGTTGGTCCCAGTTTGAAAACCATTGGTTTAGTCTATAACAAACAGAAAATTGTGAAAAATGCTCATCATGATTCCCCAGAGTCCAAAGTGACGTCTTCAGATGTCCTCTTTTCTCAAACCAACAGTCCAAAACCGAAAGTCTCTTCATTTACTGACAGAAATGACAAAGAAAAGCAGCAGATCGTCACACTGAAGAAGCTGCAACCAGGTAGTGTTTGACATTCTTGCTTGAAAAATTATACTTTACCATGAAGAACTGAAACTCCTCAAGTTATATAGTTAATTTCAGTCCAATCGATCAACAGTGTGTTGGATTTGTTGTTGAAAAATAAATAATAAATAGAAAACATCAGTAGTTGTTTTTGTGACCTCTGACCCTTGGACTTGTGTTGTTAGTGACTGAGAGTCGTTCTGTTGTGGAACTCAACTCCTGAAGTTAAAAATGAAAAGCAGAGCTGGCTGCACATGTACAGCTGTGTGTGTGTGTGTGTGTGTGTGTGTGTGTGTGTGTGTGTGTGACCTGCTGTCAGAGAGTCAGGTTGAGTTACTACAGTGTGTCAGTTCATGGAGAATCAATACAGATGTTTGCGTGTGGTTGTCATGACATCTGTTGTGTCCCTGCAGCTTCTCATTCAAATATGTTTTCATTCTCAGAAAACGGTTGTTTAAGCCTCCTCTTTTATATCTGCTTCTGTTTTTAGTTTTAGTTTCAGACGATTTTGCATTGTCTTCAGCATTTTAACTGCAGCAGTGTGTATGAAGGCGGAGTACACAGTGATTAATATGTGACTGATTCAGTTAAATCACTTTATTACAATCAAATCAAAATCGCAGTATGGCCAAGTGCAATATCCAAATCACAGAACCAGAACTAAAAACCATTTCTTTAAAAAAAGGACAAATATGTGAGAAAAAAAGTTCTATAATGAAGTACTGCAGAGATGACCTCAGCTAAAAATCTTTTTCTTAACATGAAAGAAAACAGGTTTGTTTGTTTTTTTTTCAATAAAAATGAAAATTGCAGTGTAAAAATGATCACTCCCACTAACTGTATCACATATCAAAATCACAGTATATCAATCACAGAATATCACTTGTTTTTTTTGTTTTTTTTACCATATTGTGCAGGCTGAGTTTGCAGTCATTGATTATTGTTTTTAAAAGAGAGGTTTATTCTCAATCACTGACTTGACAAATTGACTGATTGATTGATTGATTGACTGATTGACTGACTGATAGTTTCAGGAACAGTTGTGCAGTGGTTTGTTTTGGTTCGGGTCAGGGTCTCTTGTGTTTGGTAACTCATGTCTCAGTGTTGATGGTGTTCTTCTTCTTCTTCATCATCATTTATTTTAGCTCATCACTTCAAAGATCCTGTGTGCACAGGAGCGCTCACTCCTGACCTGTTCAATTAAAACATAAACTCTGTCCTGTCTGTGTTGCTGCACCAGTTTGTATTCTTTGGGAGCAATTAAGCCCCATTGTCAGCGGCTTTCCGAGCCGCGCTCCAGAAGTAGGGCTGGCGGATCAATGTGGTCGATGTGCGGGGGCTAATTTTAGCGGCTGTTGGTTTTCCATGGGGCTCCAAGTTCTGCTGCTGCAGCACAACAATTAAGCCTCTTGGAAACAGAGCGGCGCTTCCTGCCAGCAGTTTCACGAGGTCCCGCTCTTGCATAATAGAGGTCACAGCGTTGAAGGCCGCCTCACGCTCACTTCTCTTTATTATGGTTTTTACATGTAAGCCAGGCTTTTAAAAGCTAGGGGTGTGTGTGTGTGTGTGTGTGTGTGAGTGTGTGTGTGTGTGTGTGAGTGTGTGTGAGTGTGTGAAGGTACAGTCTGTCCTTAGATATACAGAGGTTCATTTATTTATCTTTTTCTCAGGGACAGTGTATATTAAATTAATGGACGTTAGTTTTAATATGCCAGAATTAGCCAATGGTTTGTTTTTATCCATAGAAGTTGGCATCCTAAAACCAAACAAACAAACAATAACAATAATCATGATCTGAGGCCTGGGAATTACAGGAAAAGCAGAACACAGTTTGGTTACATCATTTAGAAAAAGTAACTTTTGTGTTTGCAAAATGGTTAAACTTTTTCCAAAATAGGAATAAGGATGTGATGCAGTTTGCATGATGTCTGCAGGTTGTGAGTCTGGCTTTTCTAGGACTGTGACTAACCAGTATTTTCACAGTCGACTAATTGGTCAGTTATTTTCTGTATTAATCGATTAAAAGTTGTTTTAAAATTTCAGAAAATTGTGAAAAATGTCGGTGTTTCCCGAAGCTCAATATGACTCAAATATCTTGTTTTACACACCATCCAAAACTGTCAGAGTGGAGTAAAGACTTAAAAAAAAAAATACTTAAACCGTTTAATAGACTATCAAAATAGTTGGTGATTAATTTAATAATCAATTAACTGTTGCAGCTCTTGATTTTTCCCTCTTGAATTTTTTAATTAATGACCTGAAAAAATAAATGAACAATATTTAAAAATAAAAAAAAGCAAAGAATAGAGAAAGTTGAAAGTCACTCAGTAGAGTTCAGATCCCCACCAGGTGACAGATGGTGAAGCACTTGCTGCAGTGTCACCACAGCTGCTGACATTTACCAACATTAACATGACGACCACGTACGTCGTCCTGAGCTGAAACAAGATGTCAAACCGAAGCAGCTGGTGATCACTTGTGTCCTCTTGTGGTCGGTTAAGAGTGAGAGTCAGGTTGACCTTTGACTTCATCAGATTATCCTGTTAGATGTTTGTGTGCAATTTTAGTTTTATTCAGTGTGAAGCAAAAAAGATGTCAAAAATAGGGTCCAGTTTTAAAAATATCAGAAGTAACCTTTAAATCTACCAAAACCAAACATCTACAGATGTATTTAAAATAAAAAAACCCCTCTTTATCACAGTGTATAATGACTTGATATAAAATTACGTTTCTGACAGTAGAATAGTTCAAACAGGAGTCCACAATGTGTCACTGTAACATGTTGACCTTTGACCTCCTGATGGAGGTCAGGGTTAATACTCTGCTGATTGAAATATCTGCTGCTTTTCAATAATCACAAAAAGGACATCCACCCCCCACTGAGACTGTACCGAGGGGCCGGGGATTTAACACACACACACACACACACACACACACACACACACACACACGCACACGCACACACTCAGGTCACATAGTATGGCTTTAATCTCCTCAGAGCAGCAGATGGGCAGCAGAGTTTGTCACATCAGGATTGTCCAAAAAGCAGAAGTGTCAGGTAATCTGTCAATCACGCGGCGTCTTCCTGCGATTGGCCGACCTCTCTGACACGCTGCCGTCCTGTCCTGTGTGTCAAACTCCTCCCTGCTGGCACCTGAGCATGATGAAGACAAACGGGACCGGGGGTCTGATCACAACACCTGTCAGTCACCATGCACACGTCCTCCTCCTCCTCCTCCATCCTCTCCTCCTGCTGCTCCTGCTGTTCATCTGTGCTGCACTGTGTTTGTCTGACCTTTGACCCCTCACCATGCCATTGTTCAGCAGGCCGAGGCCACCCCGCCCTCCTCTCCCATAATCCCTGTGATCCCAGTCTCGCCAATCGCAGCCGAGACCACCATCATCCCTCCGACGTCACAGGTTTCTTTTTTTGTTGTTTTTATTTTCCTCCACCTGTCCTCCTCCTCTGCTCCATCCATCTTTAGATTTGCCTCCTCATTTGTTCGTCTGCTCGTGTTTTGGGTTGCAGTCATTGTAAAGAGTTCAGTTCCGTGTGTGCCGTCCAGCTGTGGCTCTGATGAAGTGAGCAGATTAGAGATAGAAACAGTGGGAGAAATGCCACACTTCCCCCACATGACTTTTAAGAGCCCATCTGGCTCCTCCCGGGCAGAAACTGAGCGAGCGGAGCCATGAGGCAGACACACAGAGTTTAGAGCTACAAGAAGAAGAAAAAGAAGTGAAGGAACAGAACCTCCATCCTTCAGGACTTGAGCTGATTGATTCAGGCTTCATGCTTCAGCATTGCATCTTCTGCAGTGTGAAATGCCACCATGTACGTACAGCTCTGTCCTCACTAATCTGCGCCGCCTGTTTGATCCTCGGCTCGTCTGTAGTATCGTCAGGCGTCCGTGTCAGTGCCGTCAGTGTTTCATCTGCTGCACGGCGGACGGCTCGCCGTGTTTTGCAGGGGTGGAGCTCAGTAGGAGGTTTCACATGTTTTCTGTTTGGATGGTGGTGCGTTTTTTTTTTTTTGGAGATGTTTCCTCTCACACTGTGATGTGTCTTCTCTCCTCAGGCCAATCCTCCCCCTGTGGTGGTCAACACAGACAGCCTGGACACGCCTCCATATGTAAGTTCACATGTTCTCTGTACGCTGATCTATCACCTGGTATTGATCATGTCCGTTAAAGGTGCTCTGCTGATCACTGATCAGCTGATACAGAATACAGGGTCTATTTGAAGCTTTCTGTTTATCATGTAGAATTCTCCTTCCTTCAAGGAACTTAAGGATATTTTGTTGATTTCTGCACCCCCTGTGGACAAAAGCGGTAGTGTTTCCACAAAATCTGACGTCAGAAATTAAATCATCTAAATAAAAATCTCCTGCTTCTTTTTACGTGGCTGACGTACTACTCACTGCATCTCTGTGTGAGAACATGTGAACACACGCTGGTTTCATCTGAGCTGGTGGCAGATATTAACAATAACTACATAGAAACAGACAGTCTTCTTCTGTAGGTCATATAGAGGCATCAGATATCATTTTTATAACCAGTTATAAACTCCTTGCAGTAGCTTTTAGTATAATATAGCTTGAAAATGATCAGACAAGAATATCAGAGTGTGCTGTGTTTTTTTTTTAATAACACTTTCAAAATCTTCCTGTGTAGGCATGAAGGAGAGATCGCTGTGATGAACGCTGCCCACTGGTAGTCAAAGATTTGAATCATCAGTCAGAGACGCCTCAGTCGACTGAGAGTCTTCCAGTCGAGCAGTCATTATTTTTCCTTTATCAGTCGGTCTGCATCACAGTTACAGCATAAAACAGACAGAAGCTACAAAAATGCACAGGGAGAACATTTCACTCAGGAATTATAAATATATTTTTATATTGGCTGCAGCACTTATTCAAAAAAAATCCTGACAGGCTGTAAACTTTACAAATCGAGTCTCTAAATCACCACAAACCACAAAACAGTGAAGAGTGATAGAAATGGAGCACAGCTGACGCGCTGTCCGACACTTCTGATTGGCTTTTATAGAGACCGAACATCGGCCAGTAATGATAGGTGGCTGATTAAACACATTATTCAATTTCTTTGAATTTCTTTTCCGTTTTTCTGTTCATGTTAGATGTTTGGCCTGAGGGGCATTTGAAGAAATATGTGAAAGTTTTTATTTCTCTGAAGTCATCTGCACCGCTGCAAACATCTCATCATGGTGGGGAAATGGTAACCAATGGTAACGAATAAAAGTGACCTTTTTATGACTTTAGCCATCATTGCATTATTGATAAAATCAAAAATTTGTGATGATGCATGTATGTCAGAGTCTGGATATTTTGATTTATAGCACAAAGAGGGTTGAATAAATGGTGGAGTTGAAATGAGAGCAGAGACAGTCGACAGAGGACTTTGCTGTCCATCACACTGTGTCTGTCTCTGTGTGTGAATGAACTGAAGAACAGGTAGACGGTTCCCGTAGAGTCGTGTTTCCTGGTCTCTGACCGTCCTTGTGGGACTCTCTCCTGGCGTCAAACCCGTCTAAATTAAATTGGTGACAGAGACTAAACAGCTGCCTGGCCTCTGATTCGCTGGGTGATGCTCGAGATGTTGGCCGCTGTCAGCGAGATCCCGCTTTATCTCTGCCAGCTTAATTTGCAGAAGAGCGAGATGTTAAGAAAATAAGAAAAGGAGGTTTGAAAAAGCAGCTTATTACTCCGGCTGGCTCTGCTTTCACCACGTTAAAACTCAGAGTCACATCAGTTCACGAAGACTGTCTTCAACTTCACTCTCACAACGTTCACTTTGTACTGCGTCCATTTATCTGCCTCTCACTGTCTCTTATTAGCTGAAAATATGGATGTTATGTTCCTTTTCTACTCCTGTATAACCAGGGTTTTAGTTTAGTGCAGTCATCTCCAAAGACTGGGTCGGGACCCACAAATGGGTCACAGGAGATTTTATTTGTGTCCCTGAATGAATAAAAAACTATTGGAGGAAATTCAGCAAATTTAAGATTTATATCTGCATTAGGCTGTGTTGTTTTCCAAATAAGTAGTGGTCCATAAAAGTAGTGAGATCAGCCTTAATTAATGTATTTCTCTTTTCTTAAGTTTTAACATGCATATAAGTGTCAAAATAATATTGGGTGATGCAGAAAGTACACAGTGTTTTTTTTTTTTTTTTTTTTTGAACAGTGGGTCCCTAGAAAAAAAGAAAGAAGGGAATGGAAGGTATTACATTTAGTTTTCAGTAACAAAATGCTTTTTTCTTGTGTTCGTATTCTGAAACTGTCAGATATGAGAGCTCATTACAATAATCCAGAACAAAGGGCCTCATGTAGGAACCACTCATACAGACAGATTCTTTCTTACTCACTTGTACAAGTGATTTCGGAGAACTTTCACCACTTTTCTCAATTTTTAAATTTTCTCCAAGAGATGAACACAATTTTGATGAGAACGTTTTCTGACATTTTATGAACCAAATAACTAATCAGTTAATGGAGAAAATGATCACCAGATTAATCAATAATGAAAATTATTGTTACAGGAAAGACTTGAAAAGTTGGTCAGCAGGTCAAAGGTTGAAAAATGGGTCCAAACATGTGGAGCACACGGACGTGTATCTTCTCTCAGATCTGTTGTAGTTTGGAGAAAATTACAGAAACTGTAAAAAAACAACAACAAGAGAAGCCAGAACAAACCACAGTAACTTCAGTTTCTGAAGTTACTCTGGTTGAACATCAAATATCTGCAAGAAACGATGTGCATTATACTACTATATATAACAACAGTATATAAAAATATATTTAAATAAGACACAGAGTCAGAACTCTCAGACTCACCTCAGACTCTGATCCCAGGTGTGAAAATACATTAAAATTGATAACAATAATGTAAATAATAACAGTAAAAGGTGTCATTTCATTTGACATCATTATCAGACTGAGGATTTGATCATATTTGTCATTATTTGTTTTTTAAAGCTAAAGTCATCAGATCAAATGGAAGTTTCTGCCTTTTGCTTTGGTATGATCCAATATTTTTTGGTATGACCCAATATTTTTTGGTTCGCTCTGCAAAGGCAGAATACAGGAACTTCCAAATAAGGTCAAAGGTCAAATCAGAGTTTAGGATTAATATGTAGAAACAATAACCTGATATAAAGATATAAAACTGACACATATACAATTATCTGTCTGCAACAACAAGAAAACTTTATTTTTCTCAGTTCTGCTCTCTGAGAAGTTCCTGCCCTTTTCCATTGTAGGGCAGCATATGCCAAATTTTATAACAAGTTCATGAACAAAAATTTGAGAAACATTTTGTGTGCACAGATGAAAACATCTTGAGATTGACAGATATGGTTTATATTTCTTACCTGTTGTGTGACTTTTCTGTGGTTTACCTGACGGTACCCGCTGACCCGCTGTACGTTACAAACTGTGTTCTTTATGCTGTTTATTTTCTCTGTTGTCAGCTCAGAATATGATTTATAAAAGTGACCTGACAGGTAATTAACTGATAAATCTTGTGTGTGCAGGTGAACGGGACGGAGGCTGACTATGAGTACGAGGAGATCACGCTGGAGAGGGTAAGACGACCGTTTATTTCACCCTGAAAGACTCTCACATAAACGAGCTGCAGTCTATAACTCAGAGTGGCTGCGTGCTGCCCACGCTGCTGGCAGCACACACTGTTAATTTGACTTTGACTCACCGCTTTTATGTACTTTTACTTTTATTTCAGTACTTTTAAACTCTGGAGGACCAACTGGTGTCTCCGCAAATCTACGAGTGCTTTAATTCAATTTATTAAAAGTTTCCAAATCTGTCAGAAATCTGTGGAAATGAGGACATAATGAATCAACGTGTGTGTGTGTGTGTGTGTGTGTGTGTGTGTGTGTGTGTGTGTGTGTGTGTGTGTGTGTGTGTGTGTGTGTGTGTGTGTGTGTGTGTGTGTGTGTGTGTGTGTGTGTGTGTGTGAGATCCGCTCATACAACTCTTCCTTTTTAATGCAGCTGTGTTTTAATCTCTGACTCTGCCTGTGGTGAAATCTTTTTATTTTCTTCTGTTATGTCTTTTTTTCTTGTCCTAATTCAGCTGTGCTTCTTCAAGTGCAAATTATTATCAGTGTAGCGTGAATAAAAAAATGTCTCTGCCAGCTGAGTCTCTGACAAACTACTGTCTGTCTGTCTGTCTGTCTGTCTGTCTGTCTGTCTGCCTGTCTGTCTGTCTGTCTGTCTGTCTGTCTGTCTGTCTGTCTGTAGACTTTAACTCAGAGGTTTCTTATGTTTTTGATATTGGTTTAATCTTTGGAGTAGAATTATATCACCGTCTGCTAAAAAAAAAACATTTGATTTATGTTTACTTGAAAATAAAGTTTTTAATTTTTATTCAGTCCCACATACATCATCATCCTGCTGCTCCAGATTCTCAGTAGACAGGGTTCAGCAGAAATCTACCTGCGCCTGTACAAACTGACTTATTTATTAGCTTTTATCAAATAACAACAAAGACCAGAATTAATTGTCATGTTTAATCCAAGGTGGTAACGTCTATAAAATGTCAGAAAATACTGAAAATGTCTGATAGGATGTCTGTAAATGTCTTGTTTTTCAGTTTAATATGATATATAATGAAGAAAAGCAGGAAATGTCCACATTGGAGAGGCTGAAAACGGCATTTTCTGATATTTTTGCATGAAAAATTACTTAAACAGTTAATTGTTTCAATAGTTTATTTCATTCCACTATACATATAAAAAAAAACAAAAGGATGATGTTACAGAAGGCAAAACCAAACATTTATACATAAACACACATCTGATGAATATCTATGTCCTATACTGAAAGAAAGCTAAGTTTTCTGAACATTTATGATTTATTTATTTCAAAAACATTTCAAAAGCATTTTCATGGTATGTCGTTTTTATAACAGGCCTTATTTTGTTAACGTGTTCTGTTTGTTTTTATTGTGGTTTCCATGGTGATTGTCGTGGTATCCAGGGTAACTCGGGACTGGGCTTCAGCATCGCGGGCGGCACAGACAACCCCCACATCGGTGAAGACCCGAGCATCTTCATCACCAAAGTCATACCTGGAGGAGCCGCGGCCCAGGACGGACGGCTCAGGTGAGTCGAGCTCTCAGGTGCTCAGCCTTTTAAACACGATGTTTCATCAGATAAGGACCAGTTTTATAGTTGTTAGTTAGGAGCTGGTGTCGTTTACCCAGAACCCCCTGCAGCGTCCCGCTGCCTTTCACTGCTTCATTCATAATGCAGCAGCCAGAGTCTGACCCACCTGATCCAGGTGATGATGATGATGGACTGTGGGATGAAGAGCAGTCTCAGGTTTCCTCTAACACGAACTTGTCTGTTGGTCTGTCAGTCATCGGTGAAGCTCATGTGTCTGACTGAAAGCTCAGGTCATTCACAGACAAAAAGACACAAGACGTCAGAACGAACACAAAGTTCAGGAGAGAGAAAAAAACGAATGAAAGACCAGGGGAGAAATAAAGAGTGAAACACAGCTGACAGAATGTGATCTATGTAGGGAAGGAGGTTGCTGCTTCTATCCTGCTGACCTTTATTTCACTAGAATTTAACTTTTGAATTGAATTTATCAGTTCCATCCCCATTTATTGTTAATGATTGATCAGGGGGGATGAACATTTGTCAGTTTCCAAAAGAGGGACTACACAATAAAACATCATGTCGTTGGTCTGCCTTACACTGACGGTGAGCGGCGTCCTGTGTTTCAGGGTCAACGACGTCATCCTGAGAGTTAACGAGGTGGACGTTCGGGATGTGACCCACAGCCGAGCCGTGGAGGCTCTGAAGGAGGCCGGCTCGCTGGTGCGGCTCTATGTCCGCAGGAGGAAACCCGTCTCTGAGAAAGTGATGGAGATCAAACTGGTGAAGGGACCCAAAGGTACCAGATGAGGACTGAAGGGGGGGTGATGGTGCAGCAGCGTGCAGATTGAGGGGACGTGTTGATGCTGAGGAGCTTTAGTGAAATCCCTCAGGGCCTCATGATTATTCAGACAAGAAGCCAAGCTCAAGAACAAAGCCTCCGTTTCCACAGAAACATCCTAAAATATGCTTTTGTGCATTTATGTGGCCTGATTTGTGCCGGTGTTAAATTGGCAGCAGCGTGTTTCAGTCGTCTCTTATAAAGCGTGTTAGCGTGAGGTGCGTCAGGTGCATCAGGTGCGACAGGTGCGTCAGGTGTGTGTGGGTGCAGGCAGGTTGATTCTCAGTACTGGCGGGTGATATGGACCTAAAATATTTCATATTTTCTCTGATAACGATATTCTTGAAGATATGACCAAACACTGAAAAGTATTCTGGGTTTGAAGCTCAGAACAGCTGCTGAACTCTCCGCGCAGGATTTTTGTTTTCTGACTGAGGTGGTGAGATGAGTTTGTTGTATTGCTCCTTTAGTTCCCACAGTCTTCCTACCTGTTCCCGTGGTTTATTACACATCAGAGGCCAAATTCAAAAACTTCCTGAGCAAACTCTCAGAGAGCTCCTAACTACAGCTGCACGACATGGTGAAAAATTTGCGGTTCTGCGATTTGTAGGACGGGACGTCTGTGCATTTTGCAGTTTTCAGCTCACAGTAGGTGCAATATTTTTCAGATAGCCATATTGCGATTTTGATAGAATATTGATTAATTGTGCAGCTCTGACCAACAAATCTTATTCTCCAGAGGAAAGTTTGGTTCAAACCCCAACAAATGTCACATCATCATGTTTGTTTCCTGCAAAACTGATCATTCCTGCTCATCAGAACTTGATATTTTTTTATCATGATGAACATTATAGAGATATATATTGTGAAAGATTCGATACGGCACATCTCTAGAGTAACTCTAACAGTCCGTCCCCCCTCTGGTCCTGGTCCTGGTGTGTTCCAGGTCTTGGCTTCAGTATAGCGGGTGGAGTCGGGAACCAGCACATCCCGGGCGACAACAGCATCTACGTCACCAAGATCATTGAAGGAGGAGCTGCACATAAAGACGGGAGGCTGCAGATCGGAGACAAACTGCTGGCTGTAAGACTCACACTGACTGACACGTCATGTTTGTTTGTCCAACAGATTGTTCCGTCTTTTTCTTCTTTCTCATCTTGTTACGTCTTCCTGGTTTTATGTTGTCTTTTTTTATGTTAACTTTGTTTTTTGTCTTAATGTGTCTTTTTTGTTAGATTACTTCTTATGTTGTTTTTGTCTCGTTAAATCTTGTTGTTTTTTTCATTGTTTTTGTTTTTTGTCTTGTTGCATTTTTCATCATGTTTCATCTTTTTGTCTTATATTCTTATGTTGTTTCATCTTCATTTTACTTTTTGTCTTGTTACATTTCTTTTACGTTTTTTCCTCTAACATTTTTTTTGTCTTCTTCATCTCGTTACCTGTGATATTTTTTTTTATGTCGTTTTTCATGATTTTCATCTTTTTATATCTTTTGCGTTGTTCTTTGTTTTGTTACATAGTTTATTTTTGTCTGTTTTGCTTGAATGTGCACTGATGGATATGCTAAGAAATCATCTTTTCTATGTGCTGTTGTTCCAGCAATTTAGGTCAAAATCAAAAAATCAATTCCACTTAAAAAGTAAATTACTGAGTCTGTTTTGAAAATGTGAGGAGTAGAAAGTGCAGATGTTAGGAGGAAAAGTTGTCAGAAAAATAAAAAACTTAAAAAGTGTATAAATGAAAATGGATGCAGTGTATATATAGAGAGAGAGAAGATGAAGATGTTTGTTGTCAGTAGATGGAAACTGACGCGTCTCGTCTGTGCGTTCAGGTGAACAGTGCTGGTCTGGAGGAGGTGAGCCACGAACACGCCGTCACTGCCTTGAAAAACACTCCTGATGTGGTTTACTTGAAAGTGGCTAAACCCAACAGTGTCTTCATGAACGACAGCTTCGCCCCGCCCGACCTCACCAACTGTGAGTCACACTCTTTCATTTCATTTCATTTTCTGAATCTGCATTTATTCATATTTCATTCGTAAATATCATAAGGTTTTATCTGACGTTTTTGTTAAAATTCTGTGAGCACTCACTAAAGGGACTGAAAACTGAAACTTGAAATAGTAAAAATGCATATATGATGTCAAATGTTAGTTTATTATTAAGCATTCGCATAAAGACCATTATGAAAATAAACATTTTTTAAAAAGTCTTCAATGTCTTAAAGGGACAGTTCACCCAAAAATGAAAATTCAGTCGTTATCTCCTCACCCTCATGCTGATTGAAGGTCAGGTTTAGTTTTTTTTTAGTCCAGCAGCGGCCAACAGACCAGTTGACCAATCAGAATCAAGTACTGATTGATAATGAAACCATGTAATGAAATTATTTATTATTTTATCGTCAGCCAGACGATCAGAAGTTAAACAGCAAAAATAATTAACCGGGGTTGTGCTCTTGCACGGATTTGATTGGCCAACGCACGGTGTTGTTGGATGATGATTGAGTGACGGACGGAGCTGCGTTTTTGGACAGTGTCCACGGAAACATGAAGTCTGTGGTGGAGGTCATCTAACGTCACACAGACCAGATTATCAGGTCCAGGTTCAGATGTGGGCTGCTTGACTTTGACCCTGAAGCAGAGTTGAATTCAGCGGGGACTGCAGTGTCTCTGTGACGGGGGGCGGGGTGGCGTCCCCAGTGGCATTCATCAAACAACACGTTTCAAAGTCAAGGCGAGGCCAAACTCCTCTCAAACACATTCAGAGCACGAACTCTGGATCTGTTCCCAACGAGTCCCTCGGTGGACCTTAATGTGGACTCACTGAAGGACAAACCGATCCTGGACTGATGAGGACAGGAGGAACGAGGTCCAGCTGAACTGTCCGACCAGGAGGAGCTGATTGATCACTGAAGGGGTCAAACAGGAAGAAGGGACATCTCTGTGTTCGTCTCCTTCACTGAGACAGAACGTCCTGTTTTTCTGTGTCTGCTGAGCTGCAACATCACAGTTTCTGTCTCTGTTTCCTCAATGTTATGTTGCATTATGGGTATATTTTCAGGACTACAGCACACTGGAATCAGTGTAAACCTGGAATTTTATCAACATCATAATCATGTGATCACATTCATGTTTTCATTCATGTTACAAGGAAAACATTCACATGATTAGACAGACAGGTTTTATTCAAAGGAAAATTCCCCTCAGTGGAAAACAAAATATCAAACACTCATTTAATTCATATAATCCGCTTAAAGGGACAGTTCACCCCAAAATCAAAACTTTTGCTGTGAGTTGTGTTGTAGAGTTTTGGAGATTTTGGCTCTAGAGGTTTCTTCCTTCTCTCTAAAAATCATTTTGGACTCAAAGCTGCTTCATCACACAAACTAGTACAAACAAATTAAATCCATATGTTGAGTGTGCAACAAGTTTCCTTGAAATACTTAAAGTAAAAACAAAGAAAATAGTTTAAAATAAAAAAAATAAAAAAAAAACGGGTCAAATCAAACCAAATTCAAATAATAAAACCAGGTGTAAACGCGGCAGATAAGAAATAGTCAGGTTCTAGTTTTCGAGTCTCTAAATCAAAGTGAAGTATGGTGATGTGTTGCAGAGATGTTAGCATGCTAACCACCTAGCCCCGACACATCCTGTCTCTGTTTGTACCTGAGAGGGTCGCAGCTGTTTTAGTCTAATAAATGAACAGAATAACTCACAAAATGTGAAGAAAGGAAATATTCTTACGCACATTTTCCTTTCTTTCTCTGTTTTACTGAACCAAGAAAAACACTTCTTTCAGACTCAGCAGTAAAAAGAAATAAAACAAAACCGTCACCAACTCTGGTTTTATCAAAATGAATCCTCAGTTCAGAGCTAGATGTGAAAACATTTTGTCTCTCACTCCTCTCCTGCTTCACACCTCTTCTTTCTTTTGTTTTTATTTACATTGTTTGAAAATTATTTTACATAAATATTAGAATTTTTTTACAGGATAAAGATGTGGAAAAAACAAAACAAACAAGAAAACAACAGCAGCAACATCAGAAAATAAATAATAATACTAAAAATAAAAATAATAACATTCTGTGATATAAATAAATAAACTGATAGATTTAGTTTTCACCTGCTGTGACGTCTCTGGACTCAGAGTCCTGGCCACAGCTGCTGTAAACCACCTCAGTACTGTATTCCCAGCAAACTGACATCCATATGAATTTTATTATATTTTTATTCATATTATATATTATTCATACCAGTTTATCACAGCACCTCTATGACTGATTGTAAAGACGTCTCCAGCAGGTCGACGGTGTGTGTTCTGTGTCGTGTCATGTGGTGCAGTGAAGGAGATTATAACAATCTGAACATGAAGACGAAAACAAACAGTGAAGAGACAAAAACAGAAGGAAGACAAACAGACGGGTGTTAGTTTAAAGTCTTTCTGCCAAACGTTGTACAACCTGAACATAATCTGAACAAACTGAGCAGTAAAATGACACAGAGAGTCTGTCGGAGAAGAGATTAATATAGAAATATATATATATATCTTTATTAATATGCAGCCATCACATGTAGTAAACATAATGATTTCATATATTGACAGCAGTATTTTTCTGTAGGATAATAACCATCAGTGATCTGATTTACATTTTAGATTCATCCAGAATCACTCAGAGCGAGAAACAGTTAAATGTATTTTATAAGATTATAAACATATTATTTTAACAATTTCCACCAAGAACCATAATGAAAAATAACCAGACTGGAAACGAGTACAAAAATAAAACCAAAAATAGTTTCTGTTTGTAATAAGTAAGGGTTCTTGGTTTCAGCCAGAGCAAAGTGTTTTTACTGCTGATCATGTGTTGGGGCCTTAACAGCATCAATTTCTGTGGGGTCAGTATGACCGCCTGGAGCTGAAATAGGTCAAAATGATCACTTTTTTTTGTCTTTTGTGTCATTTATATAAAAAAACATCGTAAATGAAAATGCAGACACTTCAAGGAAAAGTCAAGTGAAGTTTCATCCTTTAAAGATGTTAGTTTGTCACCATGGAAACGTCTCTGTATCAGCATCCCATCGTTCACCGTCAACCATCGGATCCCTTCAGACTCCATGTTCTTGATCCCTTTTCTCTAAAGACCCCCCCTCACATGTCCTGACCTCTGTCTTATCACCCCCTCCATCCTCTCCTCTCCTCTCCTCTCCTTTCCTCTCCTCTCCTCTCCTCTCCTCTCCTCTCCTCTCCTCTCCTCTCCTCTCCTCTCCTGATGTTGAGGTTGAGACGCGTGAAGGACGAGCAACAAATCCAATCAGCGAGCGTCGAGCTGCATCACAAGCTTCAGCTGCTGTCACTGTGGCCGGGCTAATCCACTAACACTGGGGGGCGGGGGGTGGTTGGGGGGGGGGGGGCAGCAATATGGATAATGATGTCGTGCCACAGTGGACGGCAAAGATCTGAGCCAGAGGTAATGAATGAGAAATAATTCAGTTAAGTGTGCTCCGACTCCATCGCAGCGGCTTAGAAACAAACTGTGATGATGCAGCCGGCCGTCCCATCATCCCCTGCTCCAGTTATCATCTGCATCGGATGGACTGATTGGATCACATAATAGATAACTGAAAGATTTTGTGTGTGTAAACATCGTCACTGTTATTGTCGTCCACTCTCTTCCTCTGCTAATGACTGTCAGTGAAACACAGTCCTGATTAATTATCGATTAATCTGTTGATCGTTTTCTCAAATAATCAATTAGTTGTTGGCTTCATAAAATGTCAGAAAACAGTGAAAAATGTTGATCAGAGTTCAAGATGGCGTCTTCAGATGTCTTATTTTGTCCACAGCTCAAAGACAGTTTGGAGGAATTGTTTTGTGTCCATTATATTATCTTATTTTCTATTTTCTTATCTTCACTTTCAACCTGCACTGGTCCATGAATCGTCTCCCAGCGTGTCCACACAGACGGCAGCGAGACACGGTTTAGTTTCTCGCTCCGTAGTTTAGTTTACGACCCCCTCAGCGGCTCCTGGTCTTGTCCAATCAGGCGGTAACGGGAGCCCGACAGGTGAGTGTAGAGGAGGGTCTGAGCAGGTGTGCGATCAGAGGCAGAGAAGCTGAGGCTGAAACACACACACTCACACACACACACACACACTCTCACACTGCCGCTCAGTGCATCAGAGAGGACGTTGTCTCTGAAGGACGACCTGGACTGTTTGTGATCTTCTTGTCTCACCTGACTGTTCTGTCTCTCTGTGTCTGTGTTCCAGCGTACTCTCAGCACATGGAGAACCATATCAGCCCCCCCAACTTCCTGGGTCAGCCCCTCCCCCCGCCGGCATCCTCAGGACGCTACTCCCCGACCCCGAAGAGCATGCTGGGAGACGACGATGTCACCCGGTGAGCACAAAGACAGCCTTTGTCACACAGTAGATTCAGTGTTAATTATGTTACTATTTGTTTGTTTGTTTGATATTTTAAAGGGACAGTTCAGATTATTTGGAGTGTGTTTGTCTGAGGTATTTATCCACAGTCAGTGTGTTACCTACAGTAGATGGAGGTCGACACGCCTCCAGTTTGGAGAAGCAGCAGGAGTTACTGGTGTAGTAAGCTAAACATCGTACAGCTGTGGACAGGGTCAGCTGGAACTAACCCTTTAAGGCAGATGCTAATATTTATTTTTTAAATAAACTCATTAATTTCGTTATTAAAGAGTTGTGAGTTAGATGTGCTGAGCAGGATGTTTAAAGCTGAGGGAGACGCTTCACATTTGAAATTGGACAAATGTCTTCACAAGACAAACAGTGAATGTAACCGTGTCACTGGAGATGAGATCAGAATCAATAAGAACACAGCAGGTTAATGACACTGCTGCTCCGCCCTCTGCTGGTGTAAACCTGCAACTACACACACTCCACACCATCACTGCCTTAGTGATAATAATAATCTGCCTTAGTTTCTGTAGTGCATAACAATAAACACAGTCAGGTAAAAGAAAATAATATAAAATAGAAATTTACAATAAACTAAGTAACAATGCTGACAACAACACTGCAGCTTCAACTTCAGCTTTCTGTACCAGAACAACTGTCATTGAATTCAACTTGATGCTGAATGATCCCTGAATGAGTGAGTGTCTATGAGTTTTCTACTAATCATGTCGCTAATTGAAATCTGAGTTTCAGTCAAAATAATCACAGTATGACTTTTACACCAAATCATGCAAACCTGGAATTTTGAACAGAATTTTGTCAGGCTTGGGCCTTTTCAGGCTCAACTTATGAGGCCCGATTAAAGTTCTACTGTGTGTGAGGTCACGTGACATCAGGATGATTGACGGGTGTGTGTGAGGTCACGTGACATCAGGATGATTGACGGCGGTGTGTGAGGTCACGTGACATCAGGATGATTGACGGGTGTGTGTGAGGTCACGTGACATCAGGATGATTGACGGGTGTGTGTGAGGTCACGTTACGTCAGGTTGATTGATGACGGTGTGTGAGGTCACGTGACATCAGGATGATTGACGGCGGTGTGTGAGGTCACGTGACATCAGGATGATTGACAGCTGTGTGGTCCAACAGGGAGCCCAGGAAGGTGGTGCTGCACAGAGGAGCGACAGGACTGGGCTTCAACATCGTGGGCGGGGAGGATGGAGAGGGGATCTTCATCTCCTTCATCCTCGCTGGAGGACCAGCTGACCTCTGCGGAGAGCTGAGGAAAGGAGACAGACTCGTCTCTGTACGTGTACAACACACACACACACGTAAAGATACAAACCCTTTCTTTCTCCACCTTGTTAAATCTGAATATGTGGTTGATTTATCATCATTAATGCTGACTTGAGAATTTGTTGTGGGCTGAACACAGAATGTCCCTGTTTGTAATAATAAATTAATATTAGTGGCTTGTTTTGTTTTGTTTTGTTTTTAATGTGTCTAACGTGTGTTTGTGTTTTCAGGTGAACGGGGTGGACCTCCGTAACGCCACCCACGAACAGGCCGCCGCCGCCCTGAAGAACGCCGGGCAGACGGTGACCATCATCGCCCACTACAGACCAGAGGGTGAGACACCTGGACTCACCTGCAGGAAAAAAACAAATATCATTATGCTCCATATCCACTCACAGTTTTAGGAGGGTCAGAGGCTTCTCAGGAATATTTTAAGGGATTTATTTAATTTCTGGGTTCCTGCAGGTCCTGGAAAACGGTCAGAACCTGGAATTCTGTAATGTAGTTTTCCCAGAAAAGTGATTTTTAAACCTGATAAATTTAATGTTTTAATTTTAAATTATGTTGCACCAAACTTTTGAACTGCCTTAAAATTAAGAAAGATCCAGTATTAACTTTAAATTGACACTTGAGGAGATTTAACTTTTAAAATGGCTTTTTCAGACAGACTGAGCAAAACAGTTCTGTGCTGCCACCAACCAACAGCTAGCAAGCAAACAAAGTAATGTTTAAAAACTTTTTAACCTGCTAGCAAACAATACAACATTTTTCTATTTTAGCCAATGAGAAGACAGTATAGAGATTTTCTATTTGATAGCTAGCAAACACTATAACTTCCTTTTTTTCTAGCTAACTAGCAAACGATTGAATGTTTTTTTTTTTTTGATAGCTAGCAAGCAGTTTTAATTTTCATAAATAAACTCTTCTTGGTAAACAGGGATTAATTTTAAATTGTGCAGCAGAGCTCTGATTGATTTAAATGTGGATAAATTCATTTTAGATCTAGTTTTACTAACCTCTAATCAGCACTAATCTTAAATTAATTCTTGTCGGTGTAACACGTCGAAGTGTCCTTGAAAATTCATCTCTGTTTGACTCTGAACTGTAAATTTTCCTCTCGGTGTTCAGAGTACAGCCGCTTTGAGGCGAAGATCCACGACCTGAGAGAGCAGATGATGAACAGCAGCATCAGTTCTGGTTCTGGCTCTTTGCGGACGAGTCAGAAGAGGTCGCTATACGTCAGGTAAGATGACAGCTCAACCATAAATTTTTTTATTAAAAATATCAACATAAACCAGCGTACACTGAGCTGAGTTACTGTGATTTCATCAGAAGTGAACAAAGCATTTAACTGTTTACTGTCAGAGGAGAATAAAGAAACCAAAAAATACTCACATTTCAGGAGCTGAAAACAGAAATGTTTTCCATTTTTTATTGGAAATAATATACTGGCTGCAGCTGATGTGTGATTCTCCTGAAAATAATAATAAGTTTCTATCGTGGTCTCAAAGTCAAGTCAAAGTCTTGCCTTGATGTTTTTTAATGTGTGTGTGTGTGTGTGTGTGTGTGTGTGTGTGTGTGTGTGTGTGTGTGTGTGCGCGCGTGCGTGTTTCAGAGCTCTGTTCGACTACGATAAGACCAGAGACTCAGGTCTGCCCAGTCAGGGACTCAACTTTAAGTTTGGAGACATCCTTCATGTGGTGAACGCCTCTGATGACGAATGGTGGCAGGCCAGACAGCTGACGTCACAGGGGGAGGTGGAGGAGGTGGGGGTGATCCCCAGCAAGAGACGGTCAGTGACACACACTTTGACTTTGTCTGACTGATGTTTTCACTGGAGATGTGTTTGATTACTCGACTATATGATTAAACGTCGTCACTCTCACTGGTCGGCACCAGAAATACTCGTCCGTTAGGCTTTTTATTGATATTTTATTCATGTACGATGCCAGTTGCCTCTAAGGTGTAATGCAGCCTCCCGCCACTAGTCGGGGCTGCAGCCCCATCAGACGGCAGCCTCTCTCACCCAGCATGTTTGCCCTGATGTCACACCCAACCCCGCATGTTTTGATCAACAAAGTCAGACCGATGACAGCTCATAAAATCAACACGGTTCGTCAGTGTTTTTATCTAGAAGATGGAGATAAAGTTAAATGCAGGTTGTGTCGGGATAAACTGATATATATTCACTCAACTGAAGCAACATGTGACCAAATTCAGCACAAACATGAACATTAACCTGCAAGCAGAGGAGCAGCAGCTGCTGCTGCTGCTAGCACTGCTAACGTTAGCCACACTGTGTGGCAGCTAACGTCAGCTCCGGGTTAATGATGTGGTTTTTACCCTGCAGACTGTGTCACAAAGTGTCACATTTCAGCAGCATTTAAAGGACGATTTGGCGATTGTTGACTGTGATTAACATCCGCTGCTCAAACACACCTGTAATTTCACGCCTGTGCTCAGAGCTGTCAACTTGTCATCGGATCTTTCAGTGCATGAAGCGTGACCTCTGCTGACCTTTGACCTTCTGTCCCCTTTGTCCTCAGGGTGGAGAAGAAGGAGCGAGCGAGATTAAAGACAGTGAAGTTCAACGCCAAGTCTCGAGACAGAGGGGTGAGTGTTTGATTTCAGCAGCGTCAGATGGTACCAGCAGTTTTTGTAGCTTTTTACTGCTTGTTGTAGAAAGTAAACAAAGTTTTTATCCATGTTTCTCCCAGTCCATCGATGCCTCGTGTGAATTATGGTCACAACTTCCAGTTATTCCTTCCACTGAGCCGCTTTCAACAGTTAGTGGTGTAATGTAGATCTCTTTTTGTTTTTCATCCCAGGACTTAATTATAGGGTTTGATCCCTGCCAGGCAACAGATGGTGAAGCACCTACTGCAATGCCACCACAACTAATAGATGCAAACAGCTGAGATTTGTAAACATAAACTCGACCTACACTTACGTCATCCCGAGCTGAAACAAGATGTCAAACTGAAGCAGTTGTTGATCTCTTGCGGCCTCTAGTGGTCGGTTAAGAAGAGTGAGAAGTCGGCTGTCAGTGATCGTGTGTCCACCAACCAGTCAAGTTCCAGTTTACATCCATGTCTGTCCACACTCAAATAATGTCTGTAATCAAGACTTTGATGGAATTTAATGTGAAACTTTACACTATATCGACCTGTAACTGTGAGGGAATTTAATAAAAAGTATTCAGTGTATTTTTATCACTGCACATGTGATTCCAGTGAATCATTTCCAGGTAGAAACATGCTGTCTTCACTTACAGTCTAGAGAGCTGAATGTTATGATGTCACAGTGAAGCTGACCTTTGAACTTTTGAATATAAAATCTCATCAGCAGGTCTGATGCAGCATCGATTTCTCCAAAGAGATTAAAGTAACTGTAATACTTAATTTTGTCATAATAAGAGTAATCCTGAGTTATGGCCAGAAATGTATTTAGTGAGGTCACAGTGGTCGTTGGTGGTGAAGAAGTTCTATCAGGGTGTTTTTGGGACATGGCGGTCATGAGACTGTGGTGACCTGGAAATGCCTGTGGCCGCGGCTGTCACCAGCACGGAGCCATTAAAAAGGTTTTTCAATAACTGTGAACCACAGACGTCCTTCATGAACTTACACAAAAAAACAATAGGCTGATTGGTCCAGAGGTATCCGCTGCTCACGCACACACAAAAGTGATTGCATGATAATAGATGGCTGTGATTGGTCCAAAGAGAATGTGTCTGACCGCTGGGTGGCCTGATGAAACATGAGTGTGCAGATTTTATGTGGTTCCCAGGTTAATATGCTGCTGTTTGAGACACAGATGTTTTCTGCTGATTGTTGAAAAAGTGAAGGGAATAACCAGAAGTCGTGGCCATAATTCTCTCAGTGTGTCGTGGAACTCTGGATGTTTTTGAGTAAATCTGTCTGAGCTCTTGTTGGATGTACTTGGCTTTAAGCAGCTCCTGTAGTGATTTGATGTATTTTGCATGACTTTGTCTTCATGTGTTATAAACGCCACGTCTGTCAGACTGTATGAAGATGAACTCCACCTACTAATGAGTGTGTCCGACTAATGTTTAAAACCAGCTCGCCTCTTAACAGCATGTTGTCGTTGATCTTTGCGACGTCTTCTTCTTCTTCGTCTTCAGCCAAACCGCAGCAGCGCCTCCCCACCACCTTTAAACCGTGTGCCGCTTTAACACGCGTTGCCAAAACACCTCGCCCAGCGCCGCCCGCCGACCCGCCCTCTAACACGGCAGACTGACAGGGGGAAGAAAAATATAACCCCCCACCCAAAAAAAAAAAAAAAACCTGCATGACCCCCCGATCCTTCCCTCCCTTCTCATACAGAGAGAAACGCTTGACATTGATGTCTGACTGTCTGCTGCTCACACAGACCTTCATCCTCCTCCTCCTCCTCACCTCTCACCTGTCTCACCTCCCCCTCCTCTCTCTCCTGCAGCATGTGATGTCATAGTCCCGCCTCCTGCTGGTGAATCCTGCACATAGCAAGTTAGACTGTCCAGGAAGTTGTAGGCTTAAGCTTTAGTTTATTACATGCACCTTTGTTCTAGGAGTTATTATGTATAGATCCCTTTAGATTTATACACCTAAAATATTAAACATGATTATACCCAAACAAAAAATCCACATACATACTGTTGTTTAAGCCTCCATTTTAAGTGTGTTAATCGTCTTATATTTAAACATTTTTAATCTTTAATCTTCCTCTGAGTTCATAATCGCTCACTCTAATTTAAAACAACCTTTCGTACAGACAGGAAGTATCTGTGTCTGTCTGTGAGTTTATAAATGTTCTGTTGGCAGGTTCATGATAATCACCCAGAGAACTCATCTGAAACTGTGACACAACTTCTCTTGACTTGGATTCATATATTCTGGGGCTACAAAAAAGTCATATTGCAGTTACTTTGACTGAAATTGCAAAACAATTTGCATTATAATTTTCATTTTTATTGAATAAAAAAATTATTAAAATCATGATATGCCACAAACATGTTTCTTTCATCTGGAGAAAAAGATTTTTAGGCAGTGCCTCATTATAATCCTGTTTTCTCACATTTTTTCTTTTTCAAAAAGTTGCAATTTGGTTCTGATCTTGCAATTTGGATAATATTGTGATTAATTATAGTAATCATTAATATTTTTTTCACCGTCTTGTGAAAACTCATCGTCCACGTCATTTAAATCTTCTGATGAGGTAATTTAGCACAAATGCAGATGTTTTACTTTAATCTTGACAGTTTTCTGGCTGAATCTCTTCAGAATGATGAAACCTGAGTGTTGATGTAAACACGGTCGGAGTCTGTCGGGGTTTTCTTCCCTTCAGTCATCTTTCCTCTCGGTGCTGATGACCTTTGATAGGAGCTTACAGATCAGGAGACACGTCTCCTCTCAGCTTGTGTCTCTGCATGTTGTCTGCATGTTCAGTTCCTCCTCATCCTGCTTTCTGCTGCCTTCACTGTCGCTCTGTTAATCTCAGCCTCTGAAACACTGACAGGACCACAGGACTTGTAGGTTCAGTTTACATGCAGATGATCCAGAACGTTGAACTTCAGCAGATGTCTGATTCTGTGGTTCAGACTGGTTTCACTGGACAGGAAATGCTCCATACTGGTCTCACTGGTCTGATTTACATCTGGAATTGTGAGCTGTTAAGATAAAAGCCTTCACAGACTGAGAGATGTATTTTACATATTTATATTCTGTCTGTAGTGGGCTAAATAAGGTCCCTGTGTTTTCTTACAGAAACTAAAGTGATACCTTATAGTGAAAATAAACATGCAGAAAAAATTCAAATACAGTAAATAAATCAAACTGTTCATCAGTTCAACAACAGACTCACATCACACTCAACTGAAAACACAAGAACAGAACTGTGGTTGGTCTATTTTGTCTTTTTGTGCAGAAATGTTGAGTTTCATTCAGAAGTTTAACGTACAGCAAAAACAAAACGCAGTGCTGCATTTAACTTTTTTTTGTTTGTTTTTTTTATATTCAGTTCAAACTTTTTAATGAATAAGTGTCTCTGTGCTTAACAGCAGACAGAACCAAAGAATGGGCTGATTAGCGTCTCTGTCATTTAAAGAAATGATTTATTTCTACTTTTTCATATTTTTAAATAATCAAATTGCAGGATTGAAGTTATTAAAGGTTTAAATTCCAGGATTCAGTTTGTGTGGTTTGAGTGGAGATATAAAACGTTGTTGAGATAAACTCGGGATCAGTGGATCAGTCTCAACAAAACATGACATACTGAAACTAAAGTAGTTAAAAGAATCAAAGTATCAATACTTTTTCTGTACCATACTTCAAACAATCCAATACTAATATTTGATAGTATCAAAAGTATCGAAACTTTTAAAAATTGATCCAAGTAAGAGCAATAAACTTATTTTTAAGTCAGTAAAATAATTTTCAAACTAGTATTTTATGTCAAATTCTAGATTATTTGGAGGTAAATATAATAATCAGTATGAATGTGCAGAGAGCAGGTCAGTATTATTGTGAAATAAACCCCCTGCAATCAGACTGTTGATCTTTTCTTTCTCTGAAAGAATAACTCAGACTTTTGAGATTAATCCTTTATCAGAATAGTTGATGATAAATGTGATCGTTGATTAGGACTCGATTAATCGAGTGTCGAGTGTGACGTGACTCTGCTGTGGTAATAAACCTGATGCTGAATTTATCCAGACAAACAGGAATGAAACCAGCAGCAGGTCAGGAACTTTATTAAACAGATATGATTCAGACTGGATCTCTGCTGCTGCTCTTCATCATCATCATCATCATCATTTCATCCTCGTTCACTGCAGAAGTGAGACGTTTTGTCCAGCTGATGAAGTGACTGATGAGAGAATTTTCAGCAGCTGTATTTGTCGTGTTTTGGAGGCTTTTAACTTCTGGATATTTCATTTCTACATGTTTCTCTGTTTTATTTTGACTTTAATTTAGCTGCTAGCTTCAGACTCAGACAAAGAGCATCTCATCCTGTCCAAACCGACATCAGACTCCCTCATCTCCCCCTCTTCCTCCTTTTTTTTTTTTTATTCCATCACCCCTCCTCCTCTTCCTCCTCTTCCTCCTCAGCAGTCTCTCAATGACAAGCGTAAAAAGAACCTCTTTTCCCGAAAGTTTCCGTTCTACAAGAGCAAAGAGGCGAGCGAGCAGGAGACCAGCGATGTCGACCGTAAGTACCAGCGCGACGGGCGGGGGAGGCGGGGCGGACGCTCTGTCTGACAGACGATTGGTCGGCGACAGGAAGAGAGGTCAGCTGGTGGCGGCGTGCTGCAAACGCAGTGGTTGTCATGGCAACAGGGGTGGCTAAAGTAACGCAAACTGATCAACAAACTGGTTTAAAGTTTCTGTCAGGAGTGGAGACTGAAGCAGTCCTGCGTATATATTTGATCTGATTGTCCTTCCTCCTCCTCTCTGGAGCCAAAATGGCCGCCCCGTGGCCCCGCTGAGCGGCGGCGTCCCCTCTGCTCTCTCTGTCTGTCGCTGTAACTCAGTAACTTTGTGTTTCTTGTGGTTGTTTTCTCCTCGTTGTTCACTTGGCGCCGCTGACCTCAGGACAACAGTGACGACATGCTATCCAAAGGCCACAGTAAGTGTCCCTCCCCCACCTCACCTCACCTCACCCCACCCACCTCACCCCAGAAAAACTCCCATCAGCCTCCTGTTCTCCACCAGGATCCAAATACTAACAGTATAAAAAGTCCAAGTCAGTGTTGAGTCGTAACTTCTGGTCTGTTATTTTCTTGAGCTTAATTAAATCCTACAGTTTGTATTATTTATCATATTTAATCATTTCTATCCAGTGTTTCATCACATTCAACAGCAGTCGTCTTTCTCCTTCCAACCAGAAATGTGAGCAGAACTTATATATAACTTATATCTGCTGGAAAATCCAGCAGAAGATTTTGAAAATTTCTGGCAATTCCAAAAAGAGACAAAGGAGATTAAAAGAGCAAAACAAAAAAGAAAAACAAGAAGTAGATCTCAGACATTTCAATAAAGCAAATGCACTAAATATGCAGATGCTTGTTCGTTATGTAAGGATAAATAAATGAAGAGCGAGAGATGGCAGAACGTCAGGGAGAGAAAAACACTGAAATTGTCAAAAATGTATTTATGATTAGTAAGATTAAAAGAATTCATAATACAGACAGATAACTGGATTAAAGGTTACTAAAAATATGAGGAAGACTCATCTTTGATTCAACATTCACAGGAATGTTTTTTTCTGTTTGACTCGATTGTACAGTTTATCAGATGTTCTGTGCTGTTGTTGTTGTTATACGTTAAATATATATGAAATATCAATAAAATGGCTGGTTTAATTAATGATAGAGAAAAACTCCCTGAAGGAAAAAGATTTGGAACAACTGATTTTAAAGGACAGTTCTTCTTTAGTTTATTTCTTTAAACTGTTTGTTACCATCAGCGTGAATAAAATAAACTCAGATACTGGAAATATTTAGACAGGATTTATTTCAAAATATTTATGCAAAAAAAAAAAATAATAATAATAATAATCTGCATCTGTGTGTTACAAAATCAGGAGGCCTTGTGTGTTATCACTTTATTAAAAAGTAAAACTTGGTTGGTTCCTGGTGGACATGCAACCTCCTTCCTCCCTCCCTCCCTTCCTTCCTTCCTTTCTTCTTCTTCACCTGACTGTTGAGGATCCTCCAGACTGGAGCTTCATCTCTTGGCTCTCATAGAAAAGTCACACATCCATCAGTTTTCACTCCTCCTCCTGTCACAGCTCACAGCGTTTCTGTTTTCTGTATGCCCCGCCCTCTCATGGCTCAGGTGCACCGTCACACCTGGACCCACCTGGAACTTCATGGAGGTTTTCTTTTACTTGCTGTTTGAGGAGAAAATGTTTGAATTTACAGGAGGCGCTTTGAGTTCATTTAGCTCAGAATCGAGCTGAATGAATTCAAGATTTTGTTTTACTGACGCAGACGACAAGGAGCTTTTACCTGTTTATCAAACACTCTCAACTTTTGTTCACATTTTCCCAAAGTTACACGTTAGCTGGTTAACAAGAAGCAAGAGGAGGAGATTTATATTTAGATAATTCAACTAATTCCAATCCCAAAAAAGTTCAGACGATGTGTAAAATAAAAACAGAATGCAGTGAATTGCAAAAACAGAAACGAGATATTAAATGTTTAAACTGATAAACAGTCAAAAATATTTGCAAATCATTACATTATGTTTTAACTTGCATTTTATACAGCGTCAAAACTCTGTTGGAATTGTGGTTTGTAATTTTGATGTTACACTTTGTGGTTATTTTGGTGGAAACAGTACCGCTTTTGTCCACAGGGGGCTCCAAAATCAACACAGTATGAAAACACCTTGTAGCTTTAAAGCTGCAGCCAATCAGGTGTTTTCATTATCAGTTATGGTTCGGTCACACATGAACTAATTCATGAAGTTTCTTTGCTTTGAGCTTCACTTTAGTGAACTTTAAGGGGGCGGAGTCACCGACTCAACCAATCACAAGAACCTTTTGCCTCGGCAGGCGATGGCCACTCCCTTTCATTCACGTATGTGTGACCAGATCATGAATCTGTGATTTTCATCGATTCGTTGTTTGGTTTGTAAAATGTCAGCGAATCGTGACAAATTTCTGTCAGTCTGACAAACAGATATTCAGGTTACAAACCAGAAAATATTCATATTCACTTTATTTATTTGTTTATTTTCACTTTTTGTTTAAAAACTTGATGAACAGATCTGGTGTCAGTGGACTCAAGTGTTGCTGCTTCAGTTGATGGATTGAACATGAATGTTATTTACTGAATATTGTCTTAATTATCACAAATGTATGGAAATAAAAAATATTCCCATAGTAAGTCATAATTATTAGAAGAAAAAAATCTAAATTATTATATTAAAGTCAAAATAATGACTTTTTATCTCAGAATTTAAACTTTATGTCATGATTTCAACTTTTTTATCTCCTAATTATGACTTATGGGATATTTTTTCTTTCAGCGCTTCCATACAAACGTGATTTTGTGTCCAGCCCTGTTTTTGGGACACAGTAAGACGTGTCATGATGATGCTGTCTTTAAACTTTGGGTTAGAAGTTCTGGAAAGTTTTGATTCAGAAAATGATTCACGTAAAATAAGAATATTTATGTTGCTGTGATTGTTCTGCTGCTGTTGGACTTGAACACCTTGAGTCCTCTGGGCAAAGCATTATGGGAAAGCGCAGCTCCCAGCTGACCCTGTGTTTCGTTGTGATTGCAGAACATGTGACCTCTAACGCCAGCGATAGTGAAAGTAGCTACCGTAAGTGACACTCTGCCGTCGACGCTGCCTGACTGACAGGAAACACTAACAGTCGGTCTGAACACGCTAACTGCTAACTCCCTCACTGTTGAGCACAGGCTGCTGATTGGCCAATAACCGCATGACCTCACACACTCAGTTCATGTCCCTGCTAACGATCCCTGAACGCTGCCTGACAGGCTGTTTGCATTGAAGCTGCTGACTGCTGCATGGACTCTGGATGACACGTGTGTGTGTAGAAATCAGACTGAATATTGTGTGTGTGTGTGTTCAATATTGATTCTAACTTAAATTTTAAAACCACAGTTATGTTCTGCACAGACCTGAAACCACCAACACACGTTTCAGACTCACACAAGGACTTTATACTCGATTCGTCTTGGGTTGCACATTTAGTGACAAGAACCCAACAGAAACTGCAGCTGCACAAACAGCTCCCACAGTTCAGTACTGTTCCTTTAATGCAAATTAAATATTGGAGTCTCAGTAACAGGACATCATGATCAGTGGTGTCAAACGCAGCACGAAGAACAGGAACAGGTCTGTTGTCTGATGTAATCAGAGGGTCTTTTGTAAGTTTCACCAGTGCAGTTTCTGTTCTGTGACTGACTGAAAATCCTCCGAACACCTGGTCAGTAGTCACACAGCTGCTTTCTCAAGGATCTTAGAGAATGACCTCATGTTCCCTCCGTTTAAATTATCTGTTAATCCAGACAAGACCGGCTTCGTCTCTTCCAGATTAATGCGTCTGCGTCAGTTTTTTATCTGTTTCCACAATGCAGATGCAGTTTCTCCAGGTTCCTGTGGATTTGAACGAGTTTCCTTTTGGCAACGTTTTTCTCTAAATCCTGTATTTTTGAACACTGCTCTTTATCTGCCTTCTTTTTTTGTAATTCAGATTTTTTTTTGACTTTTCCATTTTCTGAACAATATAATGCAGCATAATACTTTTAGTACATTACAGTAAGTCCAGAAGAAACGATGAAGACAAACCAAGAGATCTTTGCACTAGACAATCTAAAAAAATAAATAGATTAATAAAAGTAAATATAAGGTGAAAGCTCATTTAATAGAATATAAAGTATGATTTTTTTCAATCCTTTATGTTTCTTTGTTTCTGTACATTAAAAACATTAGACCAGACTTGATCAAACTTTCCTTGGTAGATATTTGTCTTTGGTTTCCTTCATCAGAAACAGTCTTTGTCTGACTCTTGTTACGGTGAAGAAAAATCCTTGAAGCACCAATAAATCCTGCCAAGTCCTCCTTTGTTTGGTTTGGATCCACCAGGTAGAAGAAGAGACTCTGGCAGTGGTTTATGGAACCAGTCTCCATTACATTTAACTACCTGCTTCCATAAAGGATGAACAAACAGAAAAAGTTTCATTCTCTGAAGTTTAACTGCAGTGAAGTTTACCTGTTTAAGAGATTTTGTAGACCAACGTGCATCAGCTGCTATGGTTTTCCATATATCTTTATCTGCCTCCTTGCGTCCCTCCTCTGGGGAAAACCTCCAGACTTCCCTGCTGACAATGACCCGCGTCTGATTTGTCCTGATTCTGTAAAAAGGCCTGAACACACCTTTATCTTTAACTAGTTTTTTTTTAGGATAATAACATCAGTTTTATGCAGTGATTCTGTACATAAAGTCAAACAGTACAGACAGACCTGTGATCTGTGATCCATCTCATCTTCTGATCTCACTTCATCTCTCAGCCTTCATCCCTCAATCTGACCCCTTCACTTAAACTCTGTGTGTGTGTGTGTGTGCGTGTGCGTGCGTGCGTGCGTGTGTGTGTGTGTTAAACTCTCTTCTTCTTCTGACTGACCATCCTGTGTGTGTGTTTTTGCAGGTGGGCAGGAGGAGTACGTTCTGTCGTATGAACCCGTCATTCAGCAGGAAGGTGAGACCAGACGACCTCTCAGCTTCACTCTGCTCATTTATCTCTTTAAAAAAAAAAAAACCTCTGAGTCACAGCAGAAATATTTTAGACTCTTTAGCTTCATGCAGGAACATTTTCAGATTCTTGTCTCAACTCAGAACCACTCCAGGTATTTGACCATATGGAAACAAAAGGCATTTAAAAAGGAACCTTGTGTCTTTTTCTTGTGATGTAATGTCAGTTTTCTGCGCGTCGATCTTTCAGTAAGAGTTCGGTCTGTCTCCTTCCTCTCTGACAGTGAACTACACCCGTCCCGTCATCATCCTCGGCCCCATGAAGGATCGGATCAACGACGACCTGATCTCAGAGTTCCCCGACAAATTTGGATCCTGTGTCCCTCGTAAGTCCACGCACACGTAAAGACGTGTTTGGACATATTCTCCGTCGCATGCGACCTGATTTATCATAATTTATATGAAATAAAAACCTGGTTGATAAAGTTTTCCTCCTCCTGCGTGTCAGATACGACTCGGCCGAAGCGAGACTACGAGGTGGACGGCAGAGATTATCACTTTGTGGTGTCCAGAGAGCAGATGGAAAAGGACATCCAGGACCACAGGTTCATCGAGGCGGGACAGTACAACAACCACCTGTATGGAACCAGCGTACAGTCGGTCAGAGAGGTGGCTGAGAAGGTACTGACTCGTTTTCTCGCCATAAAGACAGCTGATGTTTTAAACTTTATTTCATATTTCAATATCAAGTCTCCCTTTTAAAAATCATTGACGTACACAAACTTTGTCTGACACATCAGGTTTGTGTTTATAAAAGGTTGTTAAACATGTTGTTCTGTTGTTTTCAGGGTAAACACTGTATCCTGGACGTGTCGGGGAACGCCATCAAGAGACTCCAGCTGGCTCAGCTTCACCCCATCGCCATCTTCATCAAACCCAAATCAGTGGAGAACATCATGTGAGTCAACAAACACATCGTCCTCACAGTAAAAACCAGCGTGTCGCTGCTGTAGCCTCACTTTTCTACCTGAATGGTATAAAAACATGGCCGCTGAGTAAACGGCGACGTGATGCGGCTGTGATCTTTTGCTCCTGCAGGGAGATGAACAAGCGTCTGACGGAGGAGCAGGGCAGGAAAACCTTCGACAGAGCCACCAAGCTGGAACAGGAGTTCACCGAGCATTTCACAGGTGAGACGGCGCCACCTGCAGTCCTCAAACTGAACTCTGTTCTCATGTCAAAGACGCCAGACACAAGATCCTATAGGTCAGTTCTTCTCTCTAAATCTAATTTAGAAGTAATCATGATGCACATAAATGAATAGAAAGTGGCGCATAATTTTAAGTCTAAAATACAAAAACATAAAAAAAAGTTTATTTTAAAAAGTGAACTTCATTAATCAATCAATTCATAAATCTAACAGCATCATCTCCTGCCTGCATGAGAATCACAAAATGAGATGGAGGCGGAGCTTCAGAAGGATTTTCTTCACCACAGCGACGGTTTAAGTTGTTTAATGCAGCAGTGTGTGTTGCTCAGCTGATCACTGCATCACTCCGTTCACTTAACTTTAGTCTGTAGGTGATGGTGTAAAAACATTTAGAAAATTAATTTTTGACTTTCATGAATCGATTAAAAATCTTCCACTCCTGTATACATGAAATATTCAAACTCATGTCTTTAAAGTGACATATTATGCACAGATACCGACTCTAAAGAGCCCTAAAATATGAGAAACTGACACCTTCTCTCTGTTTTCTTGCTCCCCCTTTTAGAAAATGTGTTTTCCAAATTAATTTATTATGTTTTATGTAAATGTAATTTTTTTTTTAATATAAATTACACAAAAGATAATTTGATCATTTTTATCTGTTTCAGCCACAGGCGGTCAGACTGACCCCACCCACTGCTGTTATATCGGTCATTTTTTGCACAGTTAGCAACAATCATCGTCAAAATTCCCAATTTCCTGACATTAAAATACAAATAATTAATTAAATGGACTCAATTGAAAATAAAGTAGGGGAGACCAGGGACAGTTGTAACACTTGTTGTCAGTTTTTGTCTCTCAGATGTTGAAACAAAGAACCTTCCTGATTATAAACAGCAGTGACTTTTTTCCTCACAGGCTGTTTCTGATCTTTTTGTGATGTTCTTAATGTTAAAATAACATGTTTATAATCTTATAAAATACATTTATCTGTTTCTCACTCTGAGTGATTCTCTGAGTGACTTTGACAAAATTTATATTTTGGTAGAATTTAATTTAAAAAAGAAAAACTAACAGAATAAAAGCATTAATCTCTCATCTGGTTTTTATCATGAGAGTTTGGAAGTCAAACATCTATGGACGCTCTGGCTCTGAATTATTAATGATTTATTGATTATTGATTGTTGTTGATTGACAGCCCTTCTCTCCTGTCTGCTCTGGTTGCTGATTGGTTGCAGCCACCTGATCAGAGTCGATGAGGAGCAGAAACATCTGAAGTTGTTGTTTTCCGTCATTAACTCTGCGCTCTGCTCCTTGCAGCCATCGTTCAGGGCGACACTCTGGAGGAGATCTACGATCAGGTGAAGCAGATCATCGAGGAGCAGTCGGGTCCGTTCATCTGGGTTCAGTCCAAGGAGAAGTTATGAGGATCAGAACTCTGTCTGCTCCGTCGCTCCTCTCTTTAGATTCAGTTTGTTTTATTTTTGAAAAGAAAAGTCGACCTGCAGACGGCAGCCTCACCCCCTCCTCACCCCTCCAACCCTCCCCCGACCAACCCCGATCAACGACTCCACCCGCCGCCGCCTGACAGAGAGTTGATTTCTTTTATATTTGTTGCCTGAATGAGACTCGATCGTCGGGTTTCCTGACCAGCAGAGCGAAGCACACAGGAAGTCTGATGACATCACGGTCACCACGGTACGGCTCCTTAATGTTTAAGGGAGGAGAAGAAGAAGACGACGTGTCCATGAAAGTGGCGAGAAGAAACGTACGAAGCAGATTTTATCTTTTTTTTTTTTTTTGGTTGTTTGTGGTTTTTTTCCCTTTTTTTTGTCTTGTAAGGTAAGCGTTGATGGACGGACGGAGTTTCAGTCTCAGGCAGCGTCTGTCGGTCCGGAGGAAGGCGGAGACACAAAAAGCAAAACTTTGCACGTTTGAGCTTTAACAGCATGTCATTTAATACCCTGTTTATTTCCCATCAGCCCCTGCACCTCAGCGTCTGATGTCACAGCTTTTCTTCTTCTGTTCTGCGCTCATTTCATCTGTTTTTTGTTTGTCTTTGGGGTTTTTTTTACATGTGAGTTGGTTCAGTTTTCATTTTTTGCTCCTGGCTGCTGCAGGATGTTTGTCCGGACGCTCTGCAGGGTTCCTGCTCTGCTGTTAGGGGGCGCTGTGGAGCTGCACACTGAACTCTGTGTGTTTTTAACCTTTTTACAGATTACACTCGATCAGCTTGTTGGGATTAATTCACTTTTCTTGTTCCGACAGACGAGGAATAAATCGTCTGGTTTCACTTCATGAATTCTGATTTTATTGCTGAACATTTCAGAGATTTCTTGACCCTCGTCAGAGGTCAAAGGTCAGAGCGTCGATTATTCTTCCTACACTGCAAAAAAAAAAATCTTCTCAAGTCATTTCTGTCTCCAAAGAAAAACCTCATTTTCTTTCAAAAAAGTGAAAAAGGAGAATATTTCAGTTTGTGACTCGTCTCAAGAGAAAACTGTTCTAATCACAAGAAAATTCTAAATGAGCAGAGAGTTCGTTCAGATTGATCCAAATACTGTCTTTACTTTCTTTACTTTCAAGAGTTTCTGTCTGTTTCTGTCCGAGCAGAAAACAAAAGAGGACATCTGATGCAAATTTTTTAGATCAGTTCAAGTTTAGGACAATTATTTACATTATTGATTAATCTATTGATTAGTTATTTGATCCATGAAATGTCACAAAATTGCAAAAAAAAAAAGTTGATCAAGTCCAAGATGACGTCCTCAATCGTTTTGTCCTCAACTTAAAGACATTCAGTTTTTACTGTCAGAGAGAAACCAGAAAATATTCACATGAAGAAACTGAAATCAGCGAATTTTTTTAATTTAGAAATGATTCAAAATGATCTCTGACCAGCTGTGAATGTGATGAACGATGAGAGGAACTGAAACAGAGGAAAGGAGTTATTGATTAGTTATCAACTATAAATTAATTGCCAAATAGTTTGATAAACAACTAATTAATTTGAGTCAAATGTGAATATTTTGCCATGTTTGTTTACAGTCTCGTCTCCAAAGTCAGTTTTAGGCGCCTCCTACCTGCTGACGTGTCGTGAAAGACGAGTCGGATCGAGTTTATGACTCGAGACCTTCAGGTCAGAAAATAAATCAGAAATACAAGTTCTTTATTTCATAATTTCCTGAAAACAATCTCTTAAGTGAGAAAACAATAATTAGTAATTCTTGTGATGATGAGATGATTTTCATCTTTATTCTCCTCCAGTTGTTTTTTTCTTCGGTGAACTCGATGACCTTCACTGAAACTGAAATATTCTCGCCGTCAGCGTGACGAAGAAAACGAGTCTTTAAAGACAAAATGACCTGATGAGACGATCGACTGATTTTAAACCACCGTCGCACATTTCAGCCCGACGTTTCTGAAGTGATTTTGTGTTTGTGGTCGTGAGCGGCGCCCTCTACGACGCGAGTTCGAACCCCGCCAGACGTCCGTCAGTGTCTTACCACGAAACGATGTCGATCATGTGATTAGAGCGTGGACCTCCAGGTGTCGGCAGGTGTGTCCCAAACACGCAGACGATTCTTGTACAATGAGATTTTGACAGATATTTAACCCTCGGTAAACTGCCTATTTTGTTATAATAAAAGTCTATATTGAACTTTACTTAAGCACTACTACTACGGGAATTATTTTCTTTGCATTGTTAATCATATATGAATAGAAAAGTATAAAGATATTTGAATATGAATATATATTTTTTCTTTTTCTTTGATCACCACCTCCTCTGTCTTTTAATTTTCTTTTTTAAGCATAATAATAAAAACTTAACAAGAAAACACAAAGTGCTGCGCTGCTCTTCTTCTTCTTCTGATGTTGTTTACAGATGTTTGGTCCTCCAGATGGTGAAGTTTTTCAGAGCTGATCGATCAGATGTAGTTTGAATCATGTTGACTAAGTGATCAATAAGTGTGCTGCAGTATTCTGATCATCCTCCGTTACAGAAGAGAGCAGGTTTGAGTTACACACTGGATTTTTTACGAAACACATCACACACACACGTATATGAAAATGCACAGCAGGTCAGTTTCAAAAAACATTCAGCTGTCATTAACATTCATAGAGGCTAAACAACAACAACAACAACAACAACAACACAAGGCGACAATCAGAGCAGGCAGCGTTAATGAGTGAAGATAAATGTAACATAAAGTCCAAATAAACAAAACCTTCCCTTAAATTTGACAAAGTAAGTTTTCCCCTGAAAACAGCTGCTCTCATTTGACTGACGGTCAAAACAAAGTCAGAGTCTCTGCAAGTTCAAACACAAAAAACATCAGAAAACCGCATCACTTTGGAGCCCAGATCCTGAAAGCTTTCAGGAGAACAAGCAGGAACTAGAACTAGAACATGAAAGAAACGACGCCACCCAGTGGTCAGAGGTGGTACATCCTGACGTCTGCCACTTTTCTAAGACACTGTCTTCCTGTTTTCATCATCTGTCCACTGTGGCGTTATGGTGAGTAATTGCATTGCCAACTTTAACGTGCAAATGAAAACGACACCAGTCTAATGTAGTTTTGAGAGGACGGCACAGTAACACAACAACAACACTGTACAAAAATACACAAACAGAAACTAACAGACATCAGGGGACGATTTGACTGTATCCTCTCTATCCTTGTGCCTCAGAGGCAGACTGATGGACACATCCAGACAAAACTTAATATCACCTTGTCTCAAAAACATCTCACTGGCGATCACACAACACACGTATGAGTCTTACACGCACAGGCCCACAACACAAGAAGTCTAACATGAGAGAAAATAATAATACACATCCAGAGCTGTTAATCCACCACTTCTTCTTCTTGGTCTCATCAATCTTATGTGACTGATTCTGGGTTTCTTTTCCCTCCACGAGAAACCACAAAGTGTTTTATTAATTTCTTTAAACCGATGAGGGGAATTTAAGTCATATAGCTGAAATCAGAAATGATCATCTCAGTAAAATAATCATTTAAATCATTTCTAATCTACCCCATAATGAAATGGGAAGAACTTTCCATCTCGACTTTAGGTAAATTAAAAATTATTATTAATTATTTAATTTATCGGTAAATTATTAATTAATAATTAAATAAATAATAATAAAATAATAATTAAATAATATTAATTTTATTAATTATTTAATTATTATTAAAATAAATTAGTGTCAGAGGATTTGATTTTAAAGTTAATCTGTTTGTGGACGATGTTTTATTAACAATATCTGAATCATCTCAGTCAGTTGATTGATTGATGGTTATAAATTGAATTTTAATAAGAGTGAGGTCAGTCCACTAAACCACCTGACTGATCCTTCACACCTCAGCTTGATTGACTGAACTACAGGAGAGTGAAGCAACTATCACCTGACTCAAGTGAGGATGATGATGGTGGCAGTGATGATGAACAGCCACCAGAAAAAGGATCAGCAAATGCCTGCAGTAAAGAGTCACGAGGAAGGTATTAAACTACTTGAACATGTTATAATATGTGAAAACAGTTTAACTGCATTACAAATCTTCATGTTATTTTATTTCTTCATTTTATTCATTGGTTTATTATTTCTTTAGTTAAAAAAGCAAATACATGCTGTCCACCTGAGTGGACGTGAAAAACTGCTTTGTGTTAAATAAAAAAAAGTTCAATTGTTCTTTTTCATCCCTAAAGTGGAATAAAAACACGTAGAAAAAAAATCCTGACTCAAGTTGTCATACTTTATGCATGAAGGGGTTAAATGTCTCTCATACTGTTTGTACTGAGGTCACAGATCTTTAATGAACTTTTATATATTCTGTTATTTTCTCTCTTATCAGGGACGTGAACTCTTCATCAGCAGAGTTATTAAATCTCCATCTCTTATTTTTCTGTTTATTAACTGAAAGAGTGAGGAGGACTGATATTCAGGATCGTGATCTGAAATATAATAACAATAATAATAATAACAATAATAATAATAATAATAATAATAATATGAATTTTATTATCAGTCACGTTCTCCACAACAGACTGTGAGAAAAGTAAATTATCAGTAAAGAACAGAGTTCTGAGCGTGAGAGTAAAATATATTCTCTCCTGCCTGATGATTTATCACGTCAGTCAGAGTTCTGCAGTTCTTTAAGTGCTGCTGAGGATTCAGATATGAGAGGATGGACACGCCGTCTGTTACTGGATCACAGACCACAGACCACGTTCAGGTCTCCTCCTGTAAACACTCGATCACTTTCAACTCTGAGAAATTCAGCTCGTAAACAGTGACTTTCATTTTGCAGCAGACCTGATATGATGACAGACCTTCCATCTTTATCAACGATGTTCTCTGACAGTCTGAAAGATAATCGTTCTGTAATTAAGAAGCTGACGCCCCTCGAGGCTCCAGTCCCTGAAAAAGACCTGATCAGCCCACCTTCATCTCAACAGATCCAACATCCTGCATCCTGTGTCTCCTGTTGTCAAATCAGATTTTGAATCACATCACACGACTTCAGTGTGAAGACGAGATGTTCTGCACCAACACGAGGGCGGAGAATCACAAAACAACAACAACAACAAACACTAAATATGCCACAAGGCAGAAACATAAACAAAAACTGTCTCCTGTCTGTGAGAGTAAAAGTAAAGACGCCGCTGTCCACAACCAACAGACCAACATGTTGAAACTTAATGACGAATCGAAACAAACCAACAACCCTCTGAAATATTTAAGGCTCATTCTTCAACTACAGGCAAATTTACAGAAATGTATTTCTATATTTTATTTCTCTGTCCTGTGCAGAAACGCTTCCTGACAGTGGCTTTGCTGAAATTATTTAAATAATATACAATTTTTACCTTTTTTTTGTCACATTCAGAGGAAATAATCATTTCCATCACACCACAAACATTGTTTTTTTTTTTTATTATGAAAATGTCAAAATATTTAATGAATTTCACACAGATGTGACCAAATATATGAAAACAATATATATATTTTCAGGGTTTTAGAGGAAGCTTTTTTTTTAATTGTTAAGATGAAAAACAGCTTTAACTGTTTATCTTAAGACTTTTAATCAATTTCTCAGGCGGCATAATCAATGATTTTTCTGCTTTAGTCGACTGATTGGAATAAAAACTGCACAATTTTAAAAAACACAAAAAAGTTTAGAGCTATTGTGTTATTTCTTATGAATTTTACTTAGAAATATGTGCTGTGATGGAGATGAGACTGAAACTTTAATCAGATTTAATCAGGAGAGATTTAATTAAAAACGGATCTTTATGTGCTGAAACATACGAGCTGATTGTATTGATTGAAGTACAAGTAAAATAGAAAACAATTTAAAAAGTTTGTCATTTTTAGATGTGCACATCTCAAAATTATAGCTGAAACAATTAATCAAATAATCAATAATCGCCATCTATTTGGATCATCAATTAATCAGTTTGAGTCATTTTTTAAGAAAACTAGTGAAAATCTTCTGACCTCAGTTTCTTATTTTCTGCTTTCTTTACTCTTTTATGACATTAAGCTGAATATCTTTGAAAATCAGACATCTGAAGACGTCATTCTGCTCTCTGGGAAACACTGATCGATATTTTTCACCATTTACTAAAAAGTTAAAGACCAAACAACTATTAATCGATTAATCAAAAGAATAACTGATCGGTTAATCGATTATGGAAATAATCCTGAGTTGCTCCCCACTTTAAATTCCACCTGTTTAAAGAGAAACTATTTGAAACTAACATTATGTTCTATGAGTTGAAATTCAAAATTAAATCAAATTAAAACAACTTTTTATAAAGTTTTTAAGTTTTTAAGTTCAGAATGAAACTCAGTTCAAACGGATTATAAAATGACTTTTAAATTTACTTTTTTAAACAGTTTGTGAAACTAAATGAAATCAAACTTTTCAGTGGAACAAATCTATTTTACGACACAGAATGGTACAAACAGAAGTTTAATATTTATTTACTCTGTGCATTTTAATATTAATATATTTCTGCATAAACCAGGAACTCTGAATCTGTCAAACTTACATGTGGACCGAGGTTTTCTCACTGTCCTGAGCTAATCAACTGTTTTATTTAACTTTTCAATTTAATATAAATTAGTTTTAGTCATATAAGTCAAATGAAATACATTAATAAGACTGGCTTTGTCTTTTCCATCACATCAGAAAATAAGACAGAAATGACTTGTAGAAAAGACATTTTGTCACATTTTATTAAATATCTGCTGATATATCAGCAAACTAATGTCTGATTTAGAGTCGGTATGAAATATACACAAAATACATAATGAGATATTGATTATTGTGTTAATTTTACATTCAAGGGAAAATTTCAGCTGTTTGGAAACGACAGACAATAAACAAAAGTTTATTTTGATTTCTTTTATTTTCAGTTTTCTCCATGAAGGTCACTCTGCCCTCTGCCCTGTGTCCTGTGTCCTCTGTCCTGTGTCCTGTGTCCTCTGCCCTGTGTCCTGTGTCCTGATGTGTCCTGATGTGTCCTGATGACTGATGCTGTGATCACCAAACACACAAACTCTGGGTAAATAAAAACCTCTCTGATGTGTATTTTATCCAGTGTGATGGAAATGACAGCGACTCTGAGGCCTTTTTGTTAAAAAAAAAACCACATAAAATACTAATATTTCTTACCACACATGATATTTTTCATTGAAATGGGCGGTTGTTTATCATTTTTGTTTACAGTTAGTATTAGATCAATATTGAATTTTAAAAGAAACAACAAAAATCTCACATAACAGGTCAGTTTTTATAGAATAAAACTAATGACTGATTCACCGTTTAATTTAATTTCTGGAGGGGTTTTTTTTGTGTCGGGTTCGTGATGACAAAAAGAAAAAATGCGAAATGTGTTTTTGTTGTTTGTTTGTTTGTTTATAAATATTGAGATAGTTGAAGAATGAGCCTTAATTTAAACGGATCATAGATTCTGTAGGAACCTGAACGGATTTCTACTCAAAGAAGAAATAAAGAACTGATGTTCAGTTCAGTAACCTTTGTCTTACCGTGTTTTCTTCCCCTCGGTTCTCAGGATCTTCTGTCCGTCTTTAAACCTCAGCAGCCGCACAAAGTCTGACCGAGGTGGTTCGGTTGGTCCCGGACGGGGACGTGGACTCGGATGATGTCTCTCCACCTCCGGTATCATGTCGGAGTCTTTCAAGTCCAGAATAAACCTCGGGGTATCGGTCGTCATCTTGTCCGGGTCACCGACCTCCAGACCTTCTTCCCAACAATTATTCCTTTTACTGTGAGCCTCGAAACTGGTCCAGGTCTTTGGTCGGGTCTTTTAAAGTTTTGCAGCCACCTGGTCCTCCAAATCTCCAGCACTCTTTTCTTCGTTGGTCTCTGTTTCAGTTAATCCATTTCAAGCTGATCGATTCTTTGAGCTCATCGAACTTTTATTGGGATGATTCTTTGATAGTCCGGGACCAGGTGCAGGGTCTGGACAGGTGTGTCTCTCGACGACCAGCATCAGGATTCTCTGCAGTCCGTCTCGCCTCTTCACGGTTTCCAGCGCCGATATGTTACACACCTTTTCCAAAGTTCCGTGGACAAACATTTAGAGGCAAAACACAAACGTAAAAGGTGTTTCACGTGCGGGAGAGACTGGCGTGACGTTCATGCAGTCACGTGACCCACCCGACGCAGACGTGACGTCTCTCCACGTTCGAGATGAACTGCGGCTCGTCTGGAGACTAAACGAGATCAGGAGGTGGAGACAAAAAGCTGCTGTCAAATCGGACAGTTTTCAACAGACTTGAGAGAAAATACAGGAAGAGACACGGACATCCTGTTAGATCACCTGTAGGTTACCTGAAGTCTGCAGATCATGATCATACCTGAAGAAATAAATGTGTTCTAAAGTAGAAACAGAGATCCTCCTTCTGTTACGTGGAACATTTGTTCTTTTAAACACTTTGAAACTGTTCTTCTGATCAGTCATATATATTATTATTATGAGCCACAAGATATCTGTTTGATTAAAATTTCACTGCACAACATCAGACTAATATATCAGTGTTAAATATTACAACTACACAGAAAAGTAGTATTTTATACAACACGTGGTGTTTGTTGTCAAAATTTAGAGCCAATCAGAGCCTGTCAGCTCATCAATCAGGTGACAGCCAGGCGCCTGGCTCTACAAACTGCGGCCGCCTCGATCTCGTGAGCTACCGTTGCCCACGTGTGAATGACGTCAGAGCAAGTCGGGATCAAGTCGGGCACAAATCTAACCGGCATGCATTGTGCGGCGATCACCGCTGATCGATTCTGCGCAGGTCTGGATCATCTCAAACGCACCTAGTGTCAGATGATGAGCATTTTATAAATGGAATTATTGTAAAAGAATAAATTAAAAAAATATATCTGTGAGTCTGATCCAGATGATAACTGATCCATCTGATAACTGATCCATCTGATAACTGATCCATCTGATAACCGATCCATCTGATAACTGATCCAGCTGATAACTGATCCATCTGATAACTGATCCATCTGATAACTGATCCAGGTGATAACCGATCCATCTGATAACTGATCCAGGTGATAACTGATCCATCTGATAACTGATCCATCTGATAACTGATCCAGCTGATAACTGATCCATCTGATAACTGATCCAGCTGATAACTGATCCATCTGATAACTGATCCAGCTGATAACTGATCCAGGTGATAACTGATCCAGATAAAAACTGCCTGCTCAGCTGGAACAATTCAAATAATTTAAATATAGAACAATATAGTGTTTCCCAGATTTTTTTAAATACCGCTCAGTTTGGGATAATGAAGGTCAGCACTGTGAAATAAATGATGCAGGTCCTGAATCACCCTGAAGGCTGTCCTGCTTGTTACCAGGTTATGTCCCCAAAAAATTAATAACTTGACACAAAACAATTTAATTTGTTCCTCAGGGGCAGAACTGTGTCCATAGCAACAGTCTGTTATACAGAAATAACACGCCTCAGAATGAAGTATTTCCCAGACCTATGTAATAAATAAAGTATGAGACAGAATGTAAAATACACTGAAAATTACTTTACTTTATTTTTATTTATTGATAAGGTTGTTACAGAACGGCGCCATGTTGCCTGTGTGTATCGTCCATGTTAATGTGTTTCATGTTCAAACTTTAAACTGGTGACACAACAGAATATTTTCTGTCAGTATTGTAATACATTTAACTCAAACTTTAAAATAAGTCTTTCATTACCATCATGGTTCAGTGTTGCTTTAAGATAACAAACTACTAAGTACGACATAAAAAATAATTCCCTGAAAATGTCTTTAAATTATGTTTACGTGGTCCGTTTAATGTCAATAAAATTGACTTGTTTTGTGTCATAATTTGCACCAAAGAGAACCACAGTGTTTCCTTGTCTGTCTGTTATTTTTATATTAGATGTATCATCTTAAACCTCCTTTCTTTAATCTCCTCGGCCTCTTTCTTGTAACCAGTTTACTGAGAAAAGAAGAAAAATATCTGTGCATATAAATACACTTTAACAATGAAAAATATATAATTCAGTTAGAAATAAGAAAAAACAAGCTCCTGCAATAAATCTGAAGTTATTTCACAAGTTCAGACAAACTTCTGTCATAAAGTTCTAAAAAGTTGTCTTGTACGCTGCCATACATCACAATGGACAGATGTCTAAAACAGCTGGCAGATGTCAAAATATATCACCTGGATATTAAAGAAAGTTCTTGTATCTCAGCATGTACCACCTCCGGCCACTTGGTGGGGTCGTTCTTCTACTTTAAAACAGGCAGCTGGAAACTTCACTCATCAACTCCTGTTTCTTTACATTTTTGATGACAGATGTTATCAGGTGTTTCACAAGACAGTAAAAACAAGATCAACTAAAATAATAAAAACAATAAAAAGCTATTCGACATGAGCAGCAACATTAAAATAAAAAGATAATATTAGGTGATAAAAAGCAGATATGCATATAGATCCATAGATATATGTACACACACACACACACACACACACACACACACACACACACACACACACACACACACTCAGTTCACATCCTTCAGTGTATGTACGTGAGCAGATGTCCACATATAAACGAATGTCACAGTAAAGAAATGAGTTTGGATGCTTTGTGCTGTTTAGAGCTGAACTTTTGTCAAACGTTTCTGTTTGTTCCTCTTGTTCGTGTTGGAAGTGCTGCAAAACAGATGACTGATGAAGCTGAGATGAGGAGTTTTCTACAAGAAACCTTCTTATTTTCCATTTTAGAATGATCCAGATGTTGTGATCCCTTCTTCTGCTGTCAGATAAAACTGACAAGAAGTGCTTTATTGTACTCGTTGTAATTACATGTCTGACTGGATTGCCCTTTAAGAAGAAGGAAGTAGAGTGTCTGTCTGGTTTCAGCCACATTCATGAAACACACTCTGCTGACAGCACTGCTGTAGAGAAATCACATGATTGAAATATGTGCCATCCTGCATAAATACAAACCAGTAAAAACATATCAGCAGATTTGGGTTCACATGCAGCACTAGACGTGTGTTGCCTTTTGTCTCTATTATTCGCTGTTGACATCGAGCTCGTCGTCTGAAATTTTACTGTATTCCATCAGTGTATCCATCAGAGCTGGGATGGATTTGTCTGGACATGAGCGATATGCCAAAATGTTATCTGCATACAGAGACAATGTAAACAAAAGAGTAGTTGTGCCTCTCAGTGTCAGAGCTATTTCTCAACCTCCTTCTACTTTGTTTCAGTGGAACCCTTCTCACATCACCTACAGAGGACTCAAACTTCCACATGAGGTGTAAAATACATTTTGTCTCAAAAACACAAATGAAGTCATTGCCATGAATTAGCTCTTTAACCTTCCTCTGACTATAACAGCAAACCCTATCATGATTCATACATTTAAGATTTTCAAAAACAAAACTAAACAAAAAGAAGGTACGAAAGCCTTTGGGAATCTGTTCAAAGATGGATCCCTTCAGACTTTTGAAGCGTCCTCTCTGTTCGGACTACCAGGCACTCATTTTTTTTTTTTTAAATACCTCCAGGTCAGGCACTTTATCATCTCAGAACAAGATGGCCTTCAAACCTTGTTGGAGGAGCTTCCTCTGGATAAACTTGTTCACACCAAATAGACAGTAAGAAGGTTTCTCTCTTATATTCACTCAGGAATTCATACAACTATAGGATGGGAATCGTTAGGAGTGAAACATAAATGGGAGGAAGACCTCAAATGCAATTTTTGAGGAAGAGGAATGGGAACACTATGTGGTCGGTGGCCAGTATTTCTCCTTTAACACAAGACACAAAATTACACAATACATTCTCATCCACAGAACATATTATTCCCCTGACAGGCTGCGCAGAACAAAGCCTCAGTATTCTCAGTTCTGATCAAGATGTAAAACTGGAACAGGAACACTGGTACATAACTTTTGGACCTGCCCACGTCTAAACTCATCTTTTTGCTCTGATCAAGTGCATGTTCTGAAAATTTTGGGCTGGACCTGAAGGGGTGGGTGGGGGTGGACGTGTGTGGGTTGGGGGGGTGGGATGGGAGATCCAGGGGGGTCCAAGGGAAGGCGGGGTGGGCCGATCTAACATTTATGTGATTATATTTTTGTACATTGCTATGTTATTTAGCCAAAGGGTTGTTGTGTTTAAAAACCAATAAAGATAATGTTGATAAAAAAAAAGTGCCTCCTGCAGAGTCGCCTGCACACAGAGGGACAAACACCGTCACAGATTCAGTGAGAGTCTTAGATTTTAAACTCACCGGTTCATAAAGAACAAAGGTGATAAAATGGGACCTTGTGATGCAGCTGTGTTCAGAGTCCTCGTCTCTGACACCTCACCCTCTACACACAGTCAACAACTGAGGAGCCCAGCAGTATCTTACAACTAAAAGCTGAAATGTTTTCAAATGTTTGAACCCAAATGTTAAGCCCAGAGACTGTAACCTTTTTTTTTTTGCTTCTACCTGCAGTGAACAAACACGTTTTTGCTTCAGCACCCATCAAAATGTTTTTGTGCCTCTAGTGAAATGTCTGAAGAACAGGGGAACACATAACAGTGCACAGAAATTCACACCTGTTAGTGATGCAAACTAAGTACATTTATATCAAATACTGTACTATTTTTTTTTTTACTTTAGTTACATTTTATCCAACATCATGTTTCTACACTACACCCCAGAGGCAAATACTGAACTTATTAATCCACAAAGGTGATAAAAGGCTGTTTCCTTACTTTTTAGAGATTTGTGGTTCTCACAGGACAGCCACACTACAAACATGTGATGATTTTATAGACCATGATGCATTGCTGTAGATTAAATTTAAAGGCCTTTAAAGTAGTTATAATGAGCTCAACTTAAACATCTACAGCAGTAAACAGCAGGAACATGAATGTAATAATATGAATCCAGAAACATCAGATATAATAACACTGACAGGAACATTTTACTGCAACATGAATACTTTTACTTTAAGTACATTTATCTCATAATATTTACAGACTTTATCTTCAGTAAGGTTAGTGAATGCAGGACTTTTACTTTTTTGTGAGTTTCACAGTGTGATATTAGTACTTCTGCCTCAGAAAAGGATCTGAATATTTCTTACACTCCTGTCCAAATCGGAGGGATAACATCATGTCCATATGTTGTGTTCTGAGTAAGGTCCTTATTATGTTTTATATTAAGTGTTACATTCTCACTGGCTGCTGCTGATGTACAGCTTTCTGTGAATGGTGGTGCTGGTGGCTTTTTTAAAAAATGTGGATGTCCATACTCAATGACAAGTGTGAGTGAGACTGAAACACTTCTTCTTCAGGGCAGGCTGCAGAGGCTACCTGCCCACTGGCAACATGTTACTGTCTCTCTGTTAGACTCTGTACTGCACATCGACACACACAGAGATGACATGGCGATGCAGTCAGAGAGAGACTGAGATAGATTACTTGTACAATGTCATATGCAAAAGTAAAAGAGCTTTTGAGCTAAAAGGGCTTCTGAGAAAACATCCAGGGCTTGAGCCTCAGTAGCCAACCTCTAAATCCGCCTCTGATTTGAACTGAGTCTTCGTTGTAAATGATGAGATAAAGTTTAGATTCACAGAGCTGCTCCTCCTCCTGGAATGAATCAGAGCTTGATAAGCCCTCCTTCTTCTTCCTGCTCTCAAACACAGCCAGCTCCACTCTGTCCACATTTTTCCTTGTTCCCTCCCCTTCAGTTCTACAGTTTGAAGATGGGTGGAACCAACAAGTGGTGATGTGCAGCAGCTGACAGGCCACATTGCAGAGACACATGTTGTGAGATCAGACCTCAGACTGGTTTCAGTTCTGAGGAAGTGAATCACAGACATTCGGTGTTATTGAGAGCTGAAATGGCGCAGAAAGTTCAGCTGGACAAAGAAAAATTCTGCTGTTCCATCTGTCTGGAGCTACTGAAGGATCCGGTGACCACTTCCTGTGGACACAGCTACTGCATGAACTGTATTAAGACCCGCTGGGATGAAGAAGATGAGAAGAAAATCCACAGCTGCCCTCAGTGTAGGCAGACCTTCACACCGAGGCCTGTCCTGGTGAAAAACACCATGTTAGCAGATTTAGTGGAGGAAGTGAAGAAGACTGGAGTCCAAGCTGCTCCTGCTGATCACTGCTATGCTGGACCTGAAGATGTGGCCTGTGATTTCTGCACTGGGAGAAAACTGAAAGCTCTCAAGTCCTGTCTGTTCTGTCTGGTCTCTTATTGTGAGAAACACCTGCAGCCTCATTATGATGTAGCTCCGTTAAAGAGACACAAGCTGGTGGAGCCCTCCAAGAACCTCCAGGAGAACATCTGCTCTCGTCATGATGAGGTGATGAAGATGTTCTGTCGTACTGATCAGCAGTGTATCTGTTATCTCTGCTCTGTGGATCAACATAAAGGCCACGACACGGTGTCAGCAGCAGCAGAAAGGACTGAGAGGCAGAGAGAGCTGGAGGTGAGTCGACAAAACATCCAGCAGAGAATCCAGCACAGACAGAAAGATGTGAAGGTGCTTCAACAGGAAGTGGAGGCTATCAATCGCTCTGCTGATAAAGCAGAGGAGGACAGTGAGAAGATCTTCACTGAACTGATCCGTCTCATGGAGAAAAGACGCTCTGATGTGAAGCAGCAGGTCAGATCCCAGCAGGAAACTGAAGTGAGTCGATACAAAGAGCTTCAGGAGAAGCTGGAGCAGGAGATCACTGAGCTGAAGAGGAAAGACGCTGAGCTGGAGCAGCTCTCACACACAGAGGATCACAACCAGTTTCTACACAACTACCCCTCACTGTCACCACTCAGTGAGTCTACAGACTCATCCAGCATCAATATCCGTCCTCTGAGGTACTTTGAAGACGTGACAGCTGCTGTGTCAGAGCTCAGAGACAAACTACAGGACGTTCTGTGTAAAAAATGGACAAACATCTCACTGACAGTGACTAAAGTGGATGTTTTACTGCCACAACCAGAACCCAAGACCAGAGCTGAGTTCTTAAAATATTCACGTGAAATCACACTGGATCCAAATACAGCAAACACACTGCTGTTATTATCTGAGGGGAACAGAAAAGCAACAGGAATGACACGACAACAGTCTTATTCTAGTCACCCAGATAGATTCACTTGGTGGTCTCAGGTCCTGAGTAGAGAGAGTCTGACTGGATGTTGTTACTGGGAGGTGGAGTGGAGAGGGAGAGGAGCAGTTCATGTAGCAGTTGCATACAAGAATATCAGCAGAGCAGGGAAAGAATGTGGATTTGGACGAGATGACAAATCTTGGGTGTTAGGTTGTGGCACAAACAGTTATAAGTTTTGGTACAACAATGTCCAAACTCCCATCTCAGGTCCTCGGTCCTCCAGAGTTGGAGTGTACCTGGATCACAGTGCAGGTATTCTGTCCTTCTACAGCGTCTCTGAAACCATGACTCTCCTCCACAGAGTCCAGACCACATTCACTCAGCCTCTCTATGCTGGACTTTGGATTTCTCCTGGAGACACTGCTGAAATAGTCAGAAGTCATTTAAGGGACAGTTGATTAAATTCTGAGTTTTAATCCTTCAACTTATTTAGTCTTCATGTTTGTTGCTGAGAGCTGATTGTTGTGACATTTCTTCACTGCACACAGATCAGCTGTCAATCAAACATTGTGGGCGGTACTTTGACATCTTGTCATCTGTTGTTGTGTAAATGTTTGAGTTTGTTTAGGCGGCGCTCCTTCCTGTGATGACTTCTGTTTACCTGAACTGATATTTCTCTGTATGGAAATGTAAATGTCTCTGTGCTCCACATGTTTGATGAATATTTGTGTTGATGTGTTTGTATGTTGTTGTTTCTCTTCCACTGCAGCATCAGATCTTCATTTATCCCACATATTTTGTTCTCACTTTGTATATTTCTAAAGAAATCTGTCATTACATTTACATTTATTTGTTTGGTAGAACAAATGTTGTTGTTGTTGTTCAGATCGATGTAGAAATGGGGAACTATGAGGTGTTATAAAACTGTAATGATCCTGATGATAATCAATAAGGAGGTGATTGATTATTGTCTTGTACATAGCTGAGCTTCTGCTCAAACAAACTGCTTGTGTGGATGAAGTGAATCTGTACATGAACTCATTGAACTTACTGATGGGATGTGAACAAACCGAAGCTTTACATGAATAAACAAACATGAACAAAGTCTTTTCTTCTCGTCTTCATTCACACAAAGCTGATGGAGAAAATGTCAAACTAATCTGAGAAGATAACTGAGGCTGTTTTCCTCCTGAAACACCACAAAGTTCAGTGTTCATGTTCAGAGCAGAAGAGCATTTGTCAGTCAGCTTTTCTCATTAAAACAGCTTCATCACAGAGAAATGAGCAGAGTTTTCTGTCACTTGTTGCTTTTTACAACCAACACTTTCTTTGTGTGCCGAGTCAATAATGAGGATTTATAATTACACAGACTGAAAAATGAAGGAAAAACAGCAACAAGTTTTGTTGAGTCCTGACACACAGAGGACAACATAGTCCAGACATTTGAAACCAAAAGTGTCTCTCAACTTCACACAAACTGCAACATAAACACACTCAACACTTTTTGTGTCCTCAATGTGTCTGAATGAGAGAAAAAAAGTCTGAAGGAATCATATGAAAATCACTTAAATATGATCTGAGCAAAAACAGCTTTTTTTTTTGTGTTGACATTTGGTAAGAAAAAAGGTTTGAACCTCACAGAAACTACAACAGAACATCTGACATCTGTCTCCTCCAGAACGTCCTCACACGTCCAAGTGGTGCAAAGTATTTTTCAAAGCTGTTTCTTAACCAGAACCTGCTAACACTTTTTTGCTTCCTAAAATAATCATTAAAATCAACATCAGTATATTAGTATACTTGTATAAAAGGCAACATAAACTGACAGTAATCCATATAAATGTTGGCATTGATTAACAAAACTAAATATTTGAAATATCACTCAAAATAACACTTTTATATCACTTTCAAAATATTAGTTTCTGCCAAATTTTCACTAATCAACATAAATGTTGCTCTGATGAACATTGAATTGGATTGAATTACCGGAACAAGGAGGAAGGATGCCAAAGGAAGCCACAGGTTGAGAGAAGTGAGAGGAGAAGGTCCGGGCGCTTCACCACCACCACCAGCATGTGTCACGCAACTGCTCACACTCAACACTGCAAGACAAACACATGCAAGGTCAGCGAGGCACAGCAAAATGGCATGCAGCAGAAATACATATACTCACACTCACTGTTAGACAGGATGACACACAGCTTAGAGACACAACAGAAGTACGTGTGAGGAAAACTGGAGGAAAAGGAGAAACATCGACCCAATTACCCACCACCAGTAGGGCCTAGCAACCCAACCAGCCTGCGCCTGGCAAGAAACCCAGCAATACATTAAGTTGAAGTGACATCATGACAAAACGCCCCCATATTACAGCCTGTGTATTACAGAGCTTGTACAGTCATTGATCAGCTGTAATATCAGTGGGAGATCAGTCAGAGAAGACGCCTGGACAGAATTTAATAGGGAAGCTTAACAACACTGTGCTGTACGTTGAAGTTAAACTCACATTTTCTTTTTTTTAGTAGCACAAACTGGACCTTTTGTTGTCATTACAGTAAAGATTTTACAGCGCTCTCAAAATAAGCAGAATAAAAGTTTGAGCTTGTCAGATGTAGGGATGGATATCGTTGGGATTTTAAAAGTAGAAGCACTGATTCAACTTGACTCAATTGATAAAGAATTGTTTACTTTGACATTTTCAGCTGCAGTGTTTTACACTTTACAATAAGGCTCCTTTTGTCAGTTATAAATGTTAGTAATTCATTAGTCACATTCATCAGTAAGAAGCACTAACTGGATCTTGCCAAATAGTGAGTCCAGGTCAGTGTATGAACACTGTTATAACCTGTTTATGAATGATTCATGAAATGTTTACATCCTACTTTATAAGCTCATATAAATCATTTATAAGGGTGGTCTTATTGTAAAGTGGTACCATATTTTAGCATCGACAACAAATATAAAATGTGCCGCCTACATCAGATCCAGTCATCACATCATGAAATTAACTGACTAATTACCAGGCATCAGAGCCAAAGCTCGCTGTTATGTTTTACTATTTTATAAATTATTTTATATTCTAAAATTTCTTCTTTATGTTAATGTAAATATTCACTCATCTTAAGATTCGACACAAAATATTCTGTACCTCATTCTGTTCTATATAGATCTGCTTATTCTTTGACTGACAGATGGAACAAACTGGTTTAAAGGAAGGAGGATTGTAGTGGGAGCACTGGACTGTCAGCTGTGAATGAGTGCCAAATGGTTTATATGGCTCTTCATTCAGTTAGGAGGGGCCCCTTAGCAGAATTTAGCTTGGGGCCCCATGCAGGTCAGGACCAGCTCTGCATGGCTGCAGCTCTGCTGGCTGTTCCCAGGTCCTTGCTTAACCAAAGGGGACCGGACCTTTGCTGTCAGAGCCTTCAGACTGTGGAACAGTGTCCCTGTTGAAATCAGACAAGCTCCATCATGAGCTTCTATTAAACCCTGTCTTAAAATCTGCTTTTATATTAGTTGTAGCAGTATTAGTACTAATAGCAGTAGTAGTAGTAGTATAAGGTGTTGTTGCAGTGTGTTGTTGCAGACACTAGAGGGCAGCAGTGTGACAGTTATAATCCTGACAGCAGCAGCAACAACACAAAGTGCCAAAGTTATGCCTTTATTTAAAGCAGATGAGCAGTGTTGTTTTAACAGCTATAGACCTATATCTATTTTACCATGTTTTCCAAAAAATATAGAAAAAATTGTATATAAACAAATTCTTTTTCATTTAGATTCACTTTCAGTTCTTTACAAACAGCAGCATGGTTTTAAAAAAAAACTCCACAACACAAATGTGTCACCTGCCTGTGCTTCGCTCCTGAAAAAAACTGCTTCATGGAGTTCCATAAGCACTGAGCAGCAACACCACAAGTGATGGCAACACATGTCAGGAAAGACACGGGGGACTGACAGAAAACATGCACTGAAATGAAGCAGTGATGATCAAACACTGGAATTTGACACTTGTTGTTTTTGTTTTTCAAATGGTTATGGTAATGGTTATCTTTGTTGATTTAAGTAGTTTAAAGTTTTACACTTTACAATTACACTTTACACATTTATTTCAGTGGGTTGTTCCTAAATGGTACAATGTTGCCTGTAGGCATATGAGCATACATACATATGACCACGCATACATACATACATACATACATACATACATATGACCATACATACATACATACATATGACCATACATACATACATACTTATGACCATACATGCATACATATGAACATACATACATACATACATACATACATACATACATACATACATATGAGCATACATACATATGACCATGCATACATTCATATGACCATACATACATGCACACATACATACATACATACATATATATGGCCATACATATGACCATGCATACATACATGCATACATATGACCATACATACATACATACATACATACATACATATGGCCATGTATACATACATACATACATACATATGAGAATATATACATACATACATACATACATAAATATGGCCATACATATGACCATGCATACATAAATACATATGAGCATACATACATACATACGACCATGCATACATACATATGACCATGCATACATACATACATATGACCATACATACATACATACATACATACATACATACATACATATGACCATGCATACATACATACATACATACATACATACATACATATGAGCATACATACATACATATGACCATGCATACATACATACATATGACCATGCATACATACATACATGTGACCATACATACATACATACATATGACCATGCATACATACATACATGTGACCAAACATACATACATACATACATACATAAGGCCATGTATACATACATACATACATACATACATACATACATAAATATGGCCATACATATGCCCATGCATACATACATACATACATACATACATACATATGAGCATAAATACATACATACGACCATGCATACATACATATGACCATGCATGCATACATACATATGACCATACATACATACATATATACATACATACATACATATGAGCATACATACATACATACATATGAGCATACATACATACATATATATGAGCATACATACATAAGAGCATACATACATACATATGACCATGCATACATACATACATATGACCATGCATACATACATACATGTGACCATACATACATAGATATGACCATGCATACATACATACATATGAGCATACATACATCCATACGACCATGCATACATACATATGACCATGCATACATACATACATATGAGCATACATACATACATACATACATACATATATATGAGCATACATACATATGAGCATACATACATACATACATACGGCCATGCATACATATATACATACATATGAGCATACATACATACATACATACATACATATGGCCATACATATGACCATGCATACATACATATGAACATACATACATACATACTCATGACCATACATACATACATACATACATACATATGGCCATACATATGACCATGCATACATACATATGAACATACATACATACATACTCATGACCATACATACATACATACATACATACATACATACATATGACCATGCATACATACATACATACATATGAGTATAAATACATACATACATACTTATGACCATATATACATACATATGACCATACATACATATGACCATACATACATACATACATATGACCATACATACATATGACCATACATACATATGAGTATACATACATACATATGGCCATACATATGACCATGCATACATACATACATATGAGCATACATACA